>NC_034200.2:10507499-10832499 GCF_002021735.2 Oncorhynchus kisutch | reverse complement strand
GAGGAGGGAGAAAGGGGGGCTGGTAGAGAGCGAGAAAGGGGGAGGTGAGGGAGGGAGGGAGGGAGGGAGGGAGGGAGGGAGGGAGGGAGGGAGGGAGGGAGGGAGGGAGGGAGGGAGGGAGGGAGGGAGGGAGGGGGAAAAGAGAGACTGAGGGGGATGTGGGAAAGTTCATTGTGCAGTTGCTATGCCGTAGTTAATGCAGTGATAATGTAATGATGAGGGGTTGTGTTACGGCTCTCAATACACTCTGTAGTGAACAAGCACTTCTTTGGTTATTCACGCTGTGCAATTCTGAATTTGTAATTTGACTGGTGCCATGTATGTGAGCTTCAGTTTTCAAGTCAATTATTATTCAAATGATCTCTCCTTTTATCTATCCCTCTCTTTCTCCTTCTTTCTTCCTCCCATTTGATCCTTCTAAGGAGTGTGACGTGGGATCGCAATAACACCACGGCTACAGGATTCCAAGATGTGGCTCGGGCCCTGGAACAGTGAGACACACGCACCCCAACACACACACACACACACACGCTCTCACCCACTCACTCAAACAAACCTGAACACGAGGGACATGACTGAAAGTCAGAAGACAAGAGACGCATATCTCTGAGCTTGCCTTGCAGTCGTTGCACAGCGTTTCATCAGCACACTGACCTGTTTGTGAGGCGGGGCTGCCTGTTTTAAGTTCTAGTGACAAGGATTCAATGACTCATCATTATTCATAGAAAAGGATTTGTAATGATTTCTGTGTTTTCTCTTCTTCATTTTCGCTGACTCATTCTCTTGACAGTAACTTCACCCTGCATTACATGTCCATCCCCCTCAATGATGTCACACAGGCTTACCGGAGTGCCCCTGAGAAGATTGACCAAGCGCTGACCAAGGTGGGTCCCCTGGGGTGTGACGTCACACCGTGACATCACGACTGTTGTCGTCGGCAGCTCGTGTCTCGTGTCCGTCTCTCTTATTTCTGCCCTGTTCACTTCGTCAAACCACCTCTTCTCTCTGTTGCTCGTCTTCTTTCACCGCCGACATCCCTCCTTTCCCATCCCTCTCTCTTTGTTTCTCAGATCCAGCGTGCTCTGTTGAGGAACAACCAGACCCAGAGGTTCTCTCAGAAACAGGCTCTTCGTCTGCACCAAGGCCTGGTCACCAGCACTGCTGAACAGGTACAAATACTGTGAGCTTATGTAAACGGTGTAATTTTGGCGAGAAAGACAGCCTTTGAGTCAAAACCCCACGGACTGACGTGTGTGTGTGTGTGTGTGTGTGTGTGTGTGTGTGTGTGTGAGTCTGTGTCTGTGTGTGTCTGCGTGTGTGTCTGTGTCTGTGTTTGTGTGTGTGTGTGTGCGTGCGCGTGCATGTGTGTGTCTGCGTGTGTCAGGTGATGGAGCGGCTGTGTGTGCGTGTGCAGCAGCAGGTGTGTGCTCTCCGAGGCTCAGAAGAAGGAGAGGAGTTGCAGGCTGCCAGACAGGTCCTGAAGGAGGCCAGAAACTCCCGTGCGGTAAGTTGGCGTGTGCGTATGCATGCGTGTTTATATATTCTAAACCACTCTCTCTGTCTCTCTCAGCTATACTGTGTGTGTGTGTGTGTGTGTGTGTGTGTGTGTGTGTGTGTGTGTGTGTGTGTGTGTGTGTGTGTGTGTGTGTGTGTGTGTGTGTGTGTGTGTGTGTGTGTGTGTGTGTGTGTGTGTGTGTGTGTGTGTGTGTGTGTGTACGTATGTGTGCGTGCTTGTGCGTGTGTGTGTGTGCGTGTGTGTATTGAATATGCATATGTATGTGTGGTTGAATATATTCTAAGCTCCTCTCTCTCCCTCTCAGCTCTATCCATCTCTGTGTGAGCTGGCCCATGTTCTCTCAGTGGACGGGCCTGTCAGACAGAAACTGGACTCTCTAGCAGGAGAGCTGGCCAAGGCTGCTGATAAGGAACTACAGGTAGACCACTCAACACTCCATCTCCCCCTGCGTGGTTGGATTTAGACTATGATGGATGAATTGAAAGATAGATAGATGGATATATATACACATTCTTTGGCAGGAGACCTGGCCACGGTTGCTGATTAGGAAACATGGGTACTGTGATTCTTATCGTAGACAGGACTTATTGGATGAGGGAGTGACACATTGATGACTTTGTTGACTGATCATTCCCAGGTGATAGTGGACTCCATGGTGTCTCTGTGTCGGGAGCTGTGTCCCATGTCCTCCTCCTCAGCTGAGCGACTCAACCCTCCGCTCTCCTCCGTCTCAGAACGTGTCTCCATCCCTCGCTCCACCATCCGCACCGCCCTGATGGAGAGAGCGGCACAGGACATCAACAGAGCCCTGGAGTAAGAGGGGGAGGAAAAAAGAGGGAGGGGATGAGAAGGATCTAGACTAAAGAGTAGGGTGTGAATAGAGAACTTGAAGGAAGTATTCACCCCCCCCCCCTCTCTCTCTCCCCCTTACCTGATCTCTTTCTCTCTCCCTCCCTTGATCTCGTTCTCTGTTTTTATCTTTCTCCCTCAGGGACGTAAAGCTGTCGGTGGTCTCCTATCTGACCAACTCCATAGTGGATCAGATCCTTCAGGAGCTCTACACCACTCACAAAACCTTGGTACTAACACACACACTACTCTCTCTGTGCTCAATGTGTCTTTACCTCTATGCACTGTGTACCTCTGTGTACCTCTGTGACCTCTGTGTACCTCTGTGTAACTCTGTGTACCTCTGTGTACCTCTAGAACAGTGACTTGTTCAATCTCAGTTTCATCTCCCCACCATCTCACACCAGAGAGCATAGTCTCAGACCAGACCAGTTCTCATTGTTTCGGACCAGTATATAGCATTGTAAATGCCTCTCGGTTGTCTTAGCTGTGTCAGGTGTCCCAGGCGAAGCGTTTGGATGACGCAGGGACAGGCAGGCGCACCATCAGACAATCCAGAATCACAGACTCACTGGACTTCCCCGACGAGGAAGGCCTGGGCATGAACATCGTAAGTGTGTGGGCGGGTGTATATGTGTGCGTGTACGAGTGCATTTTTCCATTGCTCTTATCACCTTTCCTCTCTCTCGTGTCTTACTAGGACACCATCGCCATCAAGAAACGTAGCTCCAGAACCAGAAGGATTCGTCCGGTGTCAACCAGATTGAGTGAGCTTACCTTAATAACAACGTTTTCCTGCAGGGCATTTTGATGTGGATTAACATGGATTTGACCCAACTTTGAATCTTCTCTCCCTCCCTTTTAGGTCTTGGTGATGATCCCACCTCCTCCCCGACTCACTCTGGCCCCCTATCCCGCTCAGCATCATGGGAGGATCTGTACACCCTGCCTACCCAGGGTGCACCACTGCGCCACGTGACACAGGTCAGGCCACGGCCCCCGCGAAGACACTGTCGAGGACAAGTCCCCGTGGAAACAGTGAGTCAACTCTGACCTGTAAAGAAGAGCCAGACCCAATCCTAAATAGCCCCCTAAGCACTTCATACAGATCTGAAAGCTGGTCAAGTTGAAAGTTCAAACTTACCCACTAGGCTGTGTGAAATGTGATACAGACAATACTTACCCAATCATTTTAGTTAAACTTAAGTACCTAGCGGGTAGGGATTGACCAGGCCTCTGAGCCAAACAAATCTATTCACCTCTCAGTTCTAATGCAATGTATTTGTATTCTAGAATTTGAGTCATCCTGGTTTTTCATGCCAAAGGCATCCCAAAAATAGGTTTCTTTATGACTGTGAATCTGTCGCATTATCTCATGACTCACTCGTTTATCACGTTCTCCAATCCGCAATGCCCCAAGGCATCTCTCTGTTGGCGGCATATCAGATTCCTCAGCTGCGTCCCAAATGGCACACTTTTCCCTGTATGGTGCGCTTCTTTTCGACCAGAGCCCCATGGGCCCTGGTCAAAAGCAGTGCACTATATAGGGAGTAGGGTGTATGTACATGATACATGATAATTGCACAGGATAGCACGGCAGTAGTTTCAGTGTGACAGCAGAATTTGTGTTGGTGGCTGTGGTGTAAACCTGTTATCTCCGTCCTCTCAGCACTGTTCAGAGAACGGAGGAGTCAACATGCTGGAGGATGGACTGCCAGATTTCTATACCAAGAGAGTCCTGCCTGGCAGGTAGGCTACGCACAATTCACTCACTCACACACACACACACACACACACACGCACTCTCAGTGACCCAGCTACCCATATCTTTATCTCTCCCCACCAGTCAGCTGTCACTACTCCATCAAGCTCAGTCCCTGAGGAGGAAGAAGAGACGCAGTGTGCTGTCGATCTTCTCTGGGTTCCGCAAGAACCGCAGCTCCACCATCTCCAATCAGGAAACAGAGTACGGAGGGAGTCCTGAAAAGTCATGCACACATTTAGTTGATTTTTTTGGCGAGCATATGATTACAGGTCCTTGTTATAAATTGTTAAACAACAACTATAAAATAATTGTTTATTGTCCGTTTATCCGTTTATAATACATCTCTGTCTCGTTCTCGTTCTCGGTCTCTCTCTCTCTCTCTCTCTCTCTCTCTCTCTCAGTAGTGGCTCAGAGAACGTGTACTCTATGATTCAGCATCCTAAGGATCGTGGGAAGGGGGAGGCCATCATTGAGGTGGGAGCCAATGGGAGGATGATGCCGTCCCCTAGGCCCATCCAGGGCACACCACTGCCTGGGATGAGGGGGGGCAGGCCTAGCCCCCACTGCCTCACACAGAGACAGGTAGGAACGTACCTAGGTAGGTCAGTCCCTAGTTCATGAATATGGCCAGGAGTTTTACCTGACTAGTCTATCCCACTCATTACAAAATGCATCACAGCACAGCATGCATGCTTTTACATTCTATGTAATCTATTACATAGAATGTAATAGCGGTTCTTCAGAGACTCCCCTACTACCTCAGCTCACGTATTAATTGGAGATCCAGCCATTTTCAGACCCACTCTCTGGACTGGCTGGTTCTGGAGGTCCCGCGGGTCCCACGGGTCTCCACTGACCTAGGGAAAATGCTGTGATGGAACATTTTAGGTTTGTGCTTTTCTAATAACCAATTGCCGTGTTCATGTAAGTGACTGATTGAACGAATCCTCACTATCGGTATCTGCAATTTGGCAGTACGCCCAGAACCTTGTTTTGAGAACAAAAGGATATCTCAGTTTTAAGGCCTCGGCTTGGAGAGAAGAAGCCTCCTGAGGTATTGGTCTGTCACATATTATGAACCGGTATTGGTCATGAATGAAGCAAACGTTAATGATGAATTAATTATATATGATGAATAAGCTAAATCTTGTAAATATAACTTGCCAGCAGTATTTAAGAGAACTAATGGGACTGCCTCGGGAGAGATCCTGACAGATGTGTACTATTGCATCCAGTTTGTTGAAACCTCTCCTGTTAACTGTTAATGAACAGTGATTCATTTAAGATTGACTTCGTGTAGAATGTCCACGAGGATGCTTTTAGTTTTTATACCCCCGGGCCATTGAATTGCCTTCAAACCTTGAAATTAGACTTGCTGGTCTCCATTGGACAGTTTAGATTGAGTTTAAGCGAGGTGATATGTGAGAGTTGTGTTTGTTTTGATTCATCTTGTATTTATATTATTATCTTACAATCTTTGTATCAAATTGTGTACGTTCATGTTCGCAGGGCTCCTTTGTAAATGAGACCCTGGTGTCAATGGTGACCCACCATGTAAAATTAAAATGAAATAGTAAAAATTGCATATATGACACAATGTAAACCATACAATCTACAACTTCACTCTGTCTCTCTCCCACCTTCCAGCCTTCAGATCTGGTCGGGATGGTATACAATTGTATCGGAGCAGAAGACGAGGACTCAGACAGTAGCTTTGAGATCAGACCAGTGGGCAGAGACACAGACAGACAGAAGGACACGCCGATTGCATCAGACACCCAGACAGAGTCCCGTGCCAATGGACATGCAATGTCCTCCGCTTCTCTGACAGACAAACAGGCTGACATACAGACTGACAGACAGACTGACAGACAGACAGAGCCAGTCTGTCAGGACCTGCCGATGCCCAGCACTCAGACAGACACACAGACGGAGGTGGAGAGACGGACAAAGGAGACAGAGGGGACGGAGTCCTTGGAGGACAGGAAGGAGGGTGCCCCCTGTGGACAGAAACCAGAACCCCCTTCTCAAAGCAGCAAGCCCAGCCTGGCCAGCATTAAACAGAGACACCTGCAGGGAAGCTCCGGTACTGCAACCTAAATAACTAGAGGTGTATTAACTAGAGGTGTATTAACTAGATTAACTAGAGGTGTATTAACTAGAGGTGTATTAACTAGAGGTGTATTAAATAGCTCTGAGACTCTACTTTTATCCAATGTAAAAAACACAATTTCACATTTTGCTACATAAGACCGATTTGAGCCGGTCGGCCGCGTTTGGCTCCGGCTACTGCATGTGTTAGAACGTGGATGTAGAGTCGTTACAGAATTACAATATCACTTTTGTTTCACACTTTTTTGTCTTTGTAGAGAAATCAACTGATGGTATAGGATGGACAGAGGGAGACAGGGTAGAAGAGGAGAATAATGAAAAGAGACGTGAGGGTGTGCAGAAAGAAAGAGGGGCAGAGGGGCAGCGGCCCCCCATTCCTGAAAAGGTGTGTCTGTTTCATCTGTCTCTGTGTCTCCTTGTTTCTTGTGTCGCTGTTTGTTGTTTGTGTCTGTCTCAATGACTTAACAATACATACAATCTATCTCCACAGCCTGGTAGAGATAAGACCTCTCCAAAGACACTGCCTCCTGTCACTCCGCCTGAGGAAACCACCAATGAGAAGAAAACCACACCTCCTGTTCCACCTGCCTCTGCCAAGCCCTCTTTTGATTTGTCTCAAGCTCCTGTCAGTCAAGACGAAGGGACTAATGAGAAGAAAAGCCTTCCTCCTGTGCCTCCTGCTTCTACCAAGCCTGTGTTTGACTCTCCTGATCATGCTGGTTGTCAAGGTACCACTATGATTGAATTTCACTGAAGGTGGTTTTATTAAGAAATGATTGTAGTGATAATTGATAACGCTCTGGAAAAGAACGTCTGCTAAATGACAGAAATGTAAATAAAAATGTGCATGCAGTCCCAAAAATGATCAATGGCTATGAATATTGTATTATTGTTGTTGATGATGATGATGATGATGATGGCAGCAGGTTGACATTTTGACTATTTAATCAGATGAGGCGGGAGGAAGAAATGGTTATCCACTGAAGCCGCATCGCAACAGGAAGGCAGACTCATGTGACATGGGTATGTGTGAGGGTGAGCGTGTGTGGGTTCAATGCATGTGTGAATGTGTGCTGTACGTCTGTCTGTACATACATGTTTGTCTCTACAGATCCCTGCATGCATACGCTTGTTTTACACTATCTTTTGAATTCGGATGTTTGAATTCCAATTTGTGATTTGATGCATTTATTTGCTTGCTATTGCAGTCATTGAATGCTGACTCATTGTGTCGCTGTTAGGTACGCTGACCATCCCTCTGCCAGGGACTAGATCGCTGCTTATCATGACTCTTACATTACTGCAACTACCCCCTGTCACCAGTCACCGTCTGTGTGGCCCTGTGTGTATGTCTCATATCATTTCCCTTCAGGCATGGAACGGAATAGCCCCAACGATCTGGAGACGGGGTCCTCAGATCGCAAACCCCCTGTGAAAAGACCCAGACTCCCAGAGAACAGAAACAGATCTCTGGACTTCCCCAGGACTGTCTGTATGTATCTGCTCTCTGGACCCCTCTCTGTGTCATACTGTATGAGTATGTGCAAGCATGGGAATGTTCATAAGCTACTATACTGTAAAGCCTCCTTTTCATGACTCAGTGGTGAAAGAGGGAATTGACATGGCATTGACTGTCTACCCAATGTGTCACATGATCAGAAAAAAAGACTGGGCCGTGCTGGGCCATTAAAATCCTGTTGACTGTGGCCTAGGCATTGTTTGGGGAGATGAGGGAGAGTCACCTTTCTAATACTTAGTGGTAGATAAGACGAGGCCGAACAAGGACTCTTGACTTTTAGATCTCTCTCTGTCTAGGTCCTGAGAGTCCAGAGCCCGCCAACGACAATGGTGTGACGTCGTCATAACAACAACAACACACCGGAGGCGAAGACAACATTCTGGACAACTGGAGGGAGAGGAGAGTGAAGAGATGGAGAGAGAAGGGAAATGATGAACTTGATCACCATAGACCCAACTGTGGTTATCCTCGTATACAGCATTCATTTCCTTCATTTTTACGAAACATGCATGTACACTCTGCTTTTTTTCCTCCCTCATACTTAGTTGCACTCGCCTTCATTCCTTTGCAGAGGGACACGCGCACACACACACACACACACACACACACACACACACACACACACACACACACACACATTTTTACCTTTATATTTGAGTCATTTAGCCAACACTCTTATCCACACAGACACACACACACACAGAGAGGTCTCTGAGGGCCCTCTGGTATTCTCATGCCGCTGTTGTTTCTTGCACTTCTTGTTGTACAAAGATCTTTGATCATACTTCTGATTCTCCCTCGTCTCTCTTTTATTGACAATCTGTGACCCTGTTTCTGTAAGAATGAGTCGGTATGTATTCGAAACTAGTATTATGTAATTATTGAACATAAGTGAACAAACTCTGCACTAACCATTGTTATTACCAAGTCATTACATGGTAACGGGTAACATTCATGCTTTAATTTTACAATAAGGTTAAGATGACTGTGAGTGTGTTGTAAGGATGTTTTTCCTATTGAGAAGATGGTAATAACGTGTATTGTTTAACATTATTACAGTAATTTAGTAGTTGGTCAATAGAACAATGGCAGTTTTAGTCTGTTTTATTCATATTTTACAGGACTGAAATTAGTATATTTTCAAAAAAATGCTAATATAATGAATCAATCAATAAAATGGACTTAACTAAAGGAACCAAACTGATGATGCACTATCTCAGGTGAAAACAACCCTAACCTGACATCTTCTTCAAGAACTCATATGTTTGTTGTGCAAGATTAGGATTTGACCCTCTATGAAAATGACATTGATGGATTTTGGAGCAGTACTATGAAGGGGGCAGCAGAGGGCGCTAGATACTTAGAGCTGAGTGATGAAACAGACTTGGATGAAACACAAGTTAGAGGCACAGACTATGCCTGAGCAATGTCTGTAAAAAAAAAAAATATAACATAGAATTGGTAGCGTCCATTTGTTTGAAGTAGGCTTAAAAGGAATTTCAACTGACAGACGGGCCACGAATACATTAATCAATGAATTAGGCAAATATTAAATTGGCTGTGTTAAATGTCCACATTCATTAATCATGTCATGAATAATGTCACAAAATACACACACACACACACACACACACACAATTTGGATTTAAAAGACCAGAAAGCACTTGTCCTCTGACGCCAAAAGCTCCTCTTTCACACCTGAGTTTGACAGAATGAAAGAGCACACCTCTATAGCAGAGGACAGTGCACATTCAGGAGCTTTGCTAATCACATTAATTAGTCAATATGGGGGGATAAGCTAGTTTATCTGGAATCCTGAATGGTGAACCTGCCACGTCCGTTTGTGATCATTGCAAGCGCGATAGAGCATCAGCATATGAAATGCATTTATTTATTTTTAAACCATGATGCACGATGCACCTGTAGTTTGTCTACAGAACAAAAAAACAGAACCACGCCCGTGGGGGTGGACAGTGTCGCTGTTTCCCCCTACTGCGGATTCCATCTTTAAATATACAAAGATCTGTTCCTTTTTTTGTAAGGGAAAACCAAGTCTGAGATTTCTAAGTGGAAATGACAAACTTCAGAAGCCTTTTACAACCTCAGGTACACATATACGTTTTTATATTTCAGTGTGATCAAATGAAGATCCTGCACCTGTAGATGATGATAAGAAACGAACACTTAACCCTTAAAACATGTTATTGGGAGTGTCCACTAAGTATGTTCATGGATGAATACTTCATTGATCCCAAGAGGTTGACATAATCCTTGTAAAAGTTAGAGACCGCTGTGCCAAATGATAGACAGCATGTTTCCTCTCATTCTTCTATAAATATTGCAGGCTACATGTGAGAGGATGGCTGTCATCTAACTGGTATTTGACCCCTAGTTGCTTTGGCAACGGCTGTTAGGAGACACCCAGCCATGAACACCCTGCTCATGTTGGTCACTGGATGGACAAGAAAACAAAGTCAACACCCTTTTCACCAAAACTCTTTGCCAAACACAAAAACACCTTTCCATCCAGACTGAGATGTAGGCTGAGATGCTAATGCCTGTTAGGACTAGACTTGCAGATAAGAACTGTTGTAACTTAAACCATTCAAAGTACAACATTTGACTTCTAGCTTGTCCTGAGCTATAGTTACCCTCAGCTATAGTTACCTAAGCTTTCGGGAAAGTCTCAGGCACAAAGGACCCTGGGACCCTGGCAGTTTGCATGAGGGCTTCTCTCTTGCGGTGGTGGTGACCAGCAGACTGGGGGAGGTTGAGTTGACGCAGCCCTGGGCACACCGGGTGTTGAGGTTCCCAGCCTCACACAGGATTACTGAACAGCTGATGTACACCTACAGCCAGAGAGCTAAAAGGTCACTGAACTGAGGGAGTATCACCCAGAATCATCCAGCAGTCTGTCCCCATTTACCTATGATGAAAATTACAGGCCTCTCTCATCTTTTTAAGTGGGAGAACTTGCACAATTGGTGGCTGACTAAATACTTTTTTGCCCCACTGTATATGATTTACTTCACTGCCCAGTCTGGCGGGTAGTCAGGGGAAACACACTGGCTTGTTTGGTAGAACTCAAACTGGTGAGTCAACATGCCGAAGCCTTTCTCCATGACTGTGACACATCCCTGTGTGTGTTGAAGCCCAGGGTCACATCACCATGTTTCGGCGTACTGGCTGTAGAAATGGATCTCCGCCTGGTGATGATGTCGTTGGGGTTGTCGAAGGTGTGGATTTCGTTCTTGGAAATTAGGGCCTCGTAGTTAAATCAAACTGGATTTATCGCGTACGCCGAGTTCAACCGGTGTAGACTTTTCAGTGAAGTGCTTGCGCACAAACCTTTTCCAACGATGCAGAGTTTAAAAGTAAAAATAACATATAAAATAGTAACTAACACAAAATGAATAAAAGAAATGACACAAGAATGGAGCTATATACAGGGAGTGACAGTACAAGAGCAATATGCAGAGGTACGAGGTACTTGAGGTAAATATGTACATGAAGGCAGGGTAAAGTGACTAGGTATTCGGAAAGATTACAATAAGAGTAAAATAAAGAACAGAGGAGCAGCAGTAAATGATGAGTGTAAAAGTGTGTGTGAGTGTGCATATGCATGTGTGTTTGTGTTGTGTCAGTGTGCGTGTGTGTGTTTAATGCGTGTGCTGTATGTAGTGTTTGTGAATGTGTGAGGGTTGTGTGTCGGTGTAACACAGGACAGCAGGAACCACTGGCCCACTCCTCACCAAAACCCTACATATTGACCCTTTCTCTAAGGGAACCCATTCAAAATCAGTCCTGCACAGTGTTAGTCTTAGAATTGGCCCCTGTCATTCTAAGCTGAGACATGCTCATTAGCTTTTTAGCTATTCTGAAAGGTAACCTTATGGGCTTTCTGTTTCAATGACAATCTACAATTTGTCCTTTGGGGCGAATATTTCATTCGACCAGGTTCAATATTGATAACACAGACCCAGGAGTGAATAAGTCTCACCCAAAGAGATATCCATATAGCCATCATCCCCATATAATATTTTACACTAGACGCTGCCCGCCCTACGGACGGAAAATCAAAGGATCTAATGAATGTGACTCAATGCAATTTCATTTTGTGGACTGCAACCATAAGATAATTGTTCATTCAATAACCCTCTCTGCAAAGCAGAAATTCATTCATGCTGCTAATCGTCTATTTGCTACTTCCAGTTCAGTTAAAACTCACCTCTGTCTGAGTGCCACAGGCATTTAGGGGGGGGGGGGGGTGACTCCGATGACGTGGGTGCTGTTAGAGATGCGTTGCCGGGTTGCGGGCAGAGTTTCTAGGGTCGTCGAGGCGGAGATGGTCCTCATGAATTCCAGTGATAGAGAACTTCTCCACTTCCACTGTCATCTTCGTCTCGTGGCAAACCACCTTCGGCTGTGACTGACACAGGAGATACTGTATCTTGTTATTGTAAAATGTATCCGTCTTATTCAAAACAACGGGATTGTAAAACCATGATTTAGGTTTGGGCCATTTGAACTTTTCTTCTTAATGATGGGCACTATCTGAAAAGTCAATCAGTATCATGATGAATATGATTTTGATAAATATTGGAATAAGTAGTACTAGTATGTACTCATGTCCACAGGTTTATCTGTTAAGATGCCTATTTACACTCCAACATAGATCATCCTTGATCATAAAATAATCTACAACCCATTACTGCGTCCACCAGGACGCAGCTCATCTCTGATTGATAAATGCCTGACATGACAGAGAGGATCAGGGTAAAAAAAAAACACAGAATATGTAATATTTGTATTATTAAACACCCACATCAAATAAGAACTTCTCTCCAGCTGCGTTGGGAAATGACAATTTCATAACAGAGATGATTCTCCAGAGGAATGTAGCAGGAAGTAGCAGAAAGTATCAAAGTACCAGAGCTGTTCTGGTGATGCTGCAGGACCATGAAACATGATGCCATGACACTCACCTGTCCGCCTCCTCAGCAATGAAGCAAATGGGGAAATGTTCCTCCAGATCTTGAGTGGCACTCCACTGAATTACAAACTCCCATTGGGTGGTCCGGTCCTGTGGTTGGTGATGTTCTAAGGTTCACTGATGATGACCTCATTAATCCTAGCAAGGGGGCAAAACAGACAACCGCACATCTCCAAATCAAATCGGAGATATCTTGGCTTTTAGACCGTTTGGGGACCTTATACAGTAAGTTATCCCTCACGTTGAGTATGTAGCCTGAGCCTTGGCCCTGACCTCCAGATCCTTGTTGACCTCGGCACGGAGAAGCTCTCCACTGCGTGGTGTCGGTTGCACGAATCTGGTTAGGTACACTCCCTCGTTGCAAAAGGGAGCAGAAGGACACCGAATTGGAAAATAATACAAAACATAAACAAGTGTTTATGGGGACCCATGCCAAGTCTTTTCAGTGTCCTGGGGGAGTGGGGGGTGGGAGGGGGGAGGTTGTTGTCGTGCCCTCTTCACAACTGTCTTTGTGTGCATTTGGACCATGATATTTTGTTAGTGATGTGGACACCAAGGAACTTGAAACTCTCGACCTGCACCACCTCAGTCCCGTCGATATTTCCTATAGTCCACGATCAGCTCCTTTGTCTTGCTGACAGTGGTTTCCCCCTAGTTCTCCTATAGTTCCTGATTAGTGGTTTCCTGGTATAGTGTCAGTAAAGTCTCTCAAGCGTCCCTCCACCAAGGCGTTCCTGAGGATCTTTGAGTTCCTCTACTGCCTCATTGAGCCCACCTTCCAGATGCCAACCTCCGAAGTGGAGGAGGTCCCCAGGATTCTCAAAGATTTGGGGTAAATCAATAATTTTGGAAATCATGTGATTCAAACATCAACTGACAATTTCTACATGTTCGCCTCATAGCAGGTTCATGTCTACTGACAACTAACTCTCTGCAGGCAGGTATCCATTTGCACTCTCTAAAAGTCCCATGTTCGCTGTGGGAGCTCCACATACCTGGCCACATGTTTTAGGGACTCTGACCTGGCTCATTGATACTGTGAAGTACAGCCCAGTAGGAGATGACTGACTCTTTCTACAAGTACTACATGTCACAATTCCACCTGCAAATAGTGTCAAATGTCAATCCCCTACCAGTAGTAATGACTGAGTAAACCAATGAGGTTGAACATATATTTACATTTGAATGCCGTGCGACTGACTGCCCTTTATTTTCTCTGGTCAGTTTAAACAACTTTCCGTATTTGACTTGAGACTGACTTGACATTATCTGGCCAGGTTTTGTAGTTTGCCACACGTGGATTACTCTACACTCAACCAGAGACAATTGTAACAGATTAGCTGTGGGGCAACAATTACCAGCATAGGAGTACTGGTCTTTTGGTGTGTAACAATTACTTTAAGTGTTTGATTTACCTATGAAGCTACATTTGGTATTTGTTCAAATGAATTATTAGCCTGTTGTGGGAAGACTCTCAACTCCTGCCAGTGGAGGGCTTTTTATTCTCGTTGAAAAGTTTGCTTTCGCTTTCACATTTCACAGGCTCTATGTGTTAAATCTATATGACATTTAATACTGAAATAATTGCTAGCGTTTACTTACCCTGCTCGGAGTGGACACAGTGTTTGTAGTGCACGTCAATGTTTGCAAGACTCACGAGGTAGAATTTCTGTTTATGTAATTCAATGTGTGGTTTCCTTTGGTCATATTTTCTGTTAGGACACATGGAACTCTGACATACGTTAATTGATTTGTGGGTAATAGGAGAGCACGCCTCGGTGCGCATAGAACACTTTGTTGTCATGTATGCGTAGTGATGAAATAGCATTAAAAATAATCACATCTGATTTAAGAGATGGAGCAATGGATGTGAGAATTGCTTTTTACATTGGAGAACCAGTTTATCGGTTGTAATTGTATGGTCCTTGGGGGCCAAGTGCTTTGAGCTCATGTTAGACAGATTCGGTTGGTTTCTCACAGGGAAGCTGTACAGTCTTGCCCTTTTAACTTTTTCCGATCAGATAGCCTCTCATGCTTAACCTGTCCTAAACTCATAAACTGAACAAGTTCCACAGACATGTGATTAACAGAAATGTAATAATGTGTCCCTGAACAAAGGTAACAGTCAGTATCTGGTGTGGCCACCAGCTGCATTAAGTACTGCAGTGCATTTCCTCCTCATGGACTGCACCAGGGATATTCTCTTGAGTGTACGAATTTGACACTTTTGGGTGTGGGAGGGGTATGGAATATTTGGGGGAATTTAGTGAAGTATGTTGTCAAATATAAATCGTTTCCCAAAAATAACTACTTTAGTTTTACTTTAAAGTATTTGCACTTAAGTACTTTATACCACTGGGAAATCCCCTGGTGAAATATTGTTCCTTGTAACATGTTAAATCCTGGCTCAGCAGTGCTGACATAGGATCAGTTTTGCCTTAGATATTTTTTAAATACGAGCCCTGGTCCTGTCACTGGGTGTTGGAAGACTATTGGCAATTGCTATTCTTTAAATGCTGAACAGTTGCCGTCTGTTTCAGGACACCCTGGAACAGGAGCAATCGAGGCTCCAGCACATCCTCTCCACCCAGAAGTTCACCCCTGCATACATTGAGTGGGTTAACTGAGAAAAGGGAGTTGCATCAGACCAAGAGCCTGGAGCTGGCTCAGCAATACATGTGGAAAGAGATTGCTCTGGCCAAGGTCAAAGAGACGGTAAGTGAAGAGAATTTTAGAGCGGCTACTTTAACTTGGGTGCATTCATTAGGACATGCTACTGAAAGTTTTGCAACAACTTTTTTCTCTTCCCATTTAGTCTGTTTTTCTGCCATTTGGTGCCTAATGAAAATAACCCTGGTGTTGCCCAATGCTTATACAAAATACGTAATAGGTATTTAAATATTCTCTCATCTTGTTTAGGCTGAAGCGACGCTAACCGCGTACAACAAGCTGGCCTACAAACTGAAGCTCATAACTGACTTTGAGATCAGGACCACGACAGAATACAAGCCATCGACTATGGTCCAATACAGAACACAGATTCAAGTGTGATTCTTTTGCTCACTTTTTCACATATCTTTTGGGCACTGCGTAGGATCAGGAGCTGTTTTATTTGTTTTACAGAATCCACTGTAGAAAATGATCACTGACCTGGAAGGAGAGTGTAGTCGGCTGACACAGACACTGTTCCGGAACAGTCTGTGGAACAGGTGTGAGACCAGTCTGTACATTCTTTTGGTTTAAGATGGAACATGCATGTTTTGCTTCGAGGTTCTAATATGGTCTCGTTCTCTTTCAGGTTGATTCAAATATTTCCGAAAATGCAACAGACTTCGAAACAACTGATCCCACATTCATAAGATGGACAAGCAGCTTGAACACAACATGCAGGCATGCTATCATCACAAATGTTTACTTTTACGCTTGGCTATCGTCTTCATCCACGGGTGTGTAGAATAAGGACCTTGTGCCCGGCCCTTTATTCTGACGACATTGCTGCCCTGCAGCCATTGGATCCCACCACTGCCACCGAATGTAGAAAACAAACGTGTGGCCTAGGGCTGTCTATGTGTCATAATGGGCGTGCTGTCATGTTTAATGGTGTAGCAAAATGTTTTGCAGAAAGGTGAGTAGGTTTCTCTCCTTCCCTTCTCCATGGTGTGTAGGAGATGGACCGTGAGGAACATAAGTGGGCTGCTGAGATGGAGAACGTGGAGAACCACAGGACGCTACTGGAGAAGGTGACCTTACGATACGATGATGCCACGCAACAGTGCGCACTCTTTTGGACACTATCACATGAAGTCGGCAATAACAAAATGTAATCCGTTGCGCATAGTCATTTTACAGGGAAAGACTAACATGGAAATGCACGTTTTCCCAGTCATTTTTACGTTTTCTTAACAGGTACCAGACTGTGCTGCAAGAAACCAGAGGCACAGCGGACTGTTGAACCTAGCCAGTGTGTTCACCACGGCTTTCGAACACCTGTCCACTGTAGAAGTCAATCCTGTATGGGGATCTGTCTGTAGCATGCTATATCATCAAATATGAATTCTGTGCCACAAAATGCAAACATCCTCATCCCTGACATGAATTCAAGGCCTCATTCCTTCATACAGTGTCTTGTTTCAGTACTGATCCTGAATATTAGTTTTTTTAACATTTCATTTTACCCCTTTTTCTCCCCAATTTCATGGTATCCAATTGTTAGTAGCTACTATCTTGTCTCATCGCTACAACTCCTGTACGGGCTCGGGAGGGACGAAGATTGAAAGTCATGCATCCTCCAATACACAACCCAACCAAGCCACACTGCTTCTTAACACAGCACGCATCCAACCCGGAAGCCAGCTGCACCAATGTGTCAGAGGAAACAGCGTGCAACCTTGGTTAGCGCGCACTGCACCCGGCCCACCACAGGAGTTGTTGGTGCGCGATGAGACAAGGATATCCCTACCGACCAAACCCTCCCTAACCCAAATGAAGCTCGGTCGTGGACGGTTACGACAGAGCCTGGGAGCCAACCCAGAGTCACTGGTGGCACAGTACAGCGACCTTAACCACTGCGCCACCCTCGAGGCCCCTAAATATTACTTTTGACCTTTTTTTCACAGAAATGGATGGATGACCGACTCAATAGTTATACAGGGAAGCCCTTCAGGAGGATGAGTCGGATCACCTGAAGCTGAAAGAAATCGTGGCGAGCTTTATGCAGAAGACTGATTGTAACCCTACCCTGTGTTAAAATTCATGCTGTGTAAAGAAATTTTTTTGAAAAACCAGTAGTTTTTTTTTACTGTATTGATTTTAATACTACTGTGCCCTGAAGAACATGATCCAGGTAGGCATACATGTTGCAGTCAGGAGTAACTCTCTCACTACAAAACACCTGTGATGGCTCATAGCCAACATGACCCGCTTTAAAATGTGGTCTTAGTTGCACAAGGAACAACCAATACTTGTGGTGGTTACACCTTCTTGTAAGGGATGTCAATCTAGACTATTAAATGCCATACAACCCGTTCTGCAAACATTTTATTTACATTTTTTTAACCAGGCAAGTTAGTTAAGAACAATTTCTTATTTTCAATGAAGGCCTAGGAACAGTGGGTTAACCGCCTGTTCAGGGGCAGAATGACAGATTTGTACCTTGTCAGCTCAGGGATTTGAACTTGCAACCTTCTGGTTACTAGTTCAACGCTCTAACCACTAGGCTACCCTGCCGAACATAACATGCTCTGCAACAATTGACATTGAAATGAGATTCCTATTCTGAGTCAAGGATGTAATCGCAACAGTGCAGCACCCTTTCCCATCAACGCTGTCAATCTAGACTCCGTGAGTGCCCGTATCTAATGGCTGTTGGTGACATAGTCTTGGAGTTACAGAACTGTACTTTTATTTCTCATCCCATGACATCAGTCTTTGTTAGAGAGATAAGGAAATGAAGTAAAGTCCTGAATAAAATTGAATTTCAGGTAGTGATTAATAGTGGTCTTGATATCACCTTTAATTGAACAAGTTTTACTTAAGGTACATTATCATACAAACACAATTAACGTACAGTGCATTTGGTAAGTACTGAAACACCTTGATGTTTTCCACATTATTACGGTATTGCCTTCTAAAATGGACCCCCCCCCCCCCAATTTTTTTTGTTCCTAATCAACCTGGCATCTGGGTTAAAACACCAGGAGCAGATAGATCTAGATCAGGGCTTCCCAACCCTCTTCCTGGAGATCTACTGCCTTGTAGGTTCAGTCCAACCCTAATTTAGCAGTTCTGATTCAGCTAGTTAAGGTCTGGTTGAGCAGCAAATTATTAGAAACAGGTGTGTTAAATGAGGGTTGGACTGAAAACCCACAGGATGGTAGATCTCCAGGAAGAGGGTTGGGCAGCCCTGCACTAGATGAACCCAAAGATGGCTTATGATGCCCCCCGATCTGCAAGGGAGGGGTGGAAACAGCCATGACTAAGCATTTTTAGTGTCAGTTATATAAGAACCAGGATTCCTCTGAAAGGTTAAGCTCTGCAACACACACTTCAGAGTGTGCGGTCGACCAGTTTCATTATTGCAATAATTAATCGATGTTAAAGATTGTTTGAATAATTATTCAAATCTCTCTTAGTATACATTAATTTTCCCGACACTACACAATACCCCATGACAAAGCAAAAACAGGTTGACATTTTTTTCAAATATATTAAAAAGCCTTGTGTCTTGGGTATGATGCTACAAGCTTGGTACACCTGTATTTGGGGAGTTTCTCCCATTCTTCTCTGAAGATCCCCTCAAGCTATGTCAGGTTGGATGGGGAGCATCGCTGTACAGATATTTTCAGGTTGCTCCAGAGATGTTATTAAATTGGGGTTCAAGTCCAGGCTCTGGCTGGGCCACTCAAGAACATTCAGAGACATGTCCCAATGCCACTCCTGCATTGTCTTAACTGTGTACTTAGGGTCGTTGTCCCTTTGGAAGGTGAACCTCATCCCAATCTGAGGTGCTATGCGCTCTGGAGCAGGTTTTCATCAAGGATCTCTCTACTTTGCTACATTCATCTTTCCCTCAATCCTGACTAGTCTTCCAGTCCCTATCGCTGAAAAACATCCCAAGAGAATGATGCTGCCACCCCCATGCTTCACCGTGGGGATGGTGCTAGGTTTTCTCCAGATGTGAGGCTAGGCATTCTGTAAGGGGTACGTAACTGGTGGCAGGGAAATCAAACGCAGGAGAGCAGAACTTGGTGAATAGCCGGAGCAGTTTAATATATAAAACTAACGGCATATAAAACAACAAACACATCGGTACAAAACCCGTATCGCACCAGTAACACATAGCACAAGAACTTACAATTAACAATTCCCGACAAGGACATGGGGGAAACAGAGGGAAAATATACAACATGTAATTAGGGAATTGAAACCAGGTGAGTGTGAAAACAAGACAAAACAAATGCAACATGAAAAATGGATCGGCGATGGCTAGAAGACCAATGACGTCGACCACCGAACACCGCCCGAACAAGGAGAGGAACCGACTTCGGCAGAAGTCGTGACACATTCAGGCCATGGTTTCATCAGTCCATAGAATCTTGTTTCTCATGGTCAGAGTCCTTTAGGTGCCTTTTTTCGAACTCCAAGAGGGCTGTCATGTGCCTTTTTACTGAGGAGAGGCTTCCGCCTGGCCACTCTAACATAAAGGCCTGATTGGTGGATGGTTGTCCTTCTGGAAAGT
Organism: Oncorhynchus kisutch; assembly: GCF_002021735.2. NCBI lineage: Eukaryota > Metazoa > Chordata > Actinopteri > Salmoniformes > Salmonidae > Oncorhynchus > Oncorhynchus kisutch. The sequence goes on along the minus strand of NC_034200.2, from coordinate 10,812,508 downwards.
TCCCCCATCTCCACAGAGGAACTCGAGCTCTGTCAGTGACCATTGGGTTCTTGGTCACGTCCCTGACCAAGGCCCTTCTCCCCCTATTGCTTAGTTTGGCCAGGCAGCCAGCTCTAGGAAGAGTCTCTTCCTTTTAAGAATGATAGAGGCCACTGTGTTCTTGAGGACCTTCAATGCTGTAGAATTTTTTGGGTACCCTTCTGGGTCTCAACCCAATCCTGTCCCTGAGCTCTACTGACAATTCCTTTGACCTCATGGCTTGGTTTTTGCTCTGACATGCACTGTCAACTGCAGTGCATTTATTTAAACAGGTGTGTCTTTCCAAATCATGTCCAATCAATTGAATTTACCACAGGTGGACTCCAAGTTGCAAAACATCTCAAGGATGATCAATGGGAACAGGATGCACCTCAGCTCAATTTAGAGTTTCATAGCAAAGGGTCTGAATGCTTATGCAAATAAGGTATTTCTGTTCCATTTTTTTTTTTAAATGTGGTACATTTTATAAACCTGTTTTTGCTTTCTCATTATGGGGTATTGTATGTAGATTGAGGAATACAATTAATGTAATCCAAAAGTGAAGGAGTACGAATACTTTCCGAATGCACTCTATTTGCATAATTTCAAGAACAAAATCAAAGGTAATTCACAACATGCATATCTGATAAACATGACCAATTGAATGCGGCGTGTAGACTAGATCTATACAATAAACTCAAATGTGCAGTATGTGTTACTTTTAATTTTTGCAAATGGCAAATAAACTACTTGAACTATATTAGCGTTCTGTCTGTAAACGGTGAGTTTTCATTCTAGTTATGCCTGATATGATGGTGCCCTCATGCAAGATGCACAGCTATGAATTCTGTCTTGTGGGCTTTTGCGATAATACCTTAGATGCTACCAAAAAAAAATCAAAGCTCCGTCTCTGTGTGGCCTTGACAGACTTCATATCAAAATGTCAGTGTTCATCAGGGCAGAACATATCCCATCCATAATAATAGTATTGGCACAACTAGTATTGTTTTAGAGCCCTAATAACATAAGGTAGATTAGTCCTACTGTTCAAATGTACAAAAATGTATCTGAAATGTAGCCGTACATATCAAAAACCATTGTTTTATATATCATAAAGATATGCGCATGCTGACAGACTAGTGTATCCGAAGCTGCACATAATTTGCACCTACCAACACGTACAGATCAGCTCGACAGTATGAGCACCAATAGGCTATTAAAGATTCCTACAGGCTTCATAACTTCAACTTCAATCATCAGAACTAGGCTACGTTGCTGTCGAATTGGGGATAATATGCAATGAGCGTAAACAAGCCTCAACTTCTCCAAGTGGGAAATACTTTCTGTGTTCGGGGAGTTTTACTCACGCACACACTATAGCAAGAGAACAGGGAGTGGGCGAAAAAGTAGGCTATGTGGAGTTTTACAGTATTCACATCACTTTTACTGTAGCCTATCACTCAACAACTGTGTAATGCAAATGAATGGTTATAGAGTGAATGCTTGCCTACTTCTTTTAGTGGGCTACACAAGGTATTGGTCCTACTACTGCGACATACAAAATGTAGGCCTACAATAATGTAGGCCTATCTGAAATGCAGCCATATTCACAACAACTGTCATTTTGCACACAGGATGTTGAAGAGAAGCCTCGCAAAGATTTTGTCTCAGCCTCCAGTATTTATGCTGCAGTAGTTTATGTGTCAGGGGGCTAGGGTCAGTTTGTTATATCTGGAGTACTTCTCCTGTCCTATTCGGTGTCCTGTGTGAATCTAAGTGTGCGTTCTCTAATTCTCTCCTTCTCTCTTTCTTTCTCTCTCTCGGAGGACCTGAGCCCTAGGGCCATGCCCCAGGACTACCTGACATGATGACTCCTTGCTGTCCCCAGTCCACCTGGCCGTGCTGCTGCTCCAGTTTCAACTGTTCTGCCTTATTATTATTCGACCATACTGGTCATTTATGAACATTTGAACATCTTGGCCATGTTCTGTTATAATCTCCACCCGGCACAGCCAGAAGAGGACTGGCCACCCCACATAGCCTGGTTCCTCTCTAGGTTTCTTCCTAGGTTTTGGCCTTTCTAGGGAGTTTTTCCTAGCCACCGTGCTTCTACTCCTGCATTGCTTGCTGTTTGGGGTTTTAGGCTGGGTTTCTGTACAGCACTTTGAGATATCAGCTGATGTACGAAGGGCTATATAAATACATTTGATTTGATTGGCCCATTTGTTGTTGCTGACTGTGGTTGCGATTTCACTTTCCAAGAATGTGCGCGCCACAATAAACTCTGCTTCCACTGGTTCTGTTTTGGTTAGAATCAACAGGTTGTCAGGTGCTAGTGGCTGGGTTAACAGAGGTTCAGGTGCTTGTTGTGATGTTACCCTCGTGCTATTGGTGCTAGGCCCTGGCTCTTCTCGATCTTGTTGGTCAGCAGGCGGCGTGGGGAATGGGCAGGTATTACAATCCGTGGTTGGGCCTGCATGCTGGTCGGTGAGCTTGGCATCGCTCTCGACATGGTGGTCCTCCAGTTTTTTTGCTCTTCGCAGTGACCAGACATTGTTGGATATCCATGCTGATCAATGTTTAGCCAGCTAGCATTAAGTATTCAGTGTGTTGCTGCCGAAACGTAATAAAGCTAGTAGTCTGCAAAATTGTGAGAGAGAAAAAACGGCATGGGATCCAATCAGCTTCCTAAACAAGGTAATGAAGGCAGTACCTTATGAAATTATATGGCTAGATGGCCAATCAGAAGCATTTTATTTTAATGACTCAATATGATAATATTACATTCCCCTTCCCCCACCCCTCCTCAGATCATAAGTTAACACCTGTAATATAGCCTCTGTCCTGGTCTGCTCTACTGGCAGGCCCGGTAGCGCTACATTGGAAAAACCGGGCAGGGTAATTCATATACCATTGTGTTATGTTTATGGGAAAACAAAACTGTGGGGACACAAATTCAATCTGGGGTGGTCCAGGCCTGGCTTTGCCACCCCGTAGAGCCAGCTCTGATTAGACCTACTTCCTTTCAACACTAGAGTGGAAGCATTTAATATACACACACACCCACACATGCCATGTTGGAAGCTTTACACATGCATGAGCCCATATAAACATGCGCGCGCATGCACACTCACACACACACCGCTGACATAAGGCAATTGACATAAAGTAGATGCCACGTGCGCACTGCACACACACACACACACTCTAACGCACAAGCATGCATGCATGTGCACACACACAAAGAGAGAGTGGTGGGGGGTGACAGTGGCAGATGGGTTATATTGGCGAGGCACTTGACATGGCTGTGTAAACACCAGAAGGCTCATAATGAGTTTATATGACCCTGTGTACCACAGAGCACCATAGTTCTCTCTCTCTCTCTCTCTCTCTCTCTCTCTCTCTCTCTCCCTCTCCCTCTCCCTCTCCCTCTCTCCCTCCCCTCCACACCTGGGTATGTTTGTTCTTAAGGGTTTCCTTAACAACAGGTGAATCTCATGATCCCAGACTGCCACTGGATTAGAGAGGATCAAACAGAGGATAGAGAGAGGGAGGGATGGGGAGATACAGAAAGGTCAGCGGTGGGAGGGGGGGGGGGGGGGTGAAGGGAGAAAACCAAGTGAAACATAATCTGGGAAAGTGAGGGGAGATAGACAGAGAGATAGAAAGGTCAGTGTGTGGGGGGATGCAGGGAATGGGGAAAACGTTTTGGATCATTCTCGGCACATTTAACAAACTTGACAAATAAAAAGTTGTTAGCTTGGTATTTCATTACTTTCACAGAACGTTTCCTAAATGGTCAAACATGGTTCGATTTAATTTACATTTTGGTAATGTTCTAGGCAGTGGGGTAAAGTACTTAATGTTTCTAAAAATACTTTAAAGTACTACTTAAGTAGTTTTTTGGGGTATCTGTACTTTAATTTACTATTTATATTTTTGACAACTTTTACTTAATTACATTCCTATAAAGAAAATATTGTACTTTTTACTCCATATATTTTCCCTGACAACCCAAAGTACTCCTTACATTTTGAATGCTTAGCAGCACAGGAAAATTCACGCACTTATGAAGAGAACAAGTGGTCCTCCCTTCTGCCTATGTTCTGGCGGACTCACTAAACACATGCATCTTTTATAAATAATGTCTAAGTGTTGGAGTGTGCGTATGGCTATCCGTATGTTTTAAAAACAAGAACACGGTGCCGTCTACTTTGCTTAATATAAGGAATTTGATACTTAAGTATATTTTAGCAATTACATTTACTTTTGATACTTAAGTATATTTTTTAGGCCTTCCTCTGACACTGCCTGTTATAGAGGTCCTGGATGGCAGGAAGCTTGGCCCCAGTGATCTACTGGGCCGTACGCACTACCCTCTGTATTGCCTTGCTTTTGGAGGCCGAGCAGTTGCCATACCAGGCGGTGATGCAACCAGTCAGAACATTTTGAGGATCTGAGGACCCAAAACTGAAGGGGAACAGGCGTTGTCGTACCATCTTCACGACTGTCTTGGTGTGTTTGGACCATGATAGTTGGTTGGTGATGTGGACAGCAAGGAACTTGAAGCTCTCAACCTGCTCCACTACAGCCCCGTATAATGAGAATGGGGCGTGCTCAGTCCTCCCTTTTCTGTAGTCCACAATAATCTCCTTTGTCTTGATCATGTTGAGGGAGAGGTTGTTATCCTGGTACCACACTGCCAGGTCTCTGACCTCCTCCCTATAGGCTGTCCCGTCGTTGTCGGTGATCAGGCCTACTACTGTTGTGTCGTCGGCAAACTTAATGATGGTGTTGGAGTTGTGCTTGGCCATGCAGTCAAGGGTGAACAGGGAGTACAGGAGGGGAATGAGATCGCACCCCTGAGGGGCCACCGTGTTGAGGGTCAGCGTGGCAGATGTGGTGCTACCTACCCTCACCACCTGGGGTGGCCGGGTCCATGATCCAGTTGCAGAGGGAGGTGTTTAGTCCCAGGATCCTTAACTTAGCGATGAGCTTTGAGGGCACTACGGTGTTGAACGCTGAGCTGATGTCAATGAACAGCATTCTCACGTATTTGTTCCTTTTGTCCAGGTGGAAAAGGGCAGTGTGGAGTGCAAGATAAATCGCATCATCTGTGGATCTGTTGGGGCTGTATGCAAACTGGAGTCGGTCTAATGTTTCTGGGATAATGTTGTTGATGTGAGCCATGACCAGCCTTTCAAAGCACTTCATGGCTACAGACGTGATAGGTAGTCATTTAGGCAGGTTAGCTTAGTGTTCTTGGGCACAGGGACTATGGTGGTCTGCTTGAAACATGTTGGTATTACAGACTCGGTCAGGGACAGGTTGAAAATATCAGTGAAGACACTTGCCAGTCGGTCAGCACATGCTCGGAGTACACGTCCTGGTAATCCGTCTGGCCCCGTTGCTTTGTGAATGTTGACCTGTTTACCTGTGCGGGTTTGATTATTTGGGTTGAATGGTGCAACAACACAGAATAAAACAATGAATAAAAGTCCCATGATGGTAGTGACTGTCCATTACTGCTTATCACTTATTAAGCCCGGGAAAAGTAGATGGGCAATGGATTATGGTCATTGTACTTAATTACCACATTTTATGCACTGAACTAATGTAGAATATTGACCTGATGGAAACTACAACTCCCTACTACATCGCACGGTTCAGACTGGATCTGATTTATCTCTAGAGAAACTGCGCAATGTGCACATTGAGCTCACCGAACAAAATGGAATTCAAATATTTGACCCGATTGGTCAAATAGCTGGAAACATAACAGACCTTTTGGTTAATCGCTCAGCACTAAAAAACATATACGTTCCGTTCTCATCATCAGCAAAACTCACTCTATCCTCTATCTTGTTAAGTGTTGTCAGGTGTGAATGACATGAGCCGTCCTCACGCTCTCTCCCAGCTCGGATAGAAAGTTGTTGTGAGTAAAACCAGTCTATTAATGCCAAATAACACAGTCAGTCCAACCTCAAAACACTATCTTACTAGGGATTGTTTCGTTGTGCAGTGTATTATCTATAGCTACATACGGTATTTATCTGCTATTTATACACTTTTTATAAAACATTACACATCAAATAGCCTAACAATGAGAAAAAAAGTAGTCAGCAATTCAGCCACTACTTATTGTTGAACTCAGTAGGTTTTGCCTGGCTAATTGCATCCAATAATGGCCTGAAATATTCAAGGTCAGTTCAATACAATCAAATTTAATCCAACTTGAGAGACTCCCCTGGTCTCCTGAAGGCCTTTTTTTTTGTGTGTGCAAATGATTCCCCACGGACCGTTTTCTATACTGAGTATTGCCAACCCAGACAGTTTTTCCTGAGACATTGTGCATTATACTATTCACATCCTACCATACATTTGTCTGTACATTATACCTTGATGCTATTTTATCGCCCCCAGAAACCTCCTTTTACTCTATGTTCCAGACGTTCTAGACGACCAATTCTCATAGCTTTTAGCCGTACCCTTATTCTACTCCTCCTATGTTCCTCTGGCGATGTAGAGGTGAATCCAGGCCCTGCAGTGCCTAGCTCCACTCCTATTCCCCAGGCGCTCTCTTTTGACGACTTCTGTAACCGTAATAGCCTTGATTTCATGCATGTTAACATTAGAAGCCTCCTCCCTAAGTTTGTTCTATTCACTGCTTTAGCACACTCTGCCAACCCGGATGTTCTAGCTGTGTCTGAATCCTGGCTTAGGAAGACCACCAAAAATTCAGACATTTTAATTCCAAACTACAACATTTTCAGACAAGATAGAACTGCCAAAGGAGGCGGTGTTGCAATCTACTGCAAAGATAGCCTGCAGAGTTCTGTCCTACTATCCAGGTCTGTACCCAAACAATTTGAACTTCTACTTTTAAAAATCCACCTCTCTAAAAACAAGTCTCTCACCTTTGCCGCCTGCTATAGACCACCCTCTGCCCCCAGCTGTGCTCTGGACACCATATGTGAACTGATTGCCCCCCATCTATCTTCAGAGTTCGTGCTGCTAGGCGACCTAAACTGGAACATGCTTAACACCCCAGCCATCCTACAATCTAAACTTGATGCCCTCAATCTCACACAAATTATCAATGAACCTACCAGGTACCTCCCCAAAGCCTTAAACACGGGCACCCTCATAGATATCATCCTAACCAACTTCCCCTCTAAATACACCTCTGCTGTCTTCAACCAAGATCTCAGCGATCACTGCCTCATTGCCTGCATCCGTAATGGGTCAGCGGTCAAACGACCTCCACTCATCACTGTAAAACGCTCCCTGAAACACTTCTGCGAGCAGGCCTTTCTAATCGACCTGGCCGGGGTATCCTGGAAGGATATTGATCTCATCCCGTCAGTAGAGGATGCCTGGATATTTTTTTTAAATGCCTTCCTAACCATCTTAAATAAACATGCCCCATTCAAGAAATTTAGAACCAGGAACAGATATAGCCCTTGGTTCTCCCCAGACCTGACTGCCCTTAACCAACACAAAAACATCCTATGGCGTTCTGCATTAGCATCGAACAGCCCCCGTGATATGCAGCTGTTCAGGGAAGCTAGAAACCATTATACACAGGCAGTTAGAAAAGCCAAGGCTAGCTTTTTCAAGCAGAAATTTGCTTCCTGCAACACTAACTCAAAAAAGTTCTGGGACACTGTAAAGTCCATGGAGAATAAGAACACCTCCTCCCAGCTGCCCACTGCACTGAAGATAGGAAACACTGTCACCACTGATAAATCCACCATAATTGAGAATTTCAATAAGCATTTTTCTACGGCTGGCCATGCTTTCCACCTGGCTACTCCTACCCCGGACAACAGCACTGCACCCCCAACAGCAACTCGCCCAAGCCTTCCCCATTTCTCCTTCTCCCAAATCCATTCAGCTGATGTTCTGAAAGAGCTGCAAAATCTGGACCCCTACAAATCAGCCGGGCTAGACAATCTGGACCCTTTCTTTCTAAAATGATCTGCCGAAATTGTTGCCACCCCTATTACTAGCCTGTTCAACCTCTCTTTCGTGTCGTCTGAGATTCCCAAAGATTGGAAAGCAGCTGCAGTCATCCCCCTCTTCAAAGGGGGGGACACTCTTGACCCAAACTGCTACAGACCTATATCTATCCTACCGTGCCTTTCTAAGGTCTTCGAAAGCCAAGTCAACAAACAGATTACCGACCATTTCGAATCTCACCATACCTTCTCTGCTATGCAATCTGGTTTCAGAGCTGGTCATGGGTGCACCTCAGCCACGCTCAAGGTCCTAAACGATATCTTAACCGCCATCGATAAGAAACATTACTGTGCAGCCGTATTCATTGATCTGGCCAAGGCTTTCGACTCTGTCAATCACCATATCCTCATCGGCAGACTCGACACTCTTGGTTTCTCAAATGATTGCCTCGCCTGGTTCACCAACTACTTCTCTGATAGAATTCAGTGTGTCAAATCGGAGGGTCTGCTGTCCGGACCTCTGGCAGTCTCTATGGGGGTGCCACAGGGTTCAATTCTTGGACCGACTCTCTTCTCTGTATACATCAATGAGGTCGCTCTTGCTGCTGGTGAGTCCCTGATCCACCTCTACGCAGACGACACCATTCTGTATACTTCCGGCCCTTCTTTGGACACTGTGTTAACAACCCTCCAGGCAAGCTTCAATGCCATACAACTCTCCTTCCGTGGCCTCCAATTGCTCTTAAATACAAGTAAAACTAAATGCATGCTCTTCAACCGATCGCTACCTGCACCTACCCGCCTGTCCAACATCACTACTCTGGACGGCTCTGACTTAGAATACGTGGACAACTACAAATACTTAGGTGTCTGGTTAGACTGTAAACTCTCCTTCCAGACCCATATCAAACATCTCCAATCCAAAGTTAAATCTAGAATTGGCTTCCTATTTCACAACAAAGCATCCTTCACTCATGCTGCCAAACATACCCTTATAAAACTGACCATCCTACCAATCCTCGACTTTGGCGATGTCATTTACAAAATAGCCTCCAATACCCTACTCAACAAATTGGATGCAGTCTATCACAGTGCAATCCGTTTTATCACCAAAGCCCCATATACTACCCACCATTGCGACCTGTACGCTCTCGTTGGCTGGCCCTCGCTTCATACTCGTCGCCAAACCCACTGGCTCCATGTCATCTACAAGACCCTGCTAGGTAAAGTCCCCCCTTATCTCAGCTCGCTGGTCACCATAGCATCTCCCACCTGTAGCACACGCTCCAGCAGGTATATCTCTCTAGTCACCCCCAAAACCAATTCTTTCTTTGGCCGCCTTTCCTTCCAGTTCTCTGCTGCCAATGACTGGAACGAACTACAAAAATCTCTGAAACTGGAAACACTTATCTCCCTCACTAGCTTTAAGCACCAACTGTCAGAGCAGCTCACAGATTACTGCACCTGTACATAGACCACCTATAATTTAGCCCAAACAACTACCTCTTTCCCAACTGTATTTAATTTTAATGTATTTATTTATTTTGCTCCTTTGCACCCCATTATTTTTATTTCTACTTTGCACATTCTTCCATTGCAAAACTACCATTCCAGTATTTTACTTGCTATATTGTATTTACTTTGCCATCATGGCCTTTTTTGCCTTTACCTCCCTTCTCACCTCATTTGCTCACATTGTATATAGACTTGTTTATACTGCATTATTGACTGTATGTTTGTTTTTACTCCATGTGTAACTCTGTGTCGTTTTATCTGTCGAACTGCTTAGCTTTATCTTGGCCAGGTCGCAATTGTAAATGAGAACTTGTTCTCAACTTGCCTACCTGGTTAAATTAAGGTAAAAAAATAAAAAAAAATAAAAAAATACTCTATGCCCATTGCTCTGCACACATTTAAACTTAGTCTTGAAGGATGCATGCCAAGATATACCAGCGATAAAGGACTGTTGAAATTGCGACCACACAACTAAAACGTCGGTTCACCAGTATGAATGAAATCGCAAAGCGTTTTTTTGTTTGTTCAAGCCTTCAAGAACTGTTGTCCACTAACGATGATAACCTGTTTGCATCAGTATCCAGACGACCTGTCCTCAGAGCTTCCTATACACTTCATCTCTTTCCCTAACATGCTGAGACCGGCAATTAAGAAGAATGAGTGGTTTAATTAAAGATGTTGCAGAACTGCTGTATTTGAAGCATCATTCCCTTCTGCCCAGTTTCCCTGACATTGCTACAGCATCACGCTGTTCTTACCATCCCTGTAACTGTCGCTTCTGTGGAGAGAGAGTTCTCTGAAATAAAACTCATGAAGAATTACCTAAGAAGCATTAGGCTCTCGGTCTGACAGGCACTTTTGAACATCTGAGTGAGCTCCACTTATTGCACATGCGCCGTCGTACCCGCGACCAATATTTGTTCACCGATATCCCCTTATACTTTCAATCATTAAAGAAAAGGGTCTAAGGCACTTCTTCAGCCACATTCCTGACACCCAAGAAACAAACACGTAGCTTCCTAGTACATACTGACATAGAAAAGGTATATTAAGTACTTTTTAGAGTGTTACTGTCAAAATGATTTATTAAATAAATAAATAATAGACATCGATTCCAGGCACATGGGCCCCCAGAGCTTGTGTGCCCCCCTCCCCCCCCCCACCCTTTTGGTGGTGTGTGTGTGTGTGTGTGTGTTTGTGTGTGTGAGAGAGAGAGAGAGATGGTGGGAAGCGAGTGAGGGAGGATGTAGGGCAGGACGCAGGTGTGTGCCCGCTTCTCTCTCTCTCTCTCTCTCTCTCTCTGTGTCTCTTTATGCAACAAAGCCACTGATGGTGAAAGGATGACTTCTCCCTGGAGCAGAACACTGGCCACAGTGAGTGTGACACACATCTTTAAAGAAAGGTTTTCTCTGCTTACTGCTGCTGTCCTTCACTGACCCCTTTTCTGTTTAGCAATCTTCCTACTGTCATTTCAGCATGCAGACTCTTGTCTTTATATTCAGTTAAGTTTCCAGCTAGGGCGTTCTAGTGATTGAAGACATAATTATATAATGTCATGTAATGGTTAGGGAATTTAATAAGAGCCAATTCCCTTTGGATTATTGGTGCAAAGTGTTAAAGCAACAATCCTGGATAAATGTATGACATTATGAACATGGATACTAAGAGGATTTAATAGCCGGCCATAAATTGCTGTAATTAGGTTCAGCTGGAGGTCAATGTGTCTAAAATAATGCACAATTAGTTTATCCCTCTGTTTCCCATTAGCTACGTTTATGTTGCTCGTAAATTCTCATGTGCTGCTGTCTTCCTCCCTCTTTTCACCTCATTCCATGTCTTCCCCCTCTCCTCTATCCTATATTTGGGCACTTCTGTCTCTCCTCCCTTCACTCTCTCTGTAATATTTGCAGTGTGTTTCACACATTGGTTGAATGGGGAAAGGTACGTATGAGACACACATTCACAGTAGGGTTTTGTCAATAGCTTGCATCCCAGTACAACGTTCAGATTGAGGCGCTGCAGGGATTATTCTCTCTCAGGTGGTTCAGCGTGATTTACTAGCATCTCTTTAGTGTGCATGTATTCAAACAGAGATATAATGTATCTGTATGCGTGGATCTGCCTACAGCGTATCGTCATCATTGAACGTACAGGGAGGTTGAATTTGGATTTCATTGTGTCAACATATGGAACAAATACATTTAAGGCCTAATATTTTGACACATCATATCTACAGAAGGGTGATGATACGGTGTATATAGAATGGATAAGAAAAAAGGTGTGGAGTCGGCAGGGCCACTAAAAGTATTTGTATACATGACTAGTGTGGATGGAAAGATCTGCACAAGCTATTCACTTTGGGCTAGTTTTTGGACTTTTATTTCAATTTTTAGTCATTTAGCAGACACTCTTATCTAGACCATTTAGGGTTAAATGTTTTCCTCAATGGCACCTGGATAGACCTTTTGTCTAGTCGGCTTGGGGATTCGAACTAGCGACCTGCCGGTTACTGGCCCAACCGCGCTTAATCGCTAGGCTACCTGCCACCCAACAAACAACAGCATTCCAAATGTCAAGCCCTAGATAGAGTAGTTCACTTCACCCATCAAGCTGACAAGGTAGTGTACCACAGTCACAGTCTGTTCCCAGTGGTCAGCTCGTTCCTGTTCCCTTCCTCACCTTGCATCTCATTCAGACAGACAACGCTGTGATGCTGATGAGTGGTCTGAACACTGTGTGTCAGTGCTGTTGCTGCGCTGCCGCTTCCCCTGAGAGCAGATGTGATGTCTTTTTCAGTTTGTGTGACGACGTGTGCTGGCCTGTGTTGAATCTATGCTCTTAAGGTGTACTCTCCCCAGAGAGAAAGAGAGAGAGATGGAGACAGAGTACACGCCGCCACACAAAAAGACATCATGTCTCCTCTCAGGGGAAGCGGCACAGGACTGACACAGACTGTTCAGGCTACCCATCAGCGTTGTGTGTCTGAACGAGATGACTTGGCCTGCCAGGCTGGTTCTGAGTCATCCCAGCCTGGTTCTGAGTCATCACAGCTGCCAGTTTAAGGGGAGGCCCAGTGAATTATGCAGCCAGGTGATTCACCAACCCAGCACCAGACAAACAGAAACTATTAATAGATTAATAATAAAAGGGATAGAATAACATCAATTATTAAAACATCTTATTCATCCCTCAAATCAATTTGTCTGCCTTTCTAATTATGTACATCCCTCTTTCCCACCTTCCTCTCTCAGTCCATCCCCAACGGGAGCAGCTAGATCATACTTTTGTTCCTTCCCCTCGTTCCATCCCTCTCCCACCACCATGCCGGCCATAGTGAACCTGCTCTTCAATACGGTGTCTACCAACACCACCATCTCCTTCTCCCTGGTGCTGCCTCTGGTCAGCGTCCTCTCCCTCCTGGTGGGGGTCGGAGGTCACCTACTCATGTGGCTGGTGCTGATGCGTAACCCTCGGCGACGCTCCAAACCTAGCTCCGTGCTGCTCCTCAACTTGAGCCTGGCTGACATGGGAGCACTGCTCACCCTGCCCTGCGTCCTACTCAGCGCCAGCTCCCAGGACTGGCAGCTAGGGGGCGGTATCTGTGTGCTGCTGGGCTTCATGACCTCCCTGACGGCTGGAGTGGATATATTTAGTCTGGCCGCCTTGTCGGTGCTCAGATACCGCATAGTGGCCCCACCTGCTAGACCGCCCCCCAGTCCCACACAAGTGTGAGTACGGAATTAAACCATTCATCTGCATTCATTTAGACCCACCTCAGCTATGTAACCTCCTCTCTCCCCCCTCTCTCAGAGCCGGCATCGTGGCAGTGATCTGGTTAGTCTCTGTCACCATGGCCCTTCCCAAGGTCACATACATCCAGTTTGACAGTGGCTGTACATGGTCTGTGGGGCGTGGCCAGTGGCTGGGCTTCCTGGTGCCAGCCTTCCTGGTCTACTACGTGGCTCCGCTCCTCTGCATTGCCCTCAACTGTGGCCTCATCATCACCCATCTCCACCGCTGCCGGGGTACGTTGGCCGCAGACCGCCGCAACAAGAAGGCTACGGCGCTCCTGATTGGCTCCACACTGGTCTTCGCCATCAGCTGGCTGCCCTACTACGCCCTGGAGTTTGTCAATGTCATGTCCCCCTACGTCAGCTTCGTTGCCTCGCCTATCAGTCAACAAACCTCCTCCTCCCTCAACTCGTCCGCGTCCCTGTCCCCACCCACGGAGGGGGACACGGAGGTGTCTCTCCTCTGGGAGGTGGCGTCCCTGTCGGCCATATTGTTGGTGTGTTTGGCGCCCTGCTGGAACCCGCCCCTCTACTTCCTGTTGTCTCGCCCGGCGGTGCGTCAGCTCCGTGCCCTCCTGCCGTCACTGAGGAAATGCTTGGGAAGCCTGCGACCACCTATCACCCCCGCGCCAACCCCACGTTTTCCTCACCTCCGCCCTCTTCCTACTTTGTAACTACACACCACACCTTGACACTCAGGCTGATCCAGTGAGATGAACACGCACACGCACACGCACACACACACGCAATTATTCAACAGATTGTGATTACATACACTCAGTGTATAAAACATTAGGAACACCTGCTCTTTCCATGACATAGACTGACCAGGTGAATCCAGGTGAAAGCTATGGTCCCTTATTGATGTCACTTGTCAAATCCACTTCAGTCAGTGTAGAAGGAGAATGGGAGGAGACAGGTTAAAGTGTCATAAATGTGAAGGTGTGTCATAAAAACAGAGGCTTAGAATCTTACAATCTTAGGTTTCACCTTGCAAGTGTCAGTTAGCAGGCTCATAGAATCAAATCAAATCAAATGAAATTGTATTGGTCACATACACATGGTTAGCAGATGTTTAATGTGAGTGTAGAGAACTGCTTGTGCGTCTAGTTCAGCCAGTGCAGTAATATCTAACAAGTAATCTAACAATGAGAGTCTAGGTGGGGGGCTGGCAGAGTTATCTAACAAGGAGAGACTAGGTGGGGGGCTGGCAGAGTTATCTAACAAGGAGAGACTAGGTGGGGGACTGGCAGAGTAATCTAACAAGGAGAGACTAGGTGGGGGGCTGGCAGAGTTATCTAACAAGGAGAGACTAGGTGGGGGACTGGCAGAGTAATCTAACAAGGAGAGACTAGGTGGGGGGCTGGCAGAGTTATCTAACAAGGAGAGACTAGGTGGGGGGCTGTCAGAGTAATCTAACAAGGAGAGACTAGGTGGGGGACTGGCAGAGTAATCTAACAAGGAGAGACTAGGTGGGGGGCTGTCAGAGTAATCTAACAAGGAGAGACTAGGTGGGGAACTGGCAGAGTAATCTAACAAGGAGAGACTAGGTGGGGGGATGGCAGAGTAATCTAACAAGGAGAGACTAGGTGGGGGGCTGGCAGAGTTATCTAACAAGGAGAGACTAGGTGGGGGGCTGGCAGAGTTATCTAACAAGGAGAGACTAGGTGGGGGGATGGCAGAGTAATCTAACAAGGAGAGACTAGGTGGGGGGCTGGCAGAGTTATCTAACAAGGAGAGACTAGGTGGGGGGCTGGCAGAGTTATCTAACAAGGAGAGACTAGGTGGGGGACTGGCAGAGTAATCTAACAAGGAGAGACTAGGTGGGGGGCTGGCAGAGTTATCTAACAAGGAGAGACTAGGTGGGGGGCTGTCAGAGTAATCTAACAAGGAGAGACTAGGTGGGGGACTGGCAGAGTAATCTAACAAGGAGAGACTAGGTGGGGGGCTGGCAGAGTTATCTAACAAGGAGAGACTAGGTGGGGGGCTGGCAGAGTTATCTAACAAGGAGAGACTAGGTGGGGGGCTGGCAGAGAGACGGAGAGGATAAGAGAAGGAAGAGAGGATAACCAAGACACAGATTCAAGGAGCTGATCAAGCGGTATGTGTGTGTTTGTGTGTGGAATAAAAATTACATTAATGAAGGCGAAAGGGGGTGAAATATTGTTAGTGTTTCTCCCACCTAGAAAACAACAACATGATTGACAGGTGAGATGCATTTATGCCATCAGGTATTGAACAACATGGTTGGTATTCTTAACATGCCTCCCAAATAGGGGAGAGTGAGGTATATTGAGCCAAGTTTTACATTCAGCATCACTACATCACTACATCACTACATCAATGGAAATGTAATATTCCTTAAAAATATAAATATATCTACATATATTTAAATATAACCGTTTTAAAAACATAGCTTGCCCCCCAAAATAGGGACAGGGTAAGCCTTGGGGTAAGTGGGTGTTCTGTGACAGTGGGTGATGTCGTTCTGTGACAGTGGGTGATGTTGTTCTGTGACAGTGGGGTGATGTTGTTCTGTGACAGTGGGGTGATGTTGTTCTGTGACAGTGGGTGATGTTGTTCTGTGACAGTGGGGTGATGTTGTTCTGTGACAGTGGGGTGATGTTGTTCTGTGACAGTGGGGTGATGTTGTTCTGTGACAGTGGGGTGATGTTGTTCTATGACAGTGGGTGATGTTGTTCTGTGACAGTGGGGTGATGTTGTTCTGTGACAGTGGGTGATGTTGTTCTGTGACAGTGGGTGATGTTGTTCTGTGACAGTGGGTGATGTTGTTCTGTGACAGTGGGGTGATGTTGTTCTGTGACAGTGGGGTGATGTTGTTCTGTGACAGTGGGGTGATGGTGCTGGTAGGTCTGGTAAGTTGAATTCTTGGAATGAGGGTGTGGTATAATATTGCATATCTTAAATGTACGCCTACATTCAGACATGGATACCTCTGCTCAATATCACTTCCTCTTCCATATCTTTCCCAGTTGTCTGGGACAGGGATGATGTTTCGATGTGCCAATTCGTAGGCATGTTCTCTGCATTTGAGACTACTAAGCCCATGAAACTGGTCTGCAAAATACATGATACGTTTTAAGCAATCTCTCACTCCAGGTCATCAGATAAGACCTTGTGTGCTACTCTATACCGTAGCCTCTGTTTCGGACAGTTACATGTTTGTTTTCATTCTACAGTATCTCTTCAGTGCGTGCAATGATGTCCAAACAGTGTTTGTTTTCATTCTACAGTATCTCTTCAGTGCGTGCAATGATGTCCAAACAGTGTTTGTTTTCATTCTACAGTATCTCTTCAGTGCGTGCAATGATGTCCAAACAGTGTTTGTTTTCATTCTACAGTACCTCTTCAGTGCGTAAATATTGTGTTTTTAATTTACAGTGTGGGAGTGAAGAGCTATAAGTTCAGTGTTTATGTGTCTGTTCAACACGTAAACAAAAGGGAAAATAAATGTGCCTTTGAATGTTTTATTGGCTAAATAAATGATTCTAAATGTGTTTGAAACGTTACTTTCGAGACTGGCTGCACATAACACACATTTGTCATGCTTTATACATTGGAGTTCTCCCTAAACCAATCCAGGCCAGTAACCTTTTAGCCATTCCATTAAAACAGTGTTCTCTCTGGGGATTTGAACCAGCGACCCACTGCAACAGCTCATTTCCCCTCTACTCCATCACACTTCAGGGACCTACACTGCCTAATATATAGGCATGACCTATCCAAGTACCGCATATAGAATAAACTGAAATCCCTGTGGGGAGCTTTCATTGAGCACAGAACAAAATGGCAGTAAAGTGAGCGGTGGATAAGGAAGACACAGCACAGGAGGCCCCTTAATTAGGGAGGACGGGCTAGTTATAATGGCCGGAGCGGAATCAGTGGAACGGTATCAAGTATGTAAACACACGGTTTCCATGGTTTCCAGCTGTTTGATGCCATTCCATTCACTCCATCCCATACATTATTATGAGCCGTCCTCCCCTCAGCAGCCTCCTGTGGAATAGAGGATGAGGTTGGTGTTCAGAATGAAATAATATCCCCTCCTCTAGTAGCTAGGTTCTGTATTACATCATATCCACTGGTTTACTGCGGGAAATACAGACCCATAACCCCATTACTAAGCCCTATGACAGACAGGCAACACCCAGAGGACACACACACACACATAAGCACTTACGCGCATGCACACACAAACAGCATGTCATATAGGCTATTTGAGGGCTTTCAGTTGGCATAGTAACCGTGATGAAAGACTACCTCGACTCATGAGTGCTGATAGAAAGTGTCTTGTTTTTATCTGGAGGTTGAACAAAATCACCTGTTAAATGTACAGGGACAGGATTTGCAATCAGATCAACACACTTGGGTCTGGTCTAATAACACAGCACAAAGGGCATCCCATGTGTTTAAAGTGGCTTGGTTTGACAAACAGAGGTAATTGGATTTGAATGTTAGGCAATTCATATTGAGAGACAGCGAAAGTCGATTCAAATTCATTGGGAAGTTAAAATTCATTGGAAAGACTGGAGTCACTTGAACTCCAGGCTGATTAGATAGGCTAATCAGTTGTTTGGCATCCGGCTGAGAGTGTGTGTGTGTGTGTGTGTGTGTGTGTGTGTGTGTGTGTGTGTGTGTGTGTGTGTGTGTGTGTGTGTGTGTGTGTGTGTGTGTGTGTGTGTGTGTGTGTGTGTGTGTGTGTGTGTGTGTGTGTGTGTGTGTGTGTGTGTGTGTGTGTGTGTGTGTGTGTGTGTGTGTGTGCATCAGTGTATGCGCGTGTGCGATTGGAGTGCATGTTTCAGTTGTACTGAAATTAAGTCTGAGAGAACATTCAAATCCCAGTGTAATCTAACAGCGCAATGACATGGAAAACGTACTTACAAACAGGGCCAGCTCCAGGCATAAGTGACATAAGCTCAGTCGGGGTCTTACTGTTGAGAGTTAGAATAGTAGTATACACAAGGTTCAAGTTCAAAATTCAGTTGTGTACTAGCAGTTTTCCAGCAGTCACTCAATTAGCCATGTCAGCTAACAATGTTTAGATTGGTAAATTAGTCTAGCCAGTTATCTAAACCTGTTGTAATCGTGGACGAATAGCGACCAGACCCAGGGGCCCTGACCTCCAGTGGTCCCCTGTTGATTTTGTTAGTCACTCTCACTCAGATATCATTCAATCAATCAAATGTATTTATAAAGCCCTTTTTACATCAGCAGATGTCACAAAGTGCTTATACAGAAACCCAGCCTAAAACCCCAAACAGCAAGTAATACAAATGTAGAAGCACGGTGGCTAGGAAAAACTCCCAAGAAAGGCAGGAACCTAGGTTGACAGCTAGAGAGAAACAAGGCTCTGATGGGTGGCCAGTCCTCTTCTGGCTGTGCCAGGTGGAGATTATAAGAGTATATGGCCATTAAGGCCAGATTGTTCTTCAAGATGTTCAAATGTTCATAGATGACCAGCAAAGTCAAATAATACTCAAAGTGGTTGTAGACGGTGCAACCGGTCAGTACCTCAGGAGTAAATGTCAGTTGGCTTTTCATAGCCGAGCATTCAGAGGTCGAGACAGCGGGTGTGGTAGAGAGGGAGAGAGAGAGGAAGAGTCGAAAACAGCAGGTCAGGGACAAGGTAGCACATCCATTGAACAAGTCAGGTTTCCATAGCCACAGGCAGAACAGTTGAAATTGGAGCAGCAGCACGACCAGGAGTCATCAGGCCAGGTAGTCCAGATGCATGGTCCTAGGGCTCAGGTCCTCCAGGAGGGGAGGGAGAGAGAATTAGAGGGAGGATACTTAAATTCACACAGGACACCAGATAAGACAAGAGAATTACACCAGATATAACAGACTGACCCTAACTCCCCGACACAGAGACTATTACAGCATAGATACTGTAAGCTGAGGCTGAGACAGTGGGGGGGGGGGGGGCAGGACCAACCAGACAGGGCCAACCAGGCAGGATATAACCCCACTCACTTTGCCAAAGCACAGCCCCCCCACCACTAGAGGGAAATGACCTGACCACCAACTTACTACCCTGAGGCAAGGCTGAGTATAGTCCGCAAATATCTCATCCACAGCACCAGCCAGAGGGGGTACAAAACCTGACAGGAAGATCACGTCTGTGACTCATCCCACTCAAGTGACGCACCCCTCCTAGGGACGGAATGGAAGAGCACTAGTAAGCTAGTGACCCACCCCGTAATAGGGTCAGACGCAGAGAATCCCAGTGGAGAGAGGGAGGCCGGCCAGGCAGAGACAGCAAGGGCGGTTCGCCACTCCAGCGCCTTGTCGTTCACCTTCCTACCCCGGGGACAGACTACACTCAATCATAGTACATACTGAAGAGATGAGTCTTCAGTAAAGACTTAAAGGTCGAAACCGAGTCTGTGTCTCTCACATGGATAGGCAGACCGTTCCCCAAAAATGGAGCTCTATAGGAGAAAGCCCTGCCTCCAACTGTTTGTTTAGAAATTCTAGGGACAATAAGCAGACCTACTTCTTGTGAGCATAGCATACGTGTAGGTATGTACTGCAGGACCAAATCAGAGAGATAGGAAGGAGCAAGTCCATGTAATGCTTTGTAGGTTGACAGTAAAACCTTGCAATCAGCCATATCCTTAACAGGAAACTGTTGTAGAGAGGCTAGCACTGGGGTAATATGACCAAATTGGTTGGTTCTAGTCAAGATTCTAGCAGCCATGTTTTGCACTAAATGAAGTTTATTTAGTGCTTTATCCGGGTAGCAAGAGAGTAGAGCATTGCAGTAGTCTAATCTAGATGCGACAAAAGCATGGATTCACTTTTCTGCATCATTTTTGGACAAAGAGTTTCTGATTTTTGCAATGTTACGAAGATGGTAAAAAGCTGCCCTTGAAATATTCTTGATAATTTAGTCAAAACAGAGATCAAGGTCCAGAGTAACGCCAAGGTCCTTCACAGTTTTATTTGAGACATCTGTATAAACCATCAAGATGAATTGTCAGATGCAACAGCAGATCTCTTTGTTTCTTGGGACCTGAACTAGCATCTCTGTTTTAAAAGTAAAACATCTGCATCCATCCACTTCAATCACCAATCTGAATTGTGACCAACATCCAACAAACTCACCATGAGAAAAATAGATTGGCGAGCTGGGATGAACATAGAAAATTGCAGTCATTTCAGTTTAGTCTCAAATCTGCCCAATTTGTCACTTGACCCCTCTAACCTATTTCAGTTGGAAACATGCTGTACGCTATTGATAATCTTTGCAGCCCATTAATATGGAGCAGGCAGAATTTTGTCCGGCTGAGCTTGCCGTTAATGAGTGCAGTTATCTCAGTGATCCGTCTGCACTGTGATTCTCTCACACACACGGCTCTCGCTCTGATGGCTTGATGAGACTTAATTAAAGTCTGCAGATTAAAGCTCAGCTCCACAGGCCCATTGAGGAGTGCTAGCTCATCTCCCAGTCCCCATTCAGTCCTCATTCAGTCCGCATCAGTCTTCCTCTAACCAGTACATGCTACCTAACTGCCACTGAGGTTGGGGCCCAGACAGCAAGATAGACAGACACAGGAAATTGCTTTATCAGCAACGTGAGCATGTAACAATCAACCACAAGGAGCGACTAGGGATCTTGTTCATTATCCCCGGGGTGTAGTGAGTGTGTTGGAGGTGGTTCAGTGAAATGTTGTTCATGTGATAAGTAACAAAACCTCACCCGAGACCTATATACAGACCTGTGTTAGCTCCCAGAGAAAATGCCTGCAGGCTTTAACTTAGTGGAATAATACAGTCTTAAGGTGCATAGACAACCCGGTCTAATAACCAGCCAGATACAGGATCATCACAGATCCAGGGTGAGTCATGGGAGTACAAACCACTATAAGGTTATAAGGTCACGGACAGACCATTTTAGTTAAGCCCCTGAATGACCCAGTCATAAATACTATGGTCGTAAATTGATGCAGCTTCTAACATCCAACGGATGAGAACCAATAGGTTCATATGATTTCACAGTTACCATATCAGAGCAATTCACTACATTCAGATGTTGCTTGGAGCACGAAAACCCTATTCCATTTCCGTCACAAACATTCTTCAGAAAATTGTACTTTGCTTCCCTCTAGCGGCTCGAACAATCAACGGCAGGCAGATTGTTCTGGGAGAGCGGTCAGGTTGTGCTTGCTTTTTTATTGCATGAGTAATGCTGGCAGTGACAGCCAAGACTTTAGTCAAGGACGCGGCCCTGGTGCATATTTATTATAGTAAAATAGAGAAAGAGGAGAGAGAGAGAGAGCAACTCAGGTACACACTGGAGCGCATTCTTGGGCGTGGGACAAGAGGAGGGGATGAGGAGGGGGCGTGCTAAAGGTTTTTTTTTTGGTGCACGAGAAAAGCCGCTTATTCATAACACTCCCAGAAGCAGGTGTAGGGCAGGCCACCTAGGCACATGCGTTGCATTGTTCTTAAATTAAAATCTACACATCGAGACCAAGGGGCTTCCGGAGGAATTAATTGCACCGGAAAATGGTTTCGCAATGTTAATTGACATTAGATGCGCTTCTTTTGTTCGCCCGCATCTATACTTCCCGGTTGTGACTGTCGAGACGCACTAGTTAGGTGCGATCGCAAATGACTTGACATAGATAGCGGTGGTCGCAGGTAAACACTTTCTTTCTGAAAAATAGAGGAACAATTGAACACGATGACTGACCAGGTAAGGTGACATACCTTTTTTTTTTTCTTTTTTTCCTAGCATCACCTCGCTGTTTACGTGTGCCAAACGTTTTCTTTAAGTTCAGTAGGCTATATTGAATTATTACACACAATTGCGGTGTGGGCTACACATCCTCTTTAGCGGAACGACTCAAGAAAAGAGCCTCGCAATAAGTAAGCTAGCATTCTAGAAGCACGCGGACACTTTTATGTTCGCAACTCACTCTATCCCCCTCGTCTGTCGCCTTCAAAAGATGCGGACACTCAGTTGTGAAATGTACAGTATTTGTACAGTATTCAATTGAGTCTTTTCTTCTCTCTTTTAGAATAAATTTATCCTAATTAGTGTTATTATTATTATGCTGCAGTATAATTACTCTAACTGTGGAATTCCAACACTGCAATTGAAATGTGAACACCGGTGGGAGAAATAATAATAATAATAATAATAATAATAATAGTGGGCCTAATGTATTGCACTTTAGGGGAAACACCATAGTAGCCTAGAAGCAAGATTACGCTAATTGACGTTTTACAGTGATGATATTAACAAATATAGCAACACCGCATTGCCTTTACTGTACTGTAATATGTTATTGCGTCGTTTTCTGTGTTTTACTGTTTACCCTAGTTATCACCTGTCAGTCCGGGTGAAATTAACTGATGACATGCTCCCCTCAGCCTTGTCACAGAATCTTCTGCGTCTTTCTCCATCCCTCCCCTGCGTCTCCTTGACCATGATTAATTAATTAGACCCTCTCAATTAGTCTAATTGGTTATGTGGCTGAGTCCAGCAGTACTCTCTCTCTCTCTCACTCACTCACTCACTGAGAGGAGTGGAGCTTCTATAGCTCAGCCACAGGCACACCTGCTCATGGCTGGTTGCTGGCTCACAGCGTGAGGGCTCCACCTAGACTAATTGCTGTATTAATATTGATGGAGGTCATCTGCCTGACCTGGTGCTCCATACACACAGAACGCTCGCAGCAATGCTTTTGTTTAAGGCAGACTGTTGGCAGTGTTATCCTAAGCGGCCCTTAGTGTTGTTGAAATCAGAGGACAGTGAAGTGTGTGTGTTTGCATATGCACACACAAAGGTTTACGTAGGCTTAGGTGTTTACTGTTTACGTACATAGAGCCCACACAGGATGCAGTTTACTGTGTGTGTTACATGCAAGGATGGGAGGGAGGAGGGGTCATGGACATTCATGTTTTGACCTACTTTCTGCTAATGCATCCCAGAGTCCCATCAGTCACTAAGCTGTGCAGCAGGGTTTCCTAGCACTACACAGATGATTCAAATAATTAAAGCTGGGTTGTTTGGATCAGCAGTGAAGTCATAGGGGATGGAGTTTGGGAAGTCCTGCCGTACAGTACCACCCCTTTTACATAGCATATTAACTCTCTCTCTCTCTCTATGTGGATCTCTCTCTGTCTCTTGCTTCACCTCTCTCTCTCTCTCTGTGGATCTCTCTCTCTCTCTGTGGATCTCTCTCTGTCTCTTGCTTCACCTCTCTCTCTCCCTCTCTCTCTCTCTCTCTCTCTCTGTGGATCTCTCTCTGTCTCTTGCTTCACCTCTCTCTCTCCCTCTCACACACACACACACTCGCTCGCTCTTCCGCTCTCTTCCCATCCTTGTCTCCGTAGTAGAAGGCCTGCTGTATCAACTCTTTGTGTAACACTTCCTCTCCTGTGTTAACATGCTCTCAGCTCCATTCTCACGAGGGTCATGTCCATTGGGCTGTGTACTCACTACCATTCTCGTCTCTCTCAGTACAGTATGTTTCTCACCGCCGCTCCCCCTCTGAGAAGAGGAAGCACACCTCTACCAATCAAGCACCAGCTGAGGCGGGAGGAGGCCGTATCAGAGGACCATGACTGGATACCAGGGATTGACGAGCCGGCCACGCTGCCAATCAGTGACGCCCTTTGCCGGGATGAATCATTTAGTCAGGCGTCGGAGGGGTGTCACGGGAGTGCCATAAGGATCGTACTACTCGGGCAGAATGGGGTTGGGAAATCGGCACTCTCTCTGGCCCTGGCTGGACTGTCAGACAGCTCACTGTCTGTGGACTCTGAAACAGCCTGTGGTAAAGTTATTCTGTGTGTGTGTGTGTGTTGTGCGTGCAGTGTGCACATGGTGTCTACTTTATGTCTATTACCTAATGTCAGCTGCCACAAAAGAGCAACACCAATCTGAGTCGTGATATTGAAAGTTACTTTCCCCATTTACTTTCTGAGTGCACTCAAGGCTGAGCGATAACGAGACCAGCTGCCATTCGCCAGCACTGTGTGTCATTGTGCCGTCTTGAAGGCCAGGGTAATAATAAAACCAGTCTTGGGCCAAATAATCAATCAATGCCCCAGAAAAGGGATGGGCACATTGCTCTGTAGGAGGGGCTGCCACAGACATGTCATGAAGAGGCAGTCCACACAGGATGTAGATCCTAGGCTGCTTGGAGAGTCGACTTGTTTTCAAGTGTAACCTCAATGTTTTATGTGGGGCACCCTTGTGTATTCTACAATAACCTTGTCCCAGATCTGGGACAACTCCTCAGGCTGTCATTGTGTAATAATACCAGGTATGGGCCCAGGTTAACTGGACCGGTCCAAATGGGCTGAATCACTTCCCTATACTGTATATTCACCTCAAAGCATTTATGTGCTTGTGTTTTGAGTGTCACTATGTTGACGTGTGTGTTTGTGACAAGCACGTCTGTTTCCAGGAGAATGCTACGAGCGCACGGTGTCAGTTGACGATGAGCAGAGTTCAGTCATCATTTATGACAACTGGAAACAGGTGAGTTATTTATGGCCCACGACACCGACATTCCATTCATGTGTAATGTGTTGTGCCAACCCTCTCTATACTGTCTTGTCTTGGTCTGTCTCGTTCTCTCTGAATGCAATTCCCTCTGCCAGTATTCCTGTTCACACGCTGCTGCATTTGAAATGGAAATGTGTCAGGAAGCGTGCGTAGGGTTGCAGAATTCCGAGAACTTTAAATCAAAATCCTTGGGCTTCCAGAAATGCTGGTTGGAGGGTACCGGATTTCCAATTTAGTCCCTCCTCATTCTGGAAATCATCCAGCCGGAATTTCGAGGAAACCAGGGAATTTGTCGAACGTTTAAAGAATTGTTCAACCCTACGTGTGTGTGGCCACCTTGAGGCAGTGGCAGACTGGTTTTTATACTGTCCCTTTTTATTGAAAAAAATAAATAAATGCTAACTTACAAAAATTGAAATTGCTTTCATTTGCTGCAGATATTTGTAGGGCGGTTGTTCCAGTTCTTCTCTTCATTACATATTACAAACAGCATGAATGCGTACCATCCTCTCTATAGACAGAATTTGAATGTGCTTTGAATGAGATGTTTTGTCGTATTCAGTGAATTATAATGAGGCTAGAGGAGCACAGCTGCTCTGAGGTGTGTGTGTGTGTGTGTGTGTGTGTCACTGAGGATTTCATTATGATAAAGTACACTGTAATAGTTTAATATTAACCATGTGATGGTGCAGTTCTGTGTGTACAGCCACGTGACCTAGGGCTCGATTCAACCTGTACCATGTCAGATCTAGAGTTGAAATTTTGAGTTTGCATCTCAATATGACACGTTGTATACATCACAGAAGACTGACACATAACAAAACTGTTTCACATAGAAACACTAGATTTGATTAACTATGCAATTATGAAAAATATTCGTATTCCACCCATGAGGCCACTAGATGGCGCTTTTGGTCATTGACTGCAGGAAAGGGGTCTACCAATAAGTAATAAAATAAAGAAGGCCCTTAAAGTCTGTTTCACACACTAGCCTGATGA
The DNA here is from genome assembly GCF_002021735.2 of Oncorhynchus kisutch. NCBI lineage: Eukaryota > Metazoa > Chordata > Actinopteri > Salmoniformes > Salmonidae > Oncorhynchus > Oncorhynchus kisutch. Next base: position 10,786,676 of record NC_034200.2, on the reverse strand, counting down.
ATATGCAAGATCATTTTTCTTTCATTTCGATTTTGGCACAAATTCAAATGTGGCACTGACTCGCCCATGGATTGAAGGTTCAGCATTGTCTCAATGAAGAGTTTGGTGTTCAACTAGCCACGTGCGACATGCACACGCAGCTACAAGCGATCGGTGGATGAGCAATATCCACCATCGTAATATGGATGAAGCCTTAGCTGGAATGTGAAGCTAACTGAAGCTGGCTACCTTTTACAAAAACCCTCAGTAGATCTAGCTTGCATTGTAGGATACCCCTCAGGAGTCCTCCTTGGTTTACCGGGTCTGAATTATTTAAACCTAGCTCAGGGGAACTCCATTTAAAGGCCTTTCTCTATCTTTCACTTCTTTAACTGTCTGATCTCCCTTTCTCCAGTACCTCTCTCTCTCCTCACTATCTCTTCCCAAGTTGACCTCTTTTCCTACAGCTGTGTCATCATCTCAAACTCCATCTCCCCCCCCCCCCCCCCCCCTCTTTCGTGTTCTCCCTGTCATACTCAGAACTGACCCCCCCCTTTTTTTTTCAAGTTAACTCTCTCTGAAAGTCAATTACATTTGTTATTCTCTGCGTGCCAATGCAAGCGCTGGTATTAAGCCATGGCAACATAAGCAGGCCAGTGGGATTTGGAGCCGCTCCAGCCCAGCAGCGGCAGAGAGCGAGAGGGGACTGGACCAGCTCCCTCTCCCCCAACACACACACACACACACGTGCACTGTCACTCAAACACGCCCACCCACACCCTCCTTTCACTGCTTATGCTTGCGCCACGACACGCTGCCCATCAAATGACCCTTGACACTGACAGGAGCAGCAGAGTAGAGCAGTGTGTATGTGTGTGCAATGACCCCGGAGGATTTTGACTAGTTCCCGAGTCCCTAGCTAGTCCCCTATTCCATGGGTGCCCCACCCTCCCCGGGTTACCATGGTGACCAGTGGACTGAACAAATCCCGCCCCCCTCATGGGTCAAATCATGTAGAAGCATTGGGCTACAAAGCTTCTTGCTCCCCGGGGGAAAACACTGGTTTTATTCCAGCTTCATGTACAGTACCTCTTCATCACCCCGCTAATTATGGTTGGGTGTTTTTATCGGATTAAAAAAAGAATCAACAAATAGATAACTGCTGTGTATGGTTCCTTGATTCCCAGCTGATTCACACCAGCTGCTACTCAAGTTGAAGCTTCCATGTCAAAGCAACCGAGTCTCACACTAGGCAGCCCTCACAGCCATCCAGCCACATCACCATAGAAGATTTCACTGAGTACACACACACACACACAGCGGCTCTCCGAGTTTCTCTTCAGCTAGCCATGGGACTTGGAGTGCTCTTGACGTCAGGCAGAGAATGGCTTAAATAAGTCATCCAGTTTCCTAAAATAGCCAGTGCATGCTTGGCTGTGACCTGACAGGCCGAGGGTTTCCTCTGTACATGTTACATTTACTGTACCATGGGTCGTTCTCTGTGTACACCACAGCCAATCAGCATCTATCATGGCCAATGGGAGGAGCCAAGGTGTTTTGATGGCTGTGGGTTGACTCTCTAGTACTTCCTCTCTCTAATAACAGGCTAGTATCACCTGTATTCACCACCAGGATTTCTCCATGCTGGAGGTCTGAGCCAGCTGTGAGTGAATGGATCTCAGCGTGGAGCCATTAATTACTACACAAGTCAGCCTCTCAAAATACACTGTCTGTCTGCTGGAGGTGTCCATAATTATTTAATAAATATTAAATAGTTATACTAGAAAATCCTGGATGGAGTCTGAGGTCAGTTGTCAGCCAGTATATACGCTACATTACCAAAAGCAAGTCGAACATTTCATTCCAAAATCATGGGCATTAATATGGAGTTGGTCCCCCCCCCCCCCTTTAATTCTTTAATGCTATAACAGCCTCCACTCTTCTGGGAAGATTTTCCACTAGATGTTGAAATGTTGCTCAGGGGACTTGCTTCCACGAGCATCTTCCACGAGCATCAGCCACGAGCATTAGTGAGGTCGGGCGCTGATATTGGGACAATTAGGCTTGGCTCGCAGTCGGCGTTCCAATTCATCCCAAAGGTGTTTTGATGGGGTTGAGGTCAGAGCTCTGTGCAGGCCAGTCAAGTTCTTTCACACCGATCTCGACAAACCATTTCTGTTTGGACCTCGCTTTGTGCACGGGGGCATTGTCATGCTGAAACAGGAAAGGAAGTTGGAAGCACAGGATCGTCAACAATGTTGTTGTATGCTGTAGTGTTAAGATTTCCCTTTTGGAACTAAGGGGCCTAGCCCGAACCATGAAAAACATCCCCAGACCATTATTCCTCTTCCACCAAACTTTACAGTTGGCATTATGCATTGGGGCAGGTAGCATTCTACTGGCATCCTCCAAAACCAGATGGTGAAGCGTGATTCATCCCTCCAGAGAACGCATTTCCACTGCTCCAGAGTCCAATGGTGGCGAGCTTTACACCACTCCAGCCGATGCTTCGCATTGTGCATGGTGATCTTAGGCTTGTGTGCGGTTGCTCGGCCATGGAAACCCATTTCATGAAGCCCCTGACAAACATTTATTGTGCTGACGTTGCTTCGAGGCAGTTTGGAGCTCGGTAGTGAGTGTTGTAACCAAGGACATAAAATGTGTATGCGGTTCAGCACTCGGCGGTCCCATCCCTTTCTGTGAGCTTGTGTGGCCTACCTCTTCACGGCTGAGACGTTGTTGCTCCTAGACGTTTCCACTTCACAATTGCAGCACTTACAATTGACTGAGACGTCTCTAGCAGGGCAGAAATATGACACACCGACTTGTTTGAAAGGTGGAATCCAATGACGGTGCCACGTTGAAAGTCCCTGAGCTCTTTAGTAAGGCCAATGCTTGGCTATGGAGATTGCATGGCTGTGTGCTCGATTATATACGTCTGTCAGCAATAGGTGTGGCTGAAATAGCCAAATCCACTCATTTGAAGGGGATGTCCACATACTTTTGTATATATAGTGTATTAGCCATTTTCTACGGAGACGAGGATGTGTGTGGTTTTTAGATGGTGTGTTTATTTGTGAAGGGTTGTTTTGGTGTGTAAAATAGTATTTTCTAGTAAGAATTTTTGGATGTTTTGTGTCTATAAAAAGAGGTCAGTGTACAGATATTTGTCTTTACAGTAATGTGTATATTTGTTAGACTGCACTGTTGTGTATTTATGTTGACCGGTCATTCTGTTGTTCTTTGTGTATAGACTGGTTGTTGTGGCTGGTCATTCTGCATTTGTTTGTGTAGAGAAGTCAGTCTGCATCGTTGTGTATATTTATCAGTCTCTTGTTGTGCGTATTTGTGTAGTGAAAGATCAGTCTATATCGGTGTGTATTTGTGAAGGGAGGTGGCAGTTCTGCGGTGTTGTGTAATGCGGTCAGTTTGTGGCGTTGTATATTTGTGTATGCAGAGCAGTCTTATGTGTGTCTGTATAGTGCGGTCAGTATCTATTGTTGTGTGTCTATTCTACGTGTGTGTGTACGGCCGGAGCTAGCCTCTATAATGTCAGCCCGGAGGGGTGTGGTGCCTCGATGCAGCCCCAAGTAACCAACCCAGCACTCGGCTCCACTAAAGAGTTACATCCAATTATCAGATTTTGACTCTTCAACCAGAGGAAGGTCTCTGGGCCAATCTATCTCCGCTCCTCTCTCCCTCTCTCTCCCGCTCCATTCATCTTTCTCTTGACCTATTTTATTCTGACTATCTGGACCCTGGACTGATTATTTTTTTCCTCTTGTTTAAATGACTGAACTTTCTAATTTGGCCTCGTTTTCAAGCTTGGTCATTAACAAATGCTAGCGGCCATAACTGAAGCCAGAGAGGAGGAGGAGGAGGAGGAGGAGGAGGAGGTGAAGGCGGCGACGCGAGCGGGTTTACTCCGCCAAAAATCCTGTTGAGCAGATCATGAATTATTAAGCAAGTGAGGAGTTTTTTTGTATGGGCGGCAATGAGCGGCTTACGTCAGGCTTATTTGATCTGATAGAGTTTTCATAATGCTGAGGTTGTTACGAGGGTATTGACATAAGTGTGATGCACATGTCATCCCGGCAACCTTGAGGAAAAAAAACACTTTGAGAGTTGCCCCTGTTGAAATTCGAGAAGGTCTATCCATATTCATGAGGCTAGCATAGCATCTCATTCTCCGTTAAATACAGGCGGTTGATGTCAACACCCCCCTCGTCAAATATTCAAATAATTAGATGTGTCGACCAATCCAAAGAGAGGAATAGGCGGGAGCTTGAGAAGCATCTAGTCATTATATCCAGTGTCACTGCTGAAGCCAAATGAGTTGTCTTATGGGTGTTGTTTGATGTGGGTGTTTCTTGGGTGTGTCGTCGCCATTTAAATCACAACAAACAAGGACAGTAGTGAGTACAGTGAGCTAAGGTAATCCAAGATGGCTTTGTTATGGAGAGAAGAAAGTTTTGAAGTTGAGGACCTTTCACCTCCTTACTATCTCGCCATCTCAAGATGGTCCGCCACATTTTAATCATTTCGCGGACGCTCTTATCCTGAGTGATTTACAGGGGCAATTAGGATTAAGTGCCTTACTCAAGGGCACATCGACAGTATTTTGACCTAGTCGGCTCAGGGATTGAAGCCTTCGGTTACTGGCCCAACGCTCTTAACCGCTCATCTACCTGCCGCCCTCATTCAGTTCTATGTGTAGGCTAAGTCCTGCGCTGACTTGGTGTTTAGCCAAGCTGACGGCAGCTAGCTAGCATAGCTTGATGATCGCTGCAGGGTCAAAAGCTTCAAGTTCCTAAGCGTGCACATCACTGAGGACCTGAAATGGTCTCGCCACACTGACATTGTGGTGAAGAAGGTGCAACAGCGCCTCTACAACCTCAGGCGACTAAATAAGTTGGTCATGTCCCCTAAGACCCTCTGCAGACGCACCAAGGAGAGCATTCTGTTGGGCTGCATCACCGCCTGCTATGGCAACCGCTCCCACCCTCAACAGCATGGCTCTCCAGAGGGTTGCGCAGACAGCCCAACGCCTCACCGAGCCCACGCTGCCTTCCCCGCAGGACATCTACGACAGCACCCGGTTTCAAAAAGGCCATGAAGATCATCAAGGACCTCTGTCACCCGAGCCACGGACTGTTCACTCGGCTACCATCTGACAGACCGAGACCGTAACAGATGCATCAAAGCCAAGACAGAGAGACTAAAAAAAACAGCTTCTATTACCAGACCATCAGACTGTTGAACAGCCATCACTAGCCGTCTACCAAGTGATGCACACTCACTCACACAAACTGCACACACAAGCTTTCACACACACCTCAAACTCATGAACACACGCAGATGCGTACACACACACACACACACACACACACTCAGCCAATGCTGCTGTCCCATGCTATAGAGACATTGAACCACTGGTCGCTTCCCGTTTCACACTGTGTATTTAAATACTGTATCCCCGACCATGGCTTATTCTAATATTTCTACCACTGTACATTGTATTTTTTTTACACTGTTTATACACGCAGCATATGTAAACTCAGCAAAAAAAAGAAACGTCCCTTTTTCAGGACCCTGTCTTTCAAAGAAACTTCGTAAAAATCCAAATAACTTCACAGATCTTCATTGTAAAAGGTTTAAACACGGTTTCCCATGCTTGTTCAATGAACCGTAAACAATTAATGAACATGCACCTGTGGAACGGTCGTTAAGACACTGACAGCTTACAGACGGTAGGCAATTAAGGTCACAGTTATGAAAACGTAGGACACTAAAGAGGCCTTTCTACTGACTCTGAAAAACACAAAGAAATATGCCCAGGGTACCTGCTCATCTGTGTGAACGTGCCTTAGGCCTGCTGCTAGAAGGCATGAGGACTGCAGATGTGGCCAGGGCAATAAATTGCAATGTCCGTACTGTGAGACGCCTAAGATAGCGCTACAGGACGGACAGCTGATTGTCCTTAAAGTGGCAGACCACCTGCACAGGATCGGAACATCCGAACATCACACCTGCGGGACAGGTACAGGATGGCAACAACTGCCCGAGTTACACCAGGAAAGCACAATCCCTCCATCGGTGCTCAGACTGTCTGCAATAGGCTGAGTGAGGCTGGACTGAGGGCTTGTAGGCCTGTTGTAAGGCAGGTCCTCCTCAGATATCACCGGCAACACCGTTGCCTACGGGCACAAACCCACCGTCGTTGGACCAGTGAAGAGCAAAAAGTACTCTTCACTGACGAGTCGCGGTTTTGTCTCACTAGGGGTGATGGTCGGATTCGCGTTTATCGTCGAAGGAATGGGCGTTACACCGAGGCCTGTACTCTGGAGCGGGATCGGTTTTTTTTGGGGGGGGGGGCGTCATGGTCTGGGGCGGTGTGTCGCAGCATCATCAAACTGAGATTGTCATTACAGGCAATCGCAACGCTGTGTGTTACAGGGAAGACATCCTCCTCCCTCATGTGGTACCCTTCCTGCAGGCTCATCCTGACATGACCCTCCAGCCTGACAATGCCACCAGCCATACTGCTCATTATGTACGTGATTTCCTTCAAGACAGGAATGTCAGTGTTCTGCCATGGCCAGCGAAGAGCCTTGATCTCAATCCCATTGAGCACATCTGGGACCTGTTGGATTGAAGGGTGAGGACTAGGGCCATTCCCCCCCAGAAATGTTGGGGAACTTGCAGGTGCCTTGGTGGAGGAGTGGGATAAAATGGTGCAGTATGGTGCAGTCGATGAGGAGGAGATGCACTGCAGTACTTATTGCAGCTGGTGGCCAGACTGTTACTTTTGATTTTGACCCCCCCCCCCCCTCCCCCTTTGTTCGGGGCCACATTATTAAATTTCTGTTAGTCACATGTCTGTGGAACTTGTTCAGTTTGTCTCAGTTGTTGAATCTTATGTTCATACAAATATTTCCGCACGTCAAGTTTGCTGAAAATAAACGCAAGTTGACAGTGAGAGGATGTTTTTTTTTCTGAGTTTATTTATATACTGGATTCTTGACATGGCTCTCTCCTAATATAACTACTGCCGTACATACCATTGTTAGTTTATCTTGTGTAAATCCCCCTGGTGTACATATGTATAGATTGCATCTTGATACTGCTGCTTTATGGATCTGTTAATTGGATTCGTTCCTGCCATTTCTTGATTTCTGACCTTTTTTTTCCTTTGTAATTTTCTATACATTTGAATAGTTTGACATTTGACTGCGTTGTTAGGAGCTCGTAACATAAGCATTTCACTGCACCACTTTAACACCTGCTAAACTGTGTACGGGACCAATACACTTTGATTTGTAAAGACTTGTTACCGTGGAAACGGTATCAACTGCCTGTTGAATGCCCGGTCTTGAGTCAGCGCAGCTGTCCAGCAACACAATATGCTAGAACTGGCTAGTTTGGTCTCGAGACTTGACTTCATGACCAAAACTATCCTATATACACTTTGTAGTAAAAAAAAGTACACTACAATAAATGTTTCTGACTCATCCATGCCACATAGACCATTTTCAAATGGAGAAGTTGGTTTTCAGGGGCAGTTTCTCTTTTAATCCCAGTCCCTGTTTGTGTTCCAGGAAAGGGGGGGGGGGTTGTGGTTGTGTGTTTTTAGATGTTATGAGGTGAGATTTCTGAACTGATTTCCAAGTTCACGCTGTAAAAGCTGCTTTACATTGAGCTCTGATAACTCATCTGGTTTCTCGTAAAGAAGTGGCTTTAGGGCAAATAGATTTATAGTGCTACAGAGTTTATAGTTTAACACAGGACACAGGAGGAGAATACAGGCGATGACACTGTCTGGGAGGCATTTTATAAAGGGATTATATTATACATGTCAGGTTGCTGTTGATGGCTTTTACTCAGGAGTTGAATCATATATGGTGACGTATGCTAAGTGACAAGATAACTGACTCTCACAAGCTCGCCGTGTGTGTGTGTGTGTGTGTGTGTGTGAGAGAGAGAGAGAGAGGGGGAAGGCTGCATGCCCTGACAGATGGCCTGGGCCACAGCAGTGAAATGGAACAGAGAGGAGCTGACTGACTAAAGGAGGACAAACACAGTGTTGAGTTAGCAAGCATCCCTCTGATGGAAAGCCCTTTTACGTTGTCACAGTTACCCTGGAGAGCTCTCCGTCATGACGCCGCCAATCGATCTGCGACGTGGCCGTGTTTCTCTTCGCTGCTTACAAAGATTAGTGTGTGTGTGTGTGTCTCTCCCTCCACAAAGCCTGGTAGTTCTGCTCCCCCTCCCCCTCCTCATCCCCCCGCGCCCAGCCCAGAAGGTGACAGGTGGCCAGGCTCACTTCCGCGCCGCTAGCTCCCCTCTCCTCCAGAGAGAGATGGAGTGGGTTCCGGAGACCATGGATTTCCTGCTGTGGGGGTGCAATCCTCTTTGGCTTGTGGGAGCTGTGAATTTTTCAGGCGGAGACTCTCTCTAGAGGGCTGAAATTCATCTTCAGGGTCGTGTGGATGTAGGGCACACAGACAGAAACAGACACAGGCAGACATGGCTGGCTATGGTGGGTTAGGAGGGGGGGGGGGGGCAGCTCTTCTCCTGTGTGCCTGAATTAATCTGAGAGGCCTGTCCTTCAGAGCCAAAGCGTACTATAAAGGCCACGACTAGAGGGAGGGAGACCTTAATGGAAGCCCAGTGAAGCAGTGTTTCACTGCGAAAAGGTTCAGAAGCCAGTTCACAAGGGCACCATGTGTTTTGGATTTGGGACAAAGCCCCTGTCAGTCCACTCAGCAGAGTACGTAAATACAAAAATGCACATCCGACAGCGACGAAGTGTGTATCATTGTCATTTAATCTGTCTCTCTCTGTGTGTGTGTTTTGGTGTTCATAGGACCTGTCCACGCTGCAGTGTGAGGTGGTTGTCCTGGTGTTCTCTGTGACAGACAGAAGAAGTTTCCACCGCACCGCTCAGCTCCGCCTCATCCTCAGGGAGTCGCTGCCCCACACTCCCATCATCCTTGTGGGCAACAAGAGTGACCTCGTCCGCTCTCGGGAGATCAGCACAGAGGGTAGGGAGAACGCCCTCGTTATACTGTAAAAACACACTCCATTATCACCTTGAGCGCTCCAGAGTGTTTTATAATGTACCTCCTATCAATCTACTGGTCTCTCCTTTCCACCATTGAACCACCATTCTCATGTGATCGCGTACAGTGCATAGAGAGAATGCAGTATTGCATAAAAATGAATGCAGTACATACTTAGTCGATGCAATGAACACTCCCCCCCCACCCCCCTTTCCCAACCATTTTCACGTTTAAACCGGCAGAGCCTCATAACATTCAGCACAGCATGGCTCCCTCCCTTTCCTTTTGAATATTGGTGTCTGCTTTCTACCCTTGTCCTCCGTCTGTCTTTCGTCATGGCCCACCTAATCTGTGCCTGTGTGTTATGCCATTTGTCACCTATAACTGTATTTCCATTTGAGAGCCAGAGAGACAGTTTATCTGTGATCACCAAAAATCAATTCCTGGCTGCTGTGAGGAGCAATATGGGAAGAGAAATGTTTCCCATTGCCACCTCCTTATGGGAGAAAAATGGACCCATGTAATTGTTACCGAATGAAACCATAAGCACCAGTTTGGCGCGGTGATTCACTGAAATGGCTTCCAGTGGATTGAAAAGCACAACATTCTCTAGGGCCAGGGAATTATGTTGGCTACCTTTTTTTTTTTTCTGTGGACCATTGTTCCATTCTGACATGATGCACAAAGCTGATTCTGGAACCACATTAATCTAGTCTAGTGGAAATGCCTATGTCTATATCGCTGTAACCTCGTCCGTAATTACAATGCAAAACTCCTAGTCACATAGCCTACAGTAAGCAACAGAAAATAGGACACCAACCCCCAGTTGTTTTCCTTCTATTATTATCCCATCATACCTGTTCACAATTAAAGCAGTGACCTCTAACTACTTTTATAAACTGGGTGGTTCAAGCCCGAATGCTGATTGGCCCACAGCCATGGTATATCGGACCGTATACAACGGGTATGACAAAACATTTTAATTTTTACTGCTCTAATTACGTTAGTAACCAGTATTTATAACCGCAATAAGACACCTCGGGGGGTTGTGCGATATGGCCAATATGCCACGGCTAAGGGCTGTGTCCAGGCGTTGCGTTGTGCGTCGGAACAGTCCTTAGCCGTGGTTTATTGGCCCTATTGCACACCCCCCTCGGGGCCTTATTGCTTAAGTATACGTGTTTATGGACACGTAGCTCTCCCTCCTATCTCATCCCCTGCAGGGTTACTTCAGCTGTGTGCCTCGCCTCCTGTTCTGTGTTGTTTTTGGAGGCTTCCCCCACTTTATTTGGATGATCTCTCTAGCGCACAGGGCTATCACTATCTTAACGTGTGTGTGTGTGTGTGTGTGTGTGTGTGTGTGTGTGTGTGTGTGTGTGTGTGTGTGTGTCAGCACACACGGGCACCCACGCACGCACACACAGACTCGCACTTAAACGTACCAGCTGGCAACCACATTCTCACACCTCTCCCTACTCTCTGTGTGGTGTGGGTGACACTGCTTGTGCCGTGTGGAAAGCTGTGATAATGGGGATGAACCGAGAGGAGAGATGCCTGGGATGGCCATGCTACAAGGGCTGGTGCAGGAGTATGTGAATACAAGTGATTGAGTGGGGATTTTTGTGTGGGTGTGAGACCTATTGTTTTGGGTGAAATCTTTTTTTAATTTTTAATTTTAGTATAGGTTGTCTAGCCCACCATAAGACACAGAAGGGGGTGTGTGTCTGTGTTGTGCATGAACTCATGCTCAGTCATGGGTTCGGCATGCAGTCAGCGAGATAGAGAGGGGGGGAAAGGAGAGAGGAGGGTTGTTCTTAGGATATGCTCCTTACCCATGTGCTCAGCATGTTCCCCATCTGAGAGAACTACAAGAATAATGTGGTCATTGAGATGCAAATGCTACATCTCTTACCTCTGCATTCTGTGTCCTGATTCCCTGACTGATATTTAAGCCCGAGTAAGGAAGTGAACTTGCCTGGCTGGTGGACAACTCAACATTCATATTGTGCTTGAGATTGTAGGTCCTAAAATGAATTGATGGAATTACAGTGACATTTCTTTCTCTCTCCTCTCACAGTATACATTATGTTTTTCATTCATCTTCTCAGCGAGGGTGAAGCTCTACCGTCTTTGTTTACACATTGCTGTTGCTTTGATATCTGCCCGAGCTGCTCTTTGCATGTCGTCGCTGACTGATGACAACATCGTCTCCAAAACAGAACATTTTCAGGAAATGTAATAAAATTACCATGTTTTTTTTTTCCATTAACAAACCATTATGAAACCTCGGAAGCTATTTTAAATACATGTTATTTATTGGTCCTCAAGTCAATAAATGTCAGACCAAAAAAAGAAAATTGGCAAAAAACATTTTTAGTTGCGACGTTTTCATCGTACAGCGACTGTGTGCTGTTTAGTCTGTCCCTGCACTCAAAGGAGGGAAAGAATACAATCTTTCCCTCTCTCTCCTCCCCTCCTTCCTCTCTCCTCTCCTCCCTGCACCTCTCTCCCCCTCTCTCGCTCACCTTACCTTGTCGCATCCCTGCTCTCGGAGTCTGCTGTTGGAGTGCTGTGAGGGACACAGAAGCCCTGCTGAGTCATAGAGAACAGTGGCCAACCCTCACATCTCCACGTCAGCCAGCCACTCCCACCGCCACACTATGTTCTCATGTTGCTCTCATCTCATTGTGGCTCATCCCTGCCTCAGCTCAGCTCCATTCAATTCAATGTTATTTTCAATTCAATGTTATCAGGTTGAGACGCCAGTCAATCAGTTATATGTAGTAGATAGTAGGATAAGCCCAGCTGATCTGATCAGATTTGATCCTTTCCACTAAACATGGCTTATCATGGTATCTCTATTCTCTACATCCCCACCCCTCTATCTCTCCCTGTTCCAGAGGCCCACTCCAGTGCCATGATGTATGAATGCCAGTATCTGGAGCTGTCTGCCTCCCTGGACCACGGCACCACCGAGCTGCTGGAGGGAGCGGTGAGGGCTGCCAGGGGTGACTGCGTGGGGCCGGGCTGGACGGAGGGGGACCCTGGGGCGGGGCGCAGGGAGAGCCTTACCAGCAAGGCCAAGCGCTTCCTGGCTGGCCTGGTGCCGCGGTCCTACGGCCGAGGAGACCGGGACAGGGGTCAGTACAGGGAGATGAGCAGACACCGGGGCAGCAAGATCCTCCGACAGAAATCGCGCTCCTGCCATGATCTCAGTGCAATGTGACACATCAGACAGACCGAGAGAGGAGGTGAGGTGTGTGAAAAGGGGAGGGGAAAAAATTGAGGAAAACAGAGGATGGGAGATGAGTTATGGAGGGGAAAACTGGGACGGGGGATGGTGAGAAGTGTAGCATTGGAGAGGGAGGGGCCGTTAGAAATGAAGCTGTACCTTAGGGAACTAGAGTGCGAGAGCGAGAGGTGAAGTCATTAGAATAGCAGGATGAGATGAATACTAGTAGACTCATTATGCAATGTAGAGGGGGGAAAAAAGTCACATTGGAGAAAGAATCAAGTAAGAAAAAGGGGATTGGAAAATTATTGTGCAAGATGGAAAATAATGAGTGTCAAATACACACACACACACACACACACGAGGCACGCACTGTCTAATTACGTAGAGACTGATAGAGATCTAACGTAGACCTAGGGCTGTATTCAATCTGGATCGCCGGAACGTTCCAGATTGCGCGCTAGTTAATGTATTGGTCGTTTCCAATTAAGCCGACATATGCAGCGTGGACCGTGAATACGCGATACGGATTGAATAGAGGCCCTTATATAGTCCCTGTTTTTAAAAGCATGATGTTACACTGTGAGTAGAGTTGCAGAGAGAGGCTCATATTATTATTATTATTATAATGTCTTGTATTCCCTTATTGGCCGGTAGCTACAGTATACAACCCCCCTCCCCTGCGATCGCCAATGCAAGGCCCTTTATAAAAGCCTCATCCGTGCACTTTTTATACTGTGGGTTTTCATGTCGATTTTCATGTCGCTGCATAATCCCTTTAAATCAGGTATAGATTTGGGATGTATTTTCTTTTTCTACCGCGACCCCACAGAGACGAGAACTTGGTTGGAGCGGGTATTATTACAGTAGCTATTCTGAAAGTATAGTAGATGTAGACTCAGGTTTTGCGGTTATATGAAATCTGGCCACCTATTCACCTTTACACTGACTCCATGGTAAACATCCCTGCACTCAGTTATGATCCTAATATATATGCAGCTACTGCAGAGCCTAGCGATAAGTAAATGGCTCTAAATGAAAAGAAGCAATAGTTGTAACTAGGGCCCAGAGTTTTTCCTGTTCACATGACTTGAAGACCTAATCAGGGAAAACTCTGGCCCCTATGTGTAGACACAAACTGGCAGAACCCACTCAACTAACTACTGGCTGAGTCAGAGCACGTTGGGTTGCTACAGGAAGATCGACGAAGATGAGGGTTGAGGAGACGACAAGAGAGACTCAACTACCTGTGGCTGTTTCATGTTAGTTTTTTTGTGTTTTTTTTACCTGTTGAAATTGTATACACACACTACATACATACATATAGGACATTTGCATATACGGATAACTACCAAAATAAAGGAAACACCAAGATAATAGTGTCTTAATAGGGCATTGGGCCACCACGAGCCGCCAGAACAGCGTAAATGCGCCTTGACATAGACTCTACAAGTGTCTGGAACTCTACTGGAGGGATGTGACACCCTTCGTCTACGAGAAATTCCATAATTTGGTGTTTTGTTGATGGTGGTGGAAAATGCTGTATCACTGAGCTCTTCTAGCCATGGGCGCCAAAATAATGATCATGTATAAAAATGTGCATTTTTATACTAGCCCAATGTTGTAGTCGAGTCCCTATGGCTGAATTCGAGTCCAAGTCACCAATAGTCGAGTTACGTCCAATTTGTAATAGGTCTTATTATGCAATTGTTTCTGGTCACCACCAGATGGCAGTATATTGTCACTCCCTCATGTGGAAACCCAACTAATTTACTATTCATCACTACCTCACAAGTTCTACTCAATACCTGTGTTTCACTACTTATTTACTACATAAATGAATGGTAAGTCAGGCTCTCAACTACTTGTTTGTTATCGACCCACTGACATTTGTGTAGTTTTAATTTATTTATTGCAGAGTGAAAACTAAAGGGAGACTGGCTATGGGATGCAGGGGGGAAATTGAGAGGGTATAGCAAGATGACAAATTCAAAGACCGCCTACTTTTCTATAGTCTAGGAGAGAGACAAATAGCTAGACTGTTGTTTTACTGTTAAACTCAATACTATTGTTTTCAATTTGGTAAAGCAGATAAAGCTAAATAGTAGGCTGGTGGTTACAGGGAAGCAAGAGACACTTGCGCGATGTGTAGCCTATGATCGGAGCCGGAGTGGATCCTGACTGCCCACAAACATCGCTTGCTCCCCCGCAGCTCACAAGCTGATGTAGGCTGCATGTGCCAGGTGTGGCATGTCCTTCCCACTGCTAGAGAGCAGAGTCCTCGCTGCTCTGCACACCTAGTGCCACTTATATTCTGCGTCTCATAGTAGCCTATCCAGTCCAAGTGTAACGTTACAAGAAGGCGAGTCCGAGTCAACAATGGCATCCTGGTCTCAGATCATTTTGTATTATTCTATATGTAAATCCGAGACTCCCCATTTAGTGTGATATGTTATGTTTCGTATGGTATGTATTCATTTTTGGATGCTCATCCAATTCATATGATATGTTATGAATTCCAATTTGTTGTGGCTAATGTTAGGTTAAAGGGTTAAGGTTATGGGAAGGGTTAGTTAACATGCAAAGTAGCAAGTAGTTAAAGTTGCTAAAATGCTAAAGTTGTCCATGATGAGATTCGAACAAGTCTGAATTTCCAGACTTTTGCATTATGCACCCACCCATCCACCCCGACCAATCACCATCCTTTCATTTTTGCCTTAAGTAACCTTCTGTCTTATGTAACCATACCTAACATATCATACTAATTTGAGTGTCTCAAATTTACATTTACTTTGTTACGTCTAGTCTTTGAAACCAGGCTGCCAATGGTTGAGAAGTTGAGTCCGAGTTACCAGTGGTCGAGTCCAAGTTGAGTCACAAGTCATGAAAACGGACTCGAGTACTACAACACTGACCCTAAGCATGATGGGGGATATTAATTGCATAATTAACTCAGGAACCACACCTGTGTGGAAGCACCTGATTTTAATATACTTTGTATCCCTCATTTGCGCAAGTGTTCCCTTTATCTTGGCAGTTACCTGTACATGAACTACCATAGAACAGAGCGTTACTGTGGGGGCTGGCCACACAGGCAAGCACAACCATAAGCGTTCTGGAAACGTTGCTTGGATGTCTTGTCCGCGTGTGGCAACTACATTGACATACATTAGCTACACATGCTCACTCATTTGTCACTGTCTATTATTACACACTTGTCTTTCGAAAGATAATAAATTCATTTTGTTTGACGTCCTTGATGAGTGTTATATGTTCTTGTCTCATTTGTTTCACACACTAGTGTTAAACTAACACAGGGATGGGCAACTTTGATTGGGGTGGGGGCCACAACAAATATGAACTCATCTTGCGGGGCCACAGTGGCTCTACTTAACTCTCTTACTGTAACTAAATGCATTATACCAGTAGCCGATCTAGTCTTTTGGGGGCCCTAAGCGAGATTTGGTTGGTTCCCCCCTATACCTCGCTGGCAAAACATTTTACTGACCCCCGTCTTGAAGGCGGAGAATGAATGTCTACACATTTGCCATGGGGCTTTGAGAAAATGTTGCATCTTTTTAAAGCAATTTTTTTGTATTCTACACATTTTGCCATATGGTGGAGATTATTTTTTCTCTCAATTTTATACCAAATAACATGCAATTCTACTAAATCTGCCATGGGGCAGACAGAAGTATTAACATTTTACTGCAATTTTATCAATTTTTGCCATTTTAAAACTAATTTCCTGAAATTCTACACATTTTGCCATAATTTATGCACCGTTAATATGAGATCTGAGTGAGGGTGACTAACAACATCAATGGGGTCAAGAGGTCAGGGTCCTGGTTGGTATTCAGAATATGATTACTAGCTAGCTAGCTATACTAACTTACCAATGTAAATCATTTTTGCTGACATGGCTAATTGAGTGACTGACAATTGGAAAAACCGCTGATCCACAGCCAAATTGCATCTTGTGTATTCTACTATTCTAACGCTCAACAGTAAATTGAGACCCCGACTGAGCCCCCAGTTGCCCATCCCTGATCTAATGTTTAGTAATGGCTTTGTAAAATAAAGTCATCCTAAAAGCGTATTCTGTAAATATTATAAAAAGGCCATTGAGTGCAGGTATGTGCCCTAGTTACATTTTCTGCTGTGTCAGTTCTTCTAGCAAAAGTACAACCTCAACACTTTGGGAGATAACTCCAATGTCAAAATGTTGTACTCCTCCAGAACGTTATTGGCCCATTAGTCTTCATCAAGGACAATTGTCTTGGCATTTGCCACTGTCCCATTGTGTACCACATGGTGTACCAACACCTACAATCCCTAAAGGAAAAGCATTGGAGTGTCTCAGTACTGCGCAGGGCTTTCTGCTTTACCCTAGTTTGTGGGCAAAAATAACATTATACATCATCATGTTCCGTTTCAGAGGGGAGTACACAGCCGAAGCCACAGACACAGATCTATTGGTGAAAGATAGTTAGCTACTGATGTTCATGGATGCTAGCTGGAGTATTTCAGTTAGCTACTGATGTTCATGGATGCTAGCTGGAGTATTTCAGTTAGCTACTGATGTTCATGGATGCTAGCTGGAGTATTTCAGTTCGCTACAGATGTTCATGGATGCAAGTGGGAGTATTTCAGTTAGCTACTGATGTTCATGGATGCTAGCTGGAGTATTTCAGTTAGCTACTGATGTTCATGGATGCTAGCTGGAGTATTTCAGTTAGCTACTGATGTTCATGGATGCTAGCTGGAGTATTTCAGTTCGCTACTGATGTTCATGGATGCTAGCTGGAGTATTTCAGTTAGCTACTGATGTTCATGGATGCTAGCTGGAGTATTTCAGTTAGCTACTGATGTTCATGGATGCTAGCTGGAGTATTTCAGTTAGCTACTGATGTTCATGGATGCTAGCTGGAGTATTTCAGTTCGCTACAGATGTTCATGGATGCAAGTGGGAGTATTTCAGTTAGCTACTGATGTTCATGGATGCTAGCTGGAGTATTTCAGTTAGCTACTGATGTTCATGGATGCTAGCTGGAGTATTTCAGTTAGCTACTGATGTTCATGGATGCAAGCTGGAGTAGATCCAGGTGAACTCTTGAGTGGGAAGAAAGGGGGTTGGGGGGATGGAGGAGTGACAGTTGCTTGGAGACTGTTGTCAAGGAGACCAGGAGTCCCAGAGTCCTATGGCATCTGTCTTTTTATTTGTTTTAGCATCTTTTGGGGTAGGTTGTTTGTTTTCTTTCAAGAAGACAGAGGGACAGAAATAGCTAGCAGTGAGGTGCAGTCTGTGGTAAAGTAAAAAAGTAGGCGGGAAAAGGATAAGCACATATTCAGCCTAGGACTAATGAGAGCTTTTTTTAAATACACACATCTCTCTCAAACACTGACAGAGCACACACCCCTAAACACATTCAGCAATATACACTTGAGAAACACCACATATACATTAACATATCAAAATCACACCAACTTAAAAATACCTGTGGATTCACTGTCACACGGAACGAACACGGCACAATGATAACCTACAATTTTGGACTACAGGGGTGAAGCTCAGAGGGCAAATAGAAAATGAGACTGATCAGGCTTCAGAATCATGTCTCAAATCATGACTGATGCCAGATACCTTCTCTCCCTCCTCTGCTGACTCATTCTCTGGGCATAGACTGAAACAGACTGGGCATATGAGCAGGAGGGATGGGGAGAGAGAGGTGTAGTACTATCTATGCCAGAGATAATTTTCATTCTGACTAATCTTAACTTGACAAGTAAACAACTTTTTTTTTGTCAATTGGAGTACATCTACACACGCTATGCGTGCTTGTGTGTTGGTATGTTATGGAAGAGGTAATTTGGCACGAGGGGGGATGGAGTAGAGATGAAGGCAGCTGTACTGCGCAACTAATAGCTGCCATGTACTCAAGTAACTAAGACATTGAGTAGCATTGAGTGATTGCAACACAGAATCCCAGGGGAATGGATGTGATTTTAAATGCATGGGGCACTGCCTCATTGTATCCCAAAGGTCAGTGTTCTGCCGTCTCTCATCAGTGCATGTAGAGCTGATTAGGAATAGACACTAATAAACAACCTAGAGCTTCTGAGGATAAATACAGTGCACTGTGGCTGAAACGGGTTATTCTTATTCATGCAGATTTTGTTGCATAAGAATCATGCCCCACAGAGTAGAAACAGCTCATCAGGCTAAGTGATTGCATTGTGGGAGCAAAAGTGGCAAATCAACCTCAGTATCGTCTGAACTCCCACTAAATGGTCACTAAATCCCCCTAATGTTGATTAATAGCAGGTCAAGAGGAAAAAGGAAAGGCCACGCGGTTCTTAAGCTCTTTTTGGCTCGAGAATTCAGAATGGGTTTACGACATTAGTACTGATTTGAATGGTTGGACATTGGCCTATTGTTGGAGAAAAAAACATTGTACGAAATATGAAGAGAATGAACTAAACTGGCCGTATTTATGTAACCAGGTCAACATTACGTTTCATTGATTGAACCTAGACCAGGATCTCCATCATAGAGAACAAAGCTTTGAGTTCAAAATCAATAACATATCATTTATTTTACCGCCAATGCCATCAGCCTATAAGCCCAATATTAGACTGAAAATTAACTCACAATTACAATGATGTACACAGTATTATCCATACAGATATGTGCTTTATGAGCTGATTAATGGTGACGTCAATGCATGATCTGATTATTTGCTATCACACTGCCATCTAGGGGAGAGTATAGAGCATTGTGTGGTCATATTGTTTCATTCTTCAAATGCTGAGCTGGAAAGAAGAGGCCCTTTTTACCAGACCTTCATAAAACAATCAGGTAAGTGCTCCCAGTTCTAGTTGCAATACCATTATGACCAAGCACATAGTGGAACATCATTAGAATGACAATGGTGGAGGGAATAAAATTGATTAACCAAAACGTTTATTGATTCTTAACGAAAATAAATTTGAATAAGCATGACATCCTTTTCGTGCAGCTTTGATGCAAGTATAATGCAGTCACATGACTCATGCAATATTTCTTTGCAATTGAATAGCTCCTTCAAAGAGGTGCTTCCATAGATGGTACTATCTAATCAAACGTGCAGTAAGTCAAATCAATTGCCTATTTTAGGGAAACACTGGGTGAAACGAAATCAATCTCAAGTGACAAACAAACCCTCCTTTCCTTCATGCCTTATCGACATGAGTTTGCAGACGGCTCTTCAGCTGATCCCTCTTGACCAAACCTTTCCCACATCACACTGGTGTGGCCTCTCCCCAGACTGGATCTTCTCATGCCTTCTGAGGTGTATCAGCTGGGTGAAGGTCTTCCCACACTGGTCACAGATGTGTTCCCTCTCTCCAGTGTGGCCCAGCTGGTGGCTAGTTAGGACTCTCCACATTGAGCAGTGGTAGGGCTTCTCCCCACTGTGGAGCTATTGGTTCTTCTTCAGGTACGCTACTGAACTGAAACTCTTCTCACAGTCAGTGCAATGATACAGCCTTCTTTCACTTTTGGTGATTGAGGTTGTTGGTGAGCTAAGGGTTTCCCCGCAGTATGGGCATTTTGTACTCTTTGGAACCGGAGTGGAAGTCTTGGTGTTTCTTGAAAGTGTATTTTCTAGTGAATGTCTTGCCACACTCACCACAGTGAAACGGTCCCTCTGTGGAGTGAACGATCTGATGTGATGTCAGAGTAATGGGAGTATTAAAACCGATCCCACGGTAATCACAGCTGCAAAGTCTCTGGTTGGCATGACTTTTCTCGTGCCATTTGAGGCCGTCAAGTCGTTTTGAAGGTCTTACCATACTGCAGACAACAGAAGAGCCTGTCCTCGGAGTGAGTTTCCCGATGGCCTTTCAGAGTGGTCGAGCATCGGAAACTCTTCTCACATATGGGGCTGCAGGTTAGAGCGTTGGACTGGTAACCGAAAGGTTGCAAGATCGAAGCCCTGAGCTGACAAGGTAAAAATCTGTCATTCTGCCCCTGAACAAGGCAGTTAACCCACTGTTCCTAGGCTGTCATTGAAAATAAGAATTTGTTCTTAACTGACTTGCCTGGTTAAATAAAAGTAAAATATGGAGCACCTGTATGGTTTCTCCTTGGTGTGGCTATGGAGGTGTATCGCCAGAGCAGCTAAATCTCTTCTCACACTGTGATGGTTTTTCAGACAATTGAGAGAGCTGAACATCTTCTCACATAGCTTCTCTCCGGTGTGAGTTCTCATGTGTGATGTGAGATGAGAAGGCGGAACGCTTTCTCACAGTCCGAGCACTGAAACAGTCGGTCTTCAAAGTGTATCATCTGATGTGTAACAAGCTCATGTTTTCTTGAGAAGTCCGTGACACATTTTTAACAGTGGAAGGGTCTTTGTCCAGCATGTTTGCACATATGATGCTCAAGGCTGGACTTTCTGTTGAATGTTGTTGTCACACAGAATGCAGGAATACAGACTTTCTCTAGCATGAAGAAATGTGTGCTCCTTCAGATGGGTTACAATCTTGGCACTGATGAGCTTTGCATCCACTGTGGGCTCGCTCGTGGTTTTTCAAACCACTCCTCTTGGTGAAGCTCTTTCCACATAAAGTGCAGTGATACGGCTTCTCACCTGTGTGGCTTCGACCATGATACAACAAGGCACTTTTCCTTGTGAAGCCTGACACTGTAAGCAAGGAAACAGCTTCTAACCAGTAGGTTGCATATGAAGCACAAGGTCATCCTTATTAGCAATAGCTCCTCCCACATGT
Organism: Oncorhynchus kisutch; assembly: GCF_002021735.2. Taxonomy (NCBI): domain Eukaryota; kingdom Metazoa; phylum Chordata; class Actinopteri; order Salmoniformes; family Salmonidae; genus Oncorhynchus; species Oncorhynchus kisutch. The sequence continues at coordinate 10,765,631 of NC_034200.2, read as the reverse complement.
GGTACAATGAGGCGTATTGCGTTCATGGGTGCGTATGTGAGCCTTCCAAAGCTTCTCCCACACTGAGCACACGTTTCTGACTGGATGTGTCTTATCTGGTTTAGTGTCTGGATACAGTTGACCTTTGGCGACTGAGCTTCTCAGTAGTCTGGACCTGTGCAAGTTGCATCTTCATAACTTGCTGTATTGGGCTGGTTGAGGTTTTGGTAATAACAGGGGAGTTGGAACACTTGCAGATCTTTATAGGCCAACTTCCGCCCCTTGTTCCATCTTAATCAGACTTGAAGAGAATAGAGGTCATACACAGGACCAGTAAAATGCTAAACATAGAGAACAAGGTAAGAAGAGGAGACATATCCTACTTCCGGCAGAATTGAGAGTAAATATCCACAAATAACATCTGTGATGTTTGTGAGGGAAAAAAACCCAGATATATAGTACCAGTCAAGTTTGGACACACCTACTCATTCAAGGATTTTTCTTTATTTTTACTATTTTCTACATTGTACAATAATAGTGAAGACATCAAAACTATGAAAAATCATATGGAATCATTTAGTAACCAAAAAAGTGTTAAACAAATCAAAATATATTTGATATTCTTCAAAGTAGCCACCCAATCAGTTGTGTTGTGACAAGGTATGGGTGGTGTACAGAAGATAGCCCTATTTGGTAAAAGACCATGTCCATATTATGGCAAGAACAGGTCAAATAAGCAAAGAGAAACGACAGACCATCTGTACTTTAAGACATGAAGGTCAGTCAATCCAGAAAATTTCAAGACCTTTTGAAAGTCACAAAAAACATCAAGCGCTATGACGAAACTGGCTCTCATGAGGACCTCCAAAGGAAAGGAAGACCCAGAGTTACCTCTGCTGCAGAGGATACGTTCATTAGAGTTAACTGCACCTCAGATTGCAGCCCAAATAAATAGTTCACAGAGTTCAAGTAACAGACACATCTCAACATCAACTGTTCAGAGGAGACTGCGTGAATCCGAACTTCATGGTCTTATGTTACTTGATAACCTCAATGATGATAGGCCTCAGCTATCCTCACACTTAATCAGTCATGATAGAGGAAGCTGATATCTCCTCTTCAACTGGCTCAGCTTTCACCTTTTACCATCGGACAACTCTGGACTTTTTACCTTTGCAACAGGCGATCAGGATAGCTCTCTTCTTTTAAATCTTTATAACCCGTGTCCTCAAACTTTGTCATGTTGTTGGTAAAGCTTCTTAGGGCTGTTGCATTTACAAAACAAGACTCCTTTTCAAAGAAACTCAACATTCCAGGGAGGCTGAGCTTCTCCAGTGCTGATGCAAGCAGTCGTTGCAGAAGCTGTGGCCAGACCTTAAATTTGATCTCCAAATCCAAGGCCTCATTTACTGTCACTAGCTAAATATTTGATGGAGAGCCTTAATAGTTGTTTTCCAACGTTCACCTCCTTTGACAAACAACCAGATAACCTTTTAATGAGGTGCCATCCACACACCTGCTGCTCAGGGCCACAATTTCCTGTTAGGTCATTTCCTCTTGATAATATAAACAAATGTGTGTATGACAGTTTTTATGGTAGTTTGCATAAAGGATTTTGTTAACACTTTATTATAAGGGTCCATAATAAACCATTTATAAGGCATTTACAAACTGTATGCTCAACATTTATTAATTATTACTCCCATATTTGTAAATGTTAGTAAACTAGCTATTTACGTGTAAATATATATTTAAATAATAATCCTGTGTTGAGCGCTTATTCTTATAGCCGGGTACTACAGGATTGTATACCAATGGCATGCCCATCTGTTTGTGGGAAATTACACTGGTCCCTCAGACATTTATAAATATACAGTGCCTTCGGAAAGTATTCAGACCTCTTGACTTTTTCCACATTTGGTTACATTACATCTTTATTAAAATATATATATATATATCCTCAGAAATCTACACACAATACCCCATAAGGACAAAGCAAAAACAGTTTTTTAGACATTTCTACACATTTATTAAAAATAAAACATACCTTATGTAAATAAGTATTTAGGCCCTTAGCTATGAGACATCAGGGGCATCCTGTTTCCATTGATCATTCTTGAAACATTTCTACAACTTGATTGGAGTCCAGCTGTGGTAAATTCAATTAATTGGACATGATTTGGAAAGGCACACACCTGTCTATATAAGGTCCCACAGTTGACAGTGCATGTCAGAGCACAAACCAAGCCATGAGGTCAAAGGAATTGTCCGTAGAGCTCCGAGACAGCATTGTGTCGAGGCACAGATCTAGGGAAGGGTACCAAAACATTTCTGCAGCATTGAAGGTCCACAAGAACACAATGGTCTCCATCATTCTTAAATAGAAATAGTTTGGAACCACCAAGACTCTTCCTAGAGCTAGCCACCCGGCCAAACTGAGCAATCGGGGGAGAAGGGCCTTGTTCAAGGAGGTGACCAAGAACCCAATGGTCACTGACAGAGCTCTAGAGTTCTTCTGTAGAGATGGCAGAACCTTCTCTGCAGCACTCAACCAATTAGGCCTTTATGGTAGAGTGGCCACATGGAAGCCATTCCTCAGTCAAAGGCACATGACAGCACACTTGGAGTTTGCCAAAAGTCACCTAAAGACTTTCAGACCATGAGAAACAAGATTCTCTGGTCTTATAAAACCAAGATTGAACTCTTTGGCCTGAATGTCAAGCGTCACATCTGGAGGAAACCTGGCACCATCCCTATGGTGAAGCATGGTGGTGGCAGCATCATGTTGTGGGGATGTTATTCAGTGGCAGGGACTGGGAGACTAGTCAGGATCAAGGGAAAGATCAACTGAGCAAAATACAGAGATCCTTGATGAACCCTGCTCCAGAGCACTCAGGTCTTCAGACTGGGTTGAAGGTTCACCTTCCAACAGGACAATGACCCTAAGTACACAACCAAGACAACGCAAGAGTGGCTTCGGGGCAAGTCTCTGAATGTCCTTGAATGGCCCAGCCAGAGCCCGGACTTGAACCCGATCTAACATTTCTGGAGACCTGAAAATAACTGTGCAGCAACATTCCCCATCCACCCTGACAGAGCTTGAGGGGATCTGCAGAGAAGAGAACTCTCCAAATACAGGTGTGCCAAACTTGTAGCATCATACCCAAGAAGACTTGAGGCTGTAATCGCTGCAAAGGTGCTTCAACAAAAGTACTGAGTAAAGGGTCTGATTATTTATGTAAATGTAATATTTAAGTTTTAATAAATTAGCAAAAATGTGTAAACCTGTTTTTGCTTTGTCATTATGGGGTATTGTGTAGAGGATGCTTAAAAAAAAAAAAAGCTATTTTAGATTAAGGCTAACGCAACAAAATGTGGAAAGTCAAGGAGTCTGAATACTTTCTGAAGGCACAGGAAATAGCACTCACTTTAGATTAGTGACTGCAACAATAATGATTATTAAATTATTTATTCGTGTGAAAGTAATGATTGATAAATGGTGAACACACAATTTATAAATGCCTTATTACAGACCCCTAAAATAGTGTTGGTATAGTAAAAAAATGTGTCTGGATTTTCATACTAAAATGCTAGAAAAATATACTGCTAATCTATACAATTAAGCATGACTTCTGTTAATCTTAATGTGAGATTTGGTAATTAGTGTACTTTACTATCACTCCTAACCATGCATACAAATGAAGAGTGGATGTTTATATACTTTTTATTGGAACGCGTAGAAAAATCACATTGAAATTCCATAGAAGACAATTCCCAGCACAATTTCTCACTCCAGAATGTCACTAAAGAGTTTCCTCTTCTTCGATTCACCCGTCTGCACTTCCTGCCACTGGGCCTTCCTCTTCACAAAGTGGGTCAGTGCAAATTTGGCCCAAACGTGACGAGAAAACTGGCCTGATCTAAGCTGTGTCTCACAAGGCACTGAGAGAGAAAGAGAGAAAGAGCAAGAATGGCATTAAAAACAAAACACATGGTCTTAAACAGCTTTTCCCAAACCTCGGTCCTGGGAGCCCCAATTGGTGCACACTTTGGTTTTTAGCTCTAGCACCACACAGTTGATTCAAATAATCAAAGCTTGAAGACAAATGTATTATTTTAGGGCAAAAACCATAACATGCACCCCTTGGGGTCCCCAGGACCGAGTTTGGGAAACAGAATTTGATTATATGCTTGCCCCAACCCCCAACACAATGAAATCAATACTAACCAGTAAACTAGTGAGTAGCTACTAGCAGCTCCATTCTTGGGTGACAACTTAAACTTCAGCAACACTAACACATTTTTGTAGATTTTACCTAATTCCTTAGCGATGCTCTGTCTCTGGGGGACAGTGGCGCTGTTCCAGACTGCCTCCAACACACGGCTGCCATACCTGGAGCAGGCCATCTGGACATACTGGCCCTGGGAGCCAAGTAAGGACATGGCAGGGAGAGAGTGGGGATTAGGAGATATGGGGACTGCTGTGAGAATGTGAACAACAAAACAGTCAGCTTTGGACTATGACTAACAATGAGAGGAAGTACTGTTTCGGTTATCATCTCTCCAGCAAGAACTACCTCCAGTCTCCTCAGGATCTTTCCCCTCCCCTTATCGCTGGAGGAGGTCACCAGGAGCTGCAGAACGTGGCTGCCTGATTGGTCGGTTCCCAGGGTTAGGTGGTCAGCGGGGGTCAGAGAGCGGAGGCTGTTCAGGAGCAGGGAGCGGTCTTTGAACTTGGCCAGTGACTGGACCAGACGTGAGCCGTGGTAACAGATAGAGGATAGGGGGCGCTAGGGAGGGAAGAGGGAATACAAAAGATGACAGTGTTGGTCTTTTTATGGATAGACACACAATATGCTTGGCGTCAATGAGCCTTGGTGTCAGATCCAAAGTAGGGTGGGTGGGTGCATTCAGAACATCAAGTTCATTTGGGGACTTTGAGACCAATACCTCTGTTTGTGTGTTGCCCTCTACTGCCTCGGAGCTGTAGTACACCTCGTGTGTGAGCAGGGACAGGAAGAGAGGCAGGCAGGCCGTGTGTCGAGAGGCAGGTTCAGCACAGTGAAAAGCATTAAGGAGGCGTTGCATCATCTCTCCCTGTTTGTCCTCCCGCTCTGCACAGCTGTCTGTCAGCTGGACGATCACACCCATGTGACCTGCTGCCAAGATGGCCTCCAAACCCTCGGCTAGCTCATCAAACACCTTCAGGAACTGAGGGAGGAAGGGAGAGACAAATAGTGGAGGTAGAGTTACCACTGTCATTGTAAACTTTTGTTCTGTTTTATCATGCACCCTGGTAAATACAGATTAAATTCATCAGTATCTACCATCTTATGGATTTCAGGAGTAATAGTATGGTATCTGTATGAATAACACTTAAGTAACCATGATGCATACATATAACTTAATCACAGCAATAACTATAGGGAGTATACATATTGGCATACCACTTTGTAATTGGTGGAGGCTGCTGTCAGTCTCTGTATGGGGAAGTTGGCGATTGGATGGATGGCCAGGGTTACCAGCTGACCCTGGAGGTGGTTCTTATAGAGGTCACGGAGCAAGGCCTTGTGGGATAACTGGAGGACTATTTCAATTAGCCGACTGGAGGCCTGGTCCTTCAGAAAGACCAAGAGAGGACTAAGAGAAAGAGGCAAAAAGAGAGACAAAGACAATAAAACCAAACGTATAAAAAGTAGGGCTGGGACGATACCAGTACAGCGATACTCGTTAGTATCGTGGCAAGGAAACCAAACAACCAAGTGGATTTAAATTCTTCAGGAAAACAGCCCTAATGTTTTAAACAAACATCATTATGATGTCATTCAGCCACATGTATTTATTTTCCCAGCCACAGCACAAAATATTTTACATACAGCAGGTTTTTAAACGAACAAAGAGTCTACTTTGTGTTTTCATTTTTGGCATGGAAATATACTGCAATATCGTCCGGGCCCTGATAAAAAAAAGGTGCAAAGATACATGGACTCAAATGTCTCGAGGAAATCTCACTGACCTGACTCCAGGAGCAGAGCTGAGTGATGTCAGGTACTCCACGATACCTTTGGTGAGCAGCTTGCAGAGCTTGGGTCGGTTTCTGTGACACACCGTCAACATGGTCTGGAACACTGTACTAGCCACGGCATCAGTCACACACACTGATGGAAGTGGAGAGATAGGTCATGTAATGCCATTGTGACTAGCTTATATGTACTCTGAAGATCTACTGCGAAGTGCAATGAGGAGTTTCAATGTATTGTAGCTTGATGACAGAAGACTTACCATTGACATTATCCATCAGGGAGGTAGACAGGGTTTTTAGTTCCCACCAGAATGATGTGGGCGCCTCAAAGTAGGTCAGCTGAGTGGTGACATTCCTGTCCTTTACACCTGGAACAAAATACACAGACAAGATAAGTTATTGTGTGTATGAGTGTGTTTGGATAATTGTGTGCGTGTGTGTGTGTGTACCTGGGCGTGCTGTGTCGGTGCGGGCTGGACCAAGGCAGCCTGCCAGTAAATGTATGAGCGTGCGGGCCACGTGGGAGCCGTGTGTGTGTCTGATGAACTCTGCACAGTGCTCCATCACCACGTGACACAGGGACAGAACCTGGGCCTCTAGTATCCCACAATCCCCCTCTTCTGTCTCGGAATCTCCTTCTGTGGTAGCTGTCTTTTCCTCTGATGAGCTCTTTTCTAAGAGACAATATAAAGGAGATTCATTTCATGTCATTCTATTATATCTTGACATTTCAGATGCTAGAAATTGTTTTCAGACTCTGGTCACAATCAGACTCACCTCTCCATCTGGGCATCTGTCTGAGGGCGCTCTCCAAGACATGACCCCCACATTTGTCACAAGACACGGTCTTAAAATCGGACCCAGATTCTCCGCCAAGCTCAGCCAGCACCTCCCCCACCTGGCCGGGGCTAGCCAATGGGAGCAGACGCTGGAGGGTGACACTTCCTGTCACATCCATGGCAACCAGGGCAGCCTGCCCTTTGACCTCCGTCAGCACGTTCTCCACAAAGAGAACTATAGGGGAGGAAGAAATTAAGATGTGAAGCTATGTTGTAGAGCATTGTATGCTCATGCAAACATTTATGCACATAATTGACACAATCTCCTTCCCTGTGCAAGGGCTCTCACCTTTCTCCTCGTCCTCTGTGAAACCTTCGCTGAGTCTCTCTCCCACTCTGCGGAAGTATCCCACACTCAAGGCATCTAGACGCTTCTTGGCACCTCCTCCTTCACCCCCTCCTCTTCCACCCGCTCCTCCTCTCTTTCCCTCTCCATCTTCTCCTCGTTCACCTGCTTCTCTTCCTCTATTTCTGCCTTCATCTTCTCCTCTTTCTCCCGCTCCTCCTCTTCCACTCACTTCTCCTCTCATTCTCCCTCTATCTTCAGGATACTTCCTCTTCAATCCTGCCTCTCTCCACTGGTTATTTTCCTCCATTTTCGCCAGCATTTTAAAGTAAGGACACCAACGCAACTTGTTTACTTGGGTACTGGTATCTTCTGTCTGTAAAAAAACAATGTGCATGTTGTTGAATAAGATGAAAAGCAGATGCTTACCCCCTGGTCACTCTTAAACTAATACGGACCAGCCATGAATATGAGACAAAATATTTGTCAGTTGAAAGTACACTTTTGATTAAGAACAACCTAAATTCAAGGAGCTGTCAATACATTAACAATCGGAATCTTCTTCGATTTAGCTAGCTAGCTAACAACAAGAATAAACTGTTTTGGTTTAGCTGACGTTAGCTAGCTAACAAGAATAACCCATAAGAATAAATAGCTCACAAGCTAGATCACTGCGACCGTTCTCTTCCAGTTCAAATCGTCTGTATATTTGATTGTCTCATAACTTATAAACTAGCTATATGAATGGAGTCAAAAACAAGACACATAATAACATTTTAAAAAGTTAGAAAATGTAACATCAAGCTAGCTAATAGAACAACTCACATGTGAAACGATGGTCTGTTGTTGACGCGTGAAGATGACGTCGATTTCCAAAGGTCAATTTCGTGCATGTCTTTCCTCAACCAGCAGGGGGCTCTTGGCTTTGCTTCATTATCCACAGGGCAACGGAACGAATCATGAATTGTGGTTGCTGGTTGTCATACATTAGGACTGACTGTATGAATGGGCTCTAATTGATTCAACAAAAATATCATTGTCACAGTGTCTAATTTCTCCTGAGTCCAGATATTTCATCACATTACAGTAAAACCAGTGGGGAAAAGTACTCAAGTAGTTTTTTGAGAATCTGTACTTTACTTTACTATTTATATTTTTGACAAATTGTACTTTTAATCCACTATATTCATAAAGAAAATAATGTTCTTTTTACTCCATACTTTTTCCCTGACACCTGTTACTTTTTGAATGCTTAGCACAAATGCTTCATTTGTAAAGTATGTCTGTGTTGGAGTGTGCCCCTGGCTATCCGTAAATAAATCTAAACTAATTGTGCCATGCTTAATATAGGGAATTTTAAGTCAGCCATATTTTTATGTTTGATTCTTACGTATATTTTAGCACTTACATTTACTTTTGATACTTACGCTACCAGTCAAAAGTTTTAGAACACCTACTCCATCAAGGGCTTTTCTTTCTTTTTACTATTATCTACATTGTAGAATAATAGTGACGACATCAAAACTATTAAATAACACATATGGAATCATGTAGTAACCAAAAAACTCAAACATATCAAAATATATTTTGTATTTGAGATTCTTCAAATAGCCACTCTTTGCTTTGATGACAGCTTGGCACACTCTTGGCATTCTCTCAACCAGCTTCACCTGGAAATATCTTCCAACAGTCTTGAAGGAGTTCTCACATACAGTATGCTGAGCACTTGATGGCTGCTTTTCCTTCACTCTGCGGTTTGACTCATCCCAAACCATCTCAATTGAGTTGAGGTCGGTGTATTGTGGAGGCCAGGTCATCTGATGCAGCACTCCATCACTCTCCTTCTGGGTAAAATAGCCCTTACACAGCCTGGAGGTGTGTTGGGTCATTGTTTTGCTGAAAAACAAATGATAGTCCCACTAAGCCCAAACCAGATGGGATGGCGTATTGCTGCAAAATGCTGTGGTAGCCATGCTGGTTAAGTGTGCCTTGAATTCTAAATAAATCACAGACAGTGTTACCAGCAAATCACCCCCACACCATAACCCCTCCTCCTCCATGCTTTACGGTGGGAAATACACATGCAGAGATCATTCGTTCACCCACACCGCGTCTCACAAAGACATTGGAACCAAAAACTCAAATTTGGACTCCAGACCAAAGGACAAATTTCCACCGGTCTAATGTCCATTGCTCGTGTTTCTTGGCCCAAGCAAGTCTCGTCTACTTAATGGTGTCCTTTAGTAGTGGTTTCTTTGCAGCAATTCGACGATGAAGGCCTGATTCACACAGTCTCCACTGAACATTGAATGTTGAGATGTGTCTGTTACTTGAACTCTGTGAATAATTTATTTGGACTGCAATTTCTGAGGCTGGTAACTCTAATGAACATATCCTCTGCAGCAGAGGTAACTCTGGGTCTTCCTTTGCTGAGGCAGTCCTCATGAGAGACAGTTTCATCACAGCACTTGATGGATTTTGCGACTGCACTTGAAGAAACTTTCAAAGTTCTTGATAATTGTCCGTATTGACTGACTTTCATGTCTTAAAGTAATGATGGTCTGTCGTTTCTCTTTGCTTATTTGACCTGTTCTTGCTATAATATGGACTTGGTCTTTTACCAAAGGGCTATCTTCTGTATTCCACCTGTCATGACGTTGGCCTGGGGGTAGGTTTAAGACAGTCATAAATACCTATTCCCCCCTTTTTCCTCTCTCTACCCTACTGATGTGAAATTTGAAAACCCCTTGGTTAACATAGAGATTATGGGAACATCAGAAGGTGGGGGGAAATGAACTATATTCTGGTCATCCGACCAATTGAACATATGCGGTGGTACTTAATGAATAATAATTAAACCCAATTTTATATTGCTGATTCAACTTGTTAGCCAGGGTTTGTGAAGATAACCAAGAGTTTACAACTTTCAGATGAGACTTAAGGTGACGATTAATATTGACTGCTATTGATGTAAAATATTACTAGGTCTTTAAGAGTTTATTCGGAAGATAACAGCTCCATTAATATTATTTTGTGGTGCCCCGACTCTCTAGTTAATTACACATGATTAGCTCAATCAGGTAATACTAGTTACAGAGAAATTATTTTATAGAATAGCATGTCATATCACTTAATCCGGCATAGCCAAAGACACGACACACCCCTACCTTGTCACACCACAACTGATTAGCTCAAACACAATAAGAAGGAAAGAAATTCCACAAATGAACTTTTAACAAGGCACACCTGTTAATTGAAATGCATTCCAGGTGAATAGCTCATGAAGCTGATTTAAACAATGCCAAGATTGTGCAAAGCTGTCATCAAGGCAAAGGGCGGCTACTTTGAAGACTGTCAAAAAGAAAAATAAAGGTTTTGATTTGCTTAACACTTTTTTGGTTACTACATGATTCCATATGTGTTATTTCATAGTTTTGATGTTTCATTATTATTCTACAATGTAGAAAATAGTACAAATAAAGAAAAACCCTTGAATGAGTAGGTGTTCTAAAACTTTTGACTGGTAGTATATGTATATTTCAAAAATACTTTTTTCAACTTTTACTCAAGTAATTTACTGGGTGACTTTCACTTTTACTTGAGTTGTTTTCTATGAAGTCATCTTTTTCTTTTACTCAAGTATGAAAATTGGGTACTTTTCCCACCACTGTGTAAAGCACACAGTGAGGCCAACACCCTCATGATGTCACCAGATCATTATCTGGAACTTGTAAATGCACTCAAACCCTCAGACACAAGACATGACACAATAAAACATGTATGTGCAAAACAGGCACACAGATCATCTGTTTTCTTCATAATTCCCTCACTCCCTTCCTGTTCACATTAATGTTGCTCTACTCATCTATAGGCTCTCTGGGCTATCTTCAATATATATTTTTATTCTATACACTTTTCGATGTGGAGTTATCTACTTGGCTGCCTGTCAAAATTATTATCGCTCTCGTGTTCTCGTTTCCTGTCAGTTGAAGGCATCACTTCCTACTGAATGTTCTCAATTGTGATGCTTTGCTTTCTTAAAACCCAGCCCAACATACAATAAGTCACTATATTAAACATTGCTTGCCCATTTCCATTTCATTTCAGGCTCCAGAACATATGACTAAAATACCCACGCTCTTCAATACGCTCTATTGAAATATTGGGGAATTAAAAATACATGTAAGTAATGGGCTGTGGTCAATGTTACAAAAATCAGCCCTGACCAAACCCATATCCTGTAAAAAAACACAGATTGACAATCAAGTGATTATATGGAATCAATACCTACAATACCTGCCGCTGCCCACTAAAAAATACCTTCACTTTCCTCACACCTATAGTTGAAGTAGTAAACCCCTCAACAGGAATGGGAGAGGTCTGAATAACTCAGTTATTGTTTAACAAAGAGGTGTTACTAAGGCACATACCAATCCTGACTCTTGACCCTCACCCTCAATCACAAGAACTCTCGACATTTCTAGACTGTGCTAGCTGTACTGTAGTAGGACGAGACACATTTGAGTATAAATACGCAATTTGAAAAAAGAGTCGCTTTTCTGAGCTTATGTAAGACCAACTTTTTCTATTTTCCTTTACCAATATTCTCCTCCAATCATAATAATGGATTGTACTGGGACTCGATTCAGTACATCCAGATGTCTATCTCCATCATCACATTTAATCACATCATCACGGCTAAAGGTATTACTACAGTGTATTCAGAAGTATTCAGATGTGACTTTTTCAACATTTTGTTACGTTACAGCCTTCTACTAAAATGTATTCAATTGTTTTTTTCCTCCTCAATCGACACACAATACCCCATAATGACATAGGAAAAAACAGTATTTTAGAAGAAACTTAACTTAAATATAACATTTACGTAAGTATTCAGACCCTTTACTCAGTACTTTGTATAAGCACCTTTGGCAGCGATTACAGCCTCAAGTCTTCTTGGGTATGACGCTATAAGCTTGGCACACCTGTATTTGGGGAGTATCTCCCACCCTTCTCTTCAGATCCTCTCAAGCTCTGTCAGGTTGGATGGGGAGCGTCACTTCATAGCTATTTTAAGGTCTCTTCAGAGATGTTCGATCTGGTTCAAGTCCGGGCTCTGGCTGGACCACTCAAGGACATTCAGAGACGTGTCCCGAAGCCAGTTCTGCGTTGTCTTGGCTGTGTGCTTAGGGTTGTTGTCCTGTTGGCAGGTGAACCTTTAACCCAGTCTGAGATCCTGAGCACTCTGAATCTCTCTGTACTTTGCTCCGCTCATCTTTCCCTCGATCCTGACTAGACTCCCAGTCCCTGCCGCTGAAAAGCACCCCCACAGCATGATACTGCCACCACCATGCATCACCGTAGGGATGGTGCCAGGTTTCCTCCAGACGTGACACTTGGCATTCAGGCCAAAGAGTTCAATCTTGGTTTCATCAGACCGGAGAATCTTGATTCTCATGATCTGAGTCCTTTACGTGGCTTTTGGCAAACTCCAATCTGTCTGTCATGTGCCTTTTCCTGAGGAGTGGCTTCCGTCTGGGCACTCTACCATAAAGGCCTGATTGATGGAGTGCTAAAGAGATTGTTGTCCTTCTGGAAGGTTTTTCCATTTCCACAGAGGAACTCTGGAGCTCTGTCAGAGTGACTTTCGGGTTCTTGGTCACCTCTCTGACCCAGGGATTTCTCCCCTGATTGCTCAGTTTGGCCGGGTGGCCAGCTCTAGGAAGAGTCTTGGTAGTTCCAAACTTCTTCCATTTAAGAATGATGGAGACCACTATATTCTTGTTGACCTTCATTGCGGCAGAATTTTTTTGATACCCTTCCCCAGATCTGTGACTCTACACAATCCTGTCTCTGAACTCTACGGACAATTCCTTCAACCTCATGACTTGTTTTTTACTCTGAAATGCACTGTCAACTGTGGGACCTTATATAGACAGGTGTGTGCCTTTCCAAATCATGTCCAATCAATTGAATTTACCACAGGTGAACTCCAATCAAGTTGTCGAAACATCTCAAGGATGATCAATGGAATCAGGATGCACCTGGGCTCCCAAGTGGCACAGCGGTCTAAGGCACGGCATCTCAGTGCTAGTAGGCGTCACAACAGACACCCTGATTCGAATTCAGGCTGTATCACAACTGGGCGTGATTGGGAGTCCCATAGGGTGGCGCACAATTGGCCCAGCATCGTCTGGGTTTGGCCGGTGTAGGCCGTCATTGTAAATAAGAATTTGTGCTTAAATGACTTGCCTAGTTACATAACAACAAATGTAGTCTCATAGCAAAGGGTCTGAATACTTATGTAAATAAGGTAGTCGGAAGAAGCATGTTTTCCAGTGCTTCATTTTTAAATTGGGAGGTGCACGAAAAGAAAAAAAAAGGAAAGGGGGTTGACCTGAGGGTTTCTGAGGTACTGGAAACTTTACATAAAAACACCTTTTTAATAAACCATTGCATGCATTATCATCACTCTTGCATGCTGACATAGAGTAGTAGAGTATAGGTGAGTACAAATCAAATCAAAATCAAATCAAATCAAATGTATTTGTCACATACACATGGTTAGCAGATGTTAATGCGAGTGTAGCGAAATGCTTGTGCTTCTAGTTCCGACAATGCAGTAATAACGAACAAGTAATCTAACTAACAATTCCAAAAAACTACTGTCTTATACACAGTGTAAGGGGATAAAGAATATGTACATAAGGATATATGAATGAGTGATGGTACAGAGCAGCATAGGCAAGATACAGTAGATGATATCGAGTACAGTATAACATATGAGATGAGTATGTAAACAAAGTGGCATAGTTAAAGTGGCTAGTGATACATGTATTACATAAGGATGCAGTCGATGATATAGAGTACAGTATATACGTATGCATATGAGATGAATAATGTAGGGTAAGTAACATTATATAAGGTAGCATTGTTTAAAGTGGCTAGTGATATATTTACATCATTTCCCATCAATTCCCATTATTAAAGTGGCTGGAGTTGAGTCAGTGTCATTGGCAGTGTGTTGGCAGCAGCCACTCAATGTTAGTGGTGGCTGTTTAACAGTCTGATGGCCTTGAGATAGAAGCTGTTTTTCAGTCTCTCGGTCCCAGCTTTGATGCACCTGTACTGACCTCGCCTTCTGGATGACAGCGGGGTGAACAGGCAGTGGCTCGGGTGGTTGATGTCCTTGATATTTATGGCCTTCCTGTAGCATCGGGTGGTGTAGGTGTCCTGGAGGGCAGGTAGTTTGCCCCCGGTGATGCGTTGTGCAGACCCCACTACCCTCTGGAGAGCCTTACAGTTGAGGGCGGTGCAGTTGCCATACCAGGCGGTGATACAGCCCGCCAGGATGCTCTCGATTGTGCATCTGTAGAAGTTTGTGAGTGCTTTTGGTGACAAGCCGAATTTCTTCAGCCTCCTGAGGTTGAAGAGGCGCTGCTGCGCATTCTTCACGATGCTGTCTGTGTGAGTGGACCAATTCAGTTTGTCTGTGATGTGTATGCCGAGGAACTTAAAACTTGCTACCCTCTCCACTACTGTTCCATCGATGTGGATAGGGGGGTGTTCCCTCTGCTGTTTCCTGAAGTCCACAATCATCTCCTTAGTTTTGTTGACGTTGAGTGTGAGGTTATTTTCCTGACACCACACTCCGAGGGCCCTCACCTCCTCCCTGTAGGCCGTCTCGTCGTTGTTGGTAATCAAGCCTACCACTGTTGTGTCATCCGCAAACTTGATGATTGAGTTGGAGGCGTGCGTGGCCACGCAGTCGTGGGTGAACAGGGAGTACAGGAGAGGGCTCAGAACGCACCCTTGTGGGGCCCCAGTGTTGAGGATCAGCGGGGAGGAGATGTTGTTGCCTACCCTCACCACCTGGGGGCGGCCCGTCAGGAAGTCCAGTACCCAGTTGCACAGGGCGGGGTCGAGACCCAGGGTCTCGAGCTTGATGACGAGCTTGGAGGGTACTATGGTGTTGAATGCCGAGCTGTAGTCGATGAACAGCATTCTCACATAGGTATTCCTCTTGTCCAGATGGGTTAGGGCAGTGTGCAGTGTGGTTGAGATTGCATCGTCTGTGGACCTATTTGGGCGGTAAGCAAATTGGAGTGGGTCTAGGGTGTCAGGTAGGGTGGAGGTGATATGGTCCTTGACTAGTCTCTCAAAGCACTTCATGATGACGGATGTGAGTGCTACGGGGCGGTAGTCGTTTAGCTCAGTTACCTTAGCTTTCTTGGGAACAGGAACAGGGAACAGGAACAATGGTGGCCCTCTTGAAGCATGTGGGAACAGCAGACTGGTATAGGGACTGATTGAAGTGGCACATGGGAATGTATTTTTTATTTTGCCTCATTTTGCCTTTTATTAACGCATTTCATGCAATTCGACATCATTTTAGATGACTGGAGACATTAGCAGAATATTTTTCAAATACCTCACAATGGATCGAAATGACAGGCTACTTTGACACTGACCAACTGAAAATCTGAGATCAATAAAAATGACCTTATCTTGAATCCATTAATAGCCTAGGCCTAGGTGTGTGGGGACACACATATTGTCTGTATTGATGATGAAATTAAAGCCTATCTCTCTCTTGTTTTACTTTTTAAAAAACAATGCTCTTTGTTTAATAGACCTATTTGCAAGTTGATACCATATTTGGAAACCTACAGACAGATATGTTCTCTTTTCAGCAGGAGCCATTTGCTTTTCAACCTGTGTTTTCCCGTGATTGTACTTAAAATATTGTGAAAGGCCTGTTTTGGCTGAATGCTGTTCACTGACAGATTTGCAGCATGTTCCCGACTGTAGGAAGCCTTACCTGACACCCTAGACCCACTTCAATTTGTTTACCTTCCCCAATATATCCACAGACGATGCAATCGCACTGCACACTGCCCTATCCTATCTGGACAAGAGGAATACCTATGTAAGAATACTGTTCATTGACTGTAGCTCAGTATTCAACACCATAGTACCCTCCAAGCTCATCATTAAGCTCAAGGCCCTGGATCTGAACCCCGCCCTGTGCAACTTGGGACTGGACTTCCTGATGGGCCGCCCCCAGGTGGTGAAGGTAGGAAACAACACCTCCACTTCGCTGATCCTTAACATTGGGGCCCACAAGGTTGTGTGCTCAGCCCCCTCCTGTACTCCTTATTCACACATGACTGCGTGGCCACAAACGCCTCCAACTTAATCATCAAGCACCCCCCAAAACACATTTATGGGACCACAGTGGAGAAGGTGGAAAGCTTCAAGTTCCTCGGCGCAGAATGAGATTCACGTTCTATGATCTCTCTCCCACTCTCTGCTCTGATAGACATAAGCCTGCAACTCATGTATCGGGATATCATTTTAAAAATGGTAACGTAATCACGCCTATGTAAAAGGTAATGGACAAAATAGCAAGATTATTTTTATTGGTCAAAAGGCAGCCAAGCATCAATGGGCAAAACCTGGTTAAAAAGACATCAGTAGCTAGGTTTCCATCCACTTGGCAACAATCAGTGCATGATGAGGTTGCTCACTGTTACGAGATTCCTCCTGGGAAGGAGAGGAGGACCAAAATGCAGCGTGGTTATGGTTGAACATCTTTAATAAAGATGATAACTTGAACAATATACATATACAAAATAAGAAACCGTGACAAAACCAAAACAGTCCTAACTGGTGCAAATCACAGAGACAGGAAACAATCACCCAGGAAATACTCAAAGAATATGGCTGCCTAAATATGGTTCCCAATCAGAGACAACGATAAACACCTGCCTCTGATTGAGAACCACTCTAGGCAACCATAGACTTACCTAGAATACTACACCGAACACAACCCCATCAATCTACAAAACCCCTAGACAAGACAAACACATAATCACCCATGTCACACCCTGGGCTAACCACAAATATAAAGAAAACACAAAATACTAAGGCCAGGGCGTGACACGCACACAAAATGTATCGTTTCGCTTAAGTTTTCATGAACAGAAAAAACATGTTTTGATGTAAATTTGACAAAAGCTGGATCCCTTCTAGCCATGACCCAGATGCAGTGCAGGTAGGCTAGTCTACAGAGAAGGGTGCAATTGCGGCCAGCAATTCCTGCATCTGCAGGAACCCCTCTTTATATCTCTATTGGTATATTTTGAAGCTAGGACAGGTGGAAGGTGGGGGCACCCTAGTACAGTAGGTTGCGTTAATACAAAATAACGGTGGAAGCCAGCCGCAAATAAATCCCACAGAAGAAGGGGCGGGGGCAACAACAGTAGCTAGCTAGCCTTACACCGATAGACCGTGTCCTTCTCTCCCAATGGTTGGGCATGGTTTTCTCCAGTTCACATCAGGAGGGAGCTAGCAAGCTAGCACACAGTGTCACTAACTAGCAAACAAGCTAGTTAGCTAGCACATGGTGTCCCCCCATCCTCCCACCTGCTGTGCTAGCGGTAGACAGTGTCCTTCACCCCTGCCAGTCATTACAAGTTTTGACCAGAAGCGGCACCTCCGCTTCACTCCAAAAGATTGGCCGCTTTGTGGGCGTGGGCGTGAACGTATTCAAGTAAAGTTCAAGGAGCTAATTGTGGACTACAGCAAACAGCATTTTTACTAACCGTGGTGGGAGTCAAACAATTACGCAGGGCTGAAATGCGGTCACATGCTCGGTGCGTGTAGCGGATTATATCAGAATGTTGTAGTCGATATACACCACTACACCCTGCAGGTCCCGGAAAATCTCATCTACAAATGCCTGGAAGACTGATGGGGCATTCATCAACCCATACGGCATGACAAGGTACTCATACTGCCCTGAGGTGTTACAAAATGCCGTCTTTCACTCGTCCCCCTCACGAATATGCACCAGGTTGTAAGCGCTCCTGAGAGCGTGCACAGGGAAGGGCATATCCACAGGAACAATGGGGATCCCTAAACTATGGGCAAATGCTCTGTCAATAAAATTCCCAGCTGCGCCTGAATCTAAGAGCGCCTTATGCTGGGAATGCGGGGAAAACTCAGGAAAATGTATAAACAAAAACATGCGAGCAACAGGGGGCTCTGAGTGAGCCTGGTGCCGAATCACCTGGGGTGACACGAGAGTGCCCTGCCTGCCGCCTCGACTCCCAGAGGAACCTCCCCAGCACCGACCAGCAGTGTGCCCTCTGCGGCCACAGATGGTACAGGAAACGGCCCCTCCTCTGGTCGCCCTAAGCGCAGAACCTCCCAGCTCCATGGGCATCGGAGCGGTGGTGCTGGGGGATGGAACTGACAGGCCCCGATCAGGACGTCTGCGGGTAGCCAGCAGGTTATCCAGCCGGATGGACAGGTTCACCAGCTGGTCAGCCGTAAGAGTGGTGTCCCTGCAGGCCAACTCCCGACTGACGTCCTCACGCAGACTGCACCGGTAGGGATCGATCAGGGCCCTGTCGGTCCATCCTGCACTGGCGGCAAGGGTCCAATGCGAACTCCTGTGCGCTCCTCATCCCCTGCCTGCAGTGGAACAGACGTTTACAGTCGTTGAACTCCGCGTAATGGTCCAACTCCGCTTCACCTTCCCCCCCATACGGCATTGGCCCACTCCAGGGATTTCCCTGAGAGACAGGAGACGAGGGCGGACACGCTCTCAAGTACCGAAGGAGCCGGGTGGACGGTCGCCAGGTAGAGTTCCAGCTGGAGTAGGAACCCCTGGCATCCGGCATCTGTCCCATCATACTCCCTCAGGAGCGCGAGCCGAATACCACTGGTCACATGCTGCTGGACGTGATCTTCGACCGCCAAAGGGTCGAAGAGCTCCTGCTGACTCCATTTTCAGGTGCATGATTCTGTAAGGTTCTGGGAGTAGCTGGTGCAGAGGAGTCAGGCGCAGGACAGCAGAGATGAGTAACAAAAGGAACTTTACTCAAAATATCCAAATACATGAAGTCATACCAAGCCTTCAAACATTGGACCGAACTTACAAAAAACAATCACGCACAAAAACCATGGGGAAAACAGAGGGTTAAATAATGAACATGTAATTGGGGAATTGAAACCAGGGTTCTCGGGTTCTCTGGCTGCTTGGAACATTCCAGCATGATCTGGCACCAGATCCAAATGGCCAAGGTGGAGAAAAGGGACCTCCATGTAGTCTTTCTCGACCTCGCCAATGCATTTGGCTCTGTGCCCCATGAACTCCTGTGGTCTGCCTTCAGATTTTTCCACATACCGGACACCATCACAATCCTGGTGAAGTCGTACTTCCAGGATCTGCAGTTCTGCTTCACCACCTCAGAGTTCACCACCTCATGGCAGTGCCTGAATGTAGGTATAATGGCAGGATGTACCATTTCTCCGTTGGCATTCATAATGGCAATGGAGGTTATCATCAGATCCTCAAAATGGGTTGCTGGTGGACAGCGAGTCGACTCTGGTTTCCGCCACCCTCCACTCAGAGCCTACATGGACGACATTACAACATTGACCACCACTGTCCCATGCACCAGGAGACTGCTCAGAAAACTCGAGGAGAACATCAGCTGGGCACGTATGAAGATTAAACCATCCAAGTCACGCAGCATCTCGATTGTGAAGGGAGTACTCTCTGACCTGAAATTCTTCATCGGAGATGACCAAATCCCAACAGTGTCTGAGCAGCCGGTAAAAAGCCTTGGAAGGTGGTATGATGCAAGCCTGAAGGACAAAGACCAGGTGCAACAGCTGCGCAAAGACATCAGTAGTAGCCTACAGTCCATCGATAACACCCAGCTACCTGGAAAGTTAAAGGCCTGGTGTCTGCAGTTTGGTCCCCTACCCCGGGTGTTGTGGCCCTTAGCAGTGTATGAGGTTCCAATCTCAACAGTGGAGAAGATGGAAAGAGGAGTCACAGGCTACTTAAAGAAGTGGCTCGGAGTTCCACGATGCCTTACCACCATCGGCCTCTATGGAGATGGTGTCCTCAAGCTGCCCCTCACCAGTCTAACAGAGGAATTCAAGTGTTCAAAAACCAGGCTCCAGATGACACTGAATGAATCTCGAGACCCAGTGGTGAGCAACAACGCGCCGACCTTGGCAACTGGGCGCAAATGGAGGCCAGGAAAAGCAGTCCAGGAGGCAACAGCAGCCCTCAGACATTGTGGGTCATGTTCAGCAAGGGAGAGGAGGCCTTGGGCTAACTAGCCGTGCTGCTTGGAGTAAGGCCACTGCACCAGAGCGGCGGAAGATGGTAGTGCAGGAAGTACGCCATCAGGAGGAGGCTGCAAGGTGGGCCAAGGCAGTCTCTCTTTCCAAACAGGGACAGTGGACTCGATGGGACAGTGTGGAGAAGAGGAAGATCAGCTGGAAGGATCTGTGGGCCATGGAAGCGAGGCGGTTGAGCTTTTCCATCAGAGCAACATATGACGTCCTTCCAACCCCAGTTAATCTTCACCAATGGTATGGTGAAGATCCGGACTGTGCCCTCTGTTCCATGCCAGCCAACCTCAGGCACATTCTCACGGGGTGTAAAACAAGCCTCACCCAAGGACGCTACACTTGGCGTCACAACCAAGTCCTTAAAAACCTTGCGTCCGCCCTGGAGGACAAGCGAGCTGCCACCAACTCCCTACCACCCCCAGCAGCATCACACCCCTTACGGACAAACTTTGTCCGTGAAGGGGCTAAACCACCGAAGCGCGGCTCGACACCATTAGAGCGAGACCAGCTGCGAATGGTCCGCGACTGGAAAATGCTAGCTGACATTGGCCGGCAACTTGTGTTTCCTCCGGAGATCGCAACCACCACCCTAAGACCTGACATGGTGCTCTGGTCCCGTTCGCTCAAGAAGGTCTTCATCATTGAGCTCACAGTACCCTGGGAGGACTCAGTAGATGAGGCTTATGAGCGAAAACATCTGCGCTATGCCGATCTAGCTGCCGAAGCACGGCATCATGGCTGGAACACAGAAGTCCGACCAGTGGAGGTGGGCTGCAGAGGTTTTGTGGCAACATCTACAACCAGACTGCTTAGAGACCTTGGAATTAAGGGCCAGAGCCAGCGTTCGGCAATGATGGCTAGAAGGCCTGTGACGTCGACCGCCCCAACAAGAAGAGGGACCGACTTCGGCGGAAGTCGTGACAGGTTCTCTCTCCTTGAATTACAACAGGGCGTGAGGTGTAACCCCCCACCAGCTCCCTCCTCCCCCCTCTGTGGGTGAGAGAGGGTGTGGTTACTGTCATCCATTGCCAAATTGAGCTGACCCATTCAGATCCTCACAGGACAGTCATGACACTTGCTATTTTGATATAGGCCTATTAATCATTGTACTCCAAATGCGTTTGTAGATAAAAGAAATGATAACAGAAATGATAACAGAAATGGGAGAGGGTGTAAGGATATTCTGCTCCAGCTGTCAGAAAAGGGAGTAGGTATACTAGCTAGTTAGATATGGCAGGTTGTGGGATGATATTCTGAAAATATTTTCCCATTCTAGTCCTAGATAGGAAGACTATGAAGACAGAGAAATAATAGTCAGAGATGTCTCATTGTAATAATAAAGCCCGTTTCTTTGTGATGTTGTCTATCCTTAGATATGGAGAGCTGCGAAAGCCTGTCTGCAGATGAAGAGGTTCCAGTGAATGTCCCAAGAGACTACTGGCACATCCTTGTAGGCCATGGGTCGTATGTGTACTTATGTTAGCAAATGTTCTATACAACAATACAGTTAAAAATCACACACAACGTAGGCTACAAACTCATTACAACCAGAGCAGGCCAATCCAACAGAAGATTTTCAAGCAAACATCTGCTCCTCACCTGATTGGTTAACAGGAGTGGTGACCGCGTTTCATTTGCATAAAGTAGAGCAGAGCTGAACTGCAGAGCTGGACACTGCCTACTGGTGTAGCTAGCTAGCAAGGAGGACTCCGGGAGGCTGTGGCAAAATAACGAATATAATACTTTTATTTCCCTTTTGTGACCCACATTCAAAAGTGTCACAAGCATGAAGATGCCATGAGGGACACAAAAAGATCCCTCATGGCGGACGATTAAATGTCGTGTCGCCGTTAATACAATTGTAGTGAAACGTCCTGTTTCAATCACCGCTGTCGTGATTTTGTTTTAAATGGTATGACTTAACTCGCATAAAAACTGTGGATGGAAGCATGGTTAGTATGAAGTATTTTTATAACGTTTATTCTGGTCGCAAACAGGTTGAAAAAGTACTTTTTTTAAACTTATTTTTCTGACGGCCATATGACCAGTTGATCATAATTGTGACCTCTATCTGACCAGCTAGTCATAATTCTGACCACTACATTATGTGCTATATTATGTCACCTACTGGTCATGGTTAGGACCTCATTATAACCTGGTAATGACCACCTGACTACAGCTTATTACGCACACTCTTAGAAAAAAGGATTCCAAAGGACACTTCGGCTGTCCCCATAGGACAACCTTTTTTGCTTCCATGTAGAACTACAATATTCTGTGGAAAGGGTCCTACATAGAACCCAAAAGGGTTATACCCGGTACAAAAAAAGGGTTCTTCAAAGGGTTCTCCTATAGGGACAGCCAAATAACCCTTTTAGGTTCTAGATTCCACATTTTATTGAGTGTACTGTAAAAAGTATTGCAGAGGATAAAGTTGGATATTGAAATCATTGTTCATTACATTTATATGTGTTTCCATAGTCAGTAATTAAAGTTATTCTTCAACATATTCTTACATTTAAAACAGATCAAGCAATGGCAAAAACAAATCTACATCACAATTTTTCGCACATCTGCATACAGTAATTATTTCATAATTCACCCACAGACATTACATGCATAGAAATACTGGGAGTGTATAAAGGCCCATTGTTGTATTTGATTAATGATTAATAAAAGTGGTGTGATGGCGTAGATCCTCATCAAGGACCTCTGAGCACAGAAGGTGATCTGGAACGTTGTGGCCCTCTTGAAGAGTTGTGTGATTGGTCAGATCTGCATTGAAGAGAATCAGCGCAATCCGACTGATCAATTTTAGATATATACGCAAACTAGAAAAGGACATTCTTGAAGAAACTTTGTGGACTCAGCTGGCTAAATGTATTTCCATGGTACTACATGAAGAATTCTGTGGCAGTTGTAGGTTAGAGATGTCTTCAGTAAGGAGCAACTTGCTCATATGCCCACTTTGTGTCCTCCCTCACGGTGGTCAGGGAAATATTTTAGGACTTTCCAGAGGGCCAGCAACAAACCAACATCCTGAGTCTCTGGCCTTTCATGACACTTTACTGTAAGCATAAAAAGAGAAGAAAAATAAATGAGTGATTGGCATAATGTGGGCATACAGAACACGACAGAACAGTAACGCTAAAATATCTCTAACAGTCAGAATCTACTAAAAGTGGTAGCAAAGGGATGTTTTCTCCTCTGTCCCTTCCTATTGGTACATTCATTCATTGGTCATCAAACTGAAACATTTTAAGAAAGAAAATCAGAATTCGACAGTGGTTGGATAATGACAATTTTTAACTCATCTCTAAATGGTAAAGTTTTGCTTAATCCTTATATATGTTGTAATATAAAAAATCAAATAAAAAGTATAAACATACCGCTCCATAATCCTGAGGACATTGTCCCGGACAGAGGTTCCCCCAATTGAGTACAGCTTGGCAGTCTTAAAAAAAGACAGATAAATGCAAAAATGTAAGCATGTGTAAAGAGGCAACAAAGAGACAATAAAATATGATCTTGTTCTATAGTTGTCTGTCATATCAGTCCTGCAACAAACATTGTTAGAAATGGGTGTAACTGGCTAATCTCGTCCTCTTCTTTGGAATTGTACACGTGTGAGTTTGACTGAGCAAACAGGGAGAATGAGCAAGAGAGAAATGGGAGAAACTTTACATGACCCCACTAAGGGAGACTGAATCAGGACACAAGGGTTTTATTTGCTTTACAAACTTATATTACTGTAGTTCTACCTGGAACCAAAGGTTTTTTAATTTTTTTATTCACCTTTATTTAACCAGGTAGGCTAGTTGAGAACAAGTTCTCATTTACAACTGCGACCTGGCCAAGATAAAGCAAAGCAGTGCAACACAAACAACAACACAGAGTTACACATGGAATAAACAAGCGTACAGTCATTAACACAATAGAAAATAAATACATTTGTCTATATACAGTGTGTGCAAATGGTGTGAATGTAAGGCAATAAATAGGCCATAGTAGCAAAGTAATTACAATTTAGCAAATAAACACTGGAGTGATAGATGTGCAGATGATGATGTGCAAGTGGAAATACTGGTGTGCAAAAGAGCAGAAAGGTCAATAAAAAAACAATATGGGGATGAGATAGGTAGATTGGATGGGCTATTTACAGATGGGCTATGTACAAAGCCAAAGGTGGTGTTGGCTTTGGGGATGACCAGTGAGATATACCTGCTGGAGCGCGTGCTACGGGTGGGTGTTGTTATCGTGACCAGTGAGCTGAAATAGGGTGGAGCTTTACCTAGCATAGACTTATAGATGACCTGGAGCCAGTGGGTCTGGCGACGAATATGTAGTGAGGGCCAGCCGACTAGAGCATACAGGTCGCAGTGGTGGGTGGTATAAGCGGCTTTGGTAACAAAACGGATGGCACTGTGATAGACTGCATCCAGTTTGCTGAGTAGAGTATTAGAAGCTATTTTGTAGATGACATCGCCGAAGTCGAGGATCGGTAGGATAGTCAGTTTTACGAGGGTATGTTTGGCGGCGTGAGTGAAGGAGGCTTTGTTGCAAAATAGAAAGCCGATTCTAGATTTGATTTTGGATTGGAGATGTTTATTATGAGTCTGGAAGGAGAGTTTACAGTCTAGCCAGACACCTAGGTATTTGTAGTTGTCCACATATTCTAGGTCAGAACAGTCCAGAGTAGTGATGCTAGTCGGGAAGGCGGATGCTGGCAGCGAATGGTTGAAAAGCATTTTACTAGCATTTAAGAGCAGTTGGAGGCCACGGAAGGAGTGTTGTATGGCATTGAAGTTCGTTTGGAGGTGTGCAGCTAGCTAGCTGTGATGATCAGGAGTAATGATCCAGGGTTTACGGCAGGAATACGGTTATTGTAGTGGAGAAAAACAGTCTGAGGCTGGCAGGTATTATCCAGGCTAAAAAAACAGTGCCTGGTGCCTGTGCAGAAGGTAAAGGCCGCTAGCCGTGGCTGACAATGACTAAATAGCTAGTAGCTAATTAGCTGGTTAGCTGCTGATGGCTAGCTTCTGATGGAGGTTCTGACTATAAGGTCTAAAGAAAATAGCGGATCCGTGTCACATTGAGTGAGGTGGGTTACCGGAAGGTATATTTAATTTAAAAATGGAAAAGAGATGGAAAAATAAATTGAAATACATATATATACATAAAAGACGAAAAGTACAAAAAGTAAACGAGAGGACAACAAACCACGTCTGCACTGCTATGCCATCTTGGTTCTACCTAGAACCAAAAAGGGTTCTTCAAAGGGTTCTCCTATGGGGACAGCTGGTGAACCCTTTCAGGTTCTAGAGACCACTTTTTTTCTAGAGACCACAGTCAGATCAGGCAATCATGGTCAGCTGAATAACATTTCTCTTGTGGAATCCAGTCTCAGAGAGACCTGATGCAGAGAAAAAACGTTAATGATTATCAGCATAGCTAGTACAACCCTACTGTAGCTCTTACAAAGCTGGTTAGTAGGAATCAATACACATTGAAGATCAGATAACTTACTGTCAATCACTATGGATTTAATAGTGGGAGGTTCTGCTCTCTCCTTTCCCTGGGATGTGGCAGAATTGGTCACTGGTAACTGAGTGGGTGGCTAAGCATTGCTGTAGAGGCCATGCATCCGGTCAATGACGTGTTTCAGGAACTGTAAAGACAGAGACTAATCATGATTAATCATTACCTATGGTCTTCACTAAGTTAGACTTAGCCTAGTACAACAGAGAAGTATATTTTCTGGGTGATTTCAATATTGACTTTCATCAAGCCTCCCACTCAAGAAAAAGCTTCAAACTGTAACCAGTGCCTGCAACCTGGCTCAGGATGTCAGTCAACCTACCAGGGTATTTACAAACAGGACATTAATTAAATCATCAACATGTATTGATCACATCTTTACTAATGCTGCAGAAATTTACTTTAAAGCAGTATCCAAATCCATCGGATATAGTGATCACAATTAGTAGCCATATCTAGGAATACAAAAGTTCCAATGGCTGGGCCTAATATAACGCATAAGAGGTCATACAAAAAGTTTTATATGACCTCTTATGCAAAAGCAAAAGTCATTCTGCTACCTAAGAATAGTAAAGCCCCCTTTACTGGCTCAAATAGGCGACCAATCAGCCTGTTACCAACCCTGAGTAAACTTTTGGAAAAAATCATGTTTGACCAGATACAATGCTATTTTACAGTAAACAATTTGACAGACTTTCAGCATGTTTATAGGAAAGGACATTCAACAAGCACAGTACTTAAACAAATTACTGATGATTGGCTAAGAGAAATTGTTTTGTTAGACTTCAGTGCATTTTTTGACATTATCGATCATAGTCTATCGCTGGAAAAATGTGTTATTGCTTTACACCCCCTGCTACTGTATATTGCGGATAAATAGTTACCTGTCTAACATAACACAGATGTTTTTTTTCAATGGAAACATCTCCAACATAATCCACGACTTGCCAGTGTGTCTATGTATGCAGATGACGCAACACTATACACTTCAACTGCTACAGAAACTGAAATGACTGCAATACCTAACAAAGAGCTGCAGTTAGTTTCAGGATGGGTGGCAAGGATTAAGTTTGTCCTAAATATTTCAAAAACTAAAAGCTTTGTATTGGGGGCAAGTTTTTGAATAAACCGTAAACCTCTACTAAATCTTGTAATGAATCATGTGGAAATTGACCAAGTTGAGGTGACTAAACTGCTTGGAGTAACCCTGGATTGTAAACTGTCATGGTCAAAACATATTGATACAACAGTAGCTAAGAACAACACTATCAACAAGGCAGGTCCTACAGACCCTAGTTTTGTTGCACCTAGACTACTGTTTAGTTGTGTGGTCAGGTGCCACAAAGAAGGACTGAGGAAAATTACAATTGGCTCAGAACAGGACAGCACAGCTGGCCCTTAAATGTACACAGTGTGCTGACATTAATAATATGCATGTCAGTCACTAGTTGCTCAAAGTGGAGGAGAGATTGACTTTATCACTACTTATTTTTGTAAGAAGTGTTGACAATCTGGATACACCGAGCTGTCTGTTTGAACTACTAGCACACAACTACTCGGACACCCATGCATCTGTATTCGTGATGCACACTGCAGCTAATCATCCTCATCACCATTGTAGTGTCTTAACACTTAGTACTTATTTATGTAATAAGAAAGACTCTGAATACAAGCAATTGAACTGAAGGTTCACATTTACTCAAACGAGTTAGTACCAGAATAACATAGAACAACACTGCGCATGACCAAGGGTGCTCCATCCTTAAAAGGGAACATCAGTAATTAACAGAACATAACACATACCCCATAAGACATGCCACCAGAAGTCTCTACACAATCCCCAAATCCGAGCAGACTATGACAGGCACACAGTACTACATAGAGCCATGGCTACATGGAACTCTATTCCACATCAGGTAATAACTGATGAAAGCAGT
Organism: Oncorhynchus kisutch; assembly: GCF_002021735.2. NCBI lineage: Eukaryota > Metazoa > Chordata > Actinopteri > Salmoniformes > Salmonidae > Oncorhynchus > Oncorhynchus kisutch. Next base: position 10,737,869 of record NC_034200.2, on the reverse strand, counting down.
AGAATCAGATTTTAAAAAACAAATAAAAATACATCTTATGGAACAGCGGGGACTGTGAAGAGACACACACACACAGTTACACACACACGCATACACACACACACACACATGCTAGCACTCGCACTTGCGCTCTACACACGCCTACATTGTAATATTGTTGTATGCTGATATTATACATTTTGTATTGTAGATATGCAGTGGTGTAATAATGTTTCATGATGTACTGTTTAATTTTCTGTTTCATGTAATGCAAGGGCCTTAATGTGTTTGGACCCCAGGAAGAATAGCGGCTGCCTTGGAAGAAGCTAGTGGGGATCCGTAATAAATACAAATACGTTGACTATGTTGCCCCTCAGCAATCTGGCAGTCAGGCAGACAGACGATGAGAGATAGACAGTAAAACATAGGCTATTTACATAACATACATTTCTTAGTCACCAGACTGGATAACTTTTGTACTCCTTCCCTTTGTTCCCTCTTCCATCCTTCCATCCAAGCTAGAAGAATCCTGCAAGAGAATCAATAATTGAAAAAGGATGTTGAGAGGTGTAACATTAGAATGATAAATACATACAAATACAAGGATCTCTGACGAATCAAGAAAATCTTCACATCCATGTTGGGGGGGTACATGTTTCAAGAATTAAGCTAGATTACTGTCTCTCACACACACACACAATCAATGTTTCCTATATGTGTATCCATGTACCATCTCTCTATCTCGCTCTCTCTCTCACACACACAGCTAGCATGATACAATGTTGACATGGCAGCAATCTTTTCTACAAGTTATTGCAATCATAACCACCCGCCCTCTCATACAGAGAATACACACACATAACTAGCATGACAACGTTGACATGACAATGTTTTCTAAAGTTGTTGTGATCATCATCTCTGTCTTTCATACAGACATTTACTGTCATTAACTAAACAGATATCAACATTTCTATATGTTATTTTAGCTAGCTACAACCAACGCCTATAGCAGGTACAAATAAAAAAACTTGGAGGATTGGAGGATTACTCAGTGCTAATGTTAGCTAGATAGCTAGCTAACTGAGCTGCCTAATTTTAGCTAGTTAACTAGGGGCGGTAGGTAGCCTAGTGGTTAGAGTATTGTAACCGAAAGGTTGCTGGATCAAATCCCTGAGCTGACAAGGTAAAAATCTGTTGTTCTTCCCCTGAACAAGGCAGTTAACCCACTGTTCCTCAGTACACCATCATTGTAAATTAGAATTTCTTCTTAATTAAAAAAACTAGCAAATCTTTCCTTTACGTTCTTCTCCCCAACAAAACTGCAGCTTTACTTAAAAATGTTGTGTAAACGTTGAGAAACTGTTGTTGTTTACAGCTGTGTTGTTGTGTAGTCTACAGTGTGCTCTGTCCCAACTGTTGTATGGAATGTTGACAGATGCTCTTGAGCAAGCAGGCTGCCTGCATTCCAATCCAAGTTTTAGCTGGAACGGATATGCCTACCTCCTTATTTAGCTACTGAAATGAAAATACAATTACTGCTGCATTATGTTAATTGCTTAACCTCTAAAAGTCTAAGCCATTTTCCCTCAATAACATAGCTGTCAGTAGAGTCAGAGCTGGAAGGGTGAGGGGTATATAGAGAGAAAAGGAGAGGGCCTAGAAATGAGCCCTGGGGGACACCAGTAGTGAGAGTACGTGGTGCAGACACAGATCATCTCTACGTCACCTGGAACGGCCTGCCAGGTAGGATGCAATCCAAGAGTGTGCAGAGCCTGAGACGCCCAGCCCTCGCAATGGTGCGAGATGGGCGACTAGCTAGCTAGAAGTTAGCTCACATAACTTAGCCTAACGTGCGTGAGCACACACACCAGTTTCCCACACACACATACACACACAGACACATACACACACACACATACACACACACACACACGTCATAGGGTACACGCACGGCACGAGCATGCAGCCAGGGATCGGATTGGGAACAGAATGGCTTGTTATTGAACTTTTACATATTTCTTTATTTCAAAACCCAAAAAATACAAAAATGCTTGAGGGGGTTTAACTGGGGCTACGCAGATTTGTGACGGGGCCATATCACCCCTAGCCCCGGTGTAGCTCCGTGCATGGGGAAAGGTGTTGTCGTGCCCTCTTAACGACTGTCTTGGTGTGTTTGGACCATGACAGTTCGTTGGTGATGTGGACACCAAGGAACTTGAAACTCTCGACCCGCTCCACTACAGCCCCTTCGATGTTAATGGGGCCTGTTCGGCCCACCTTTTCTTGTAGTCCACGATCAGATCCTTTGTCTTGCTCACATTGAGGGAGTCTCTTTCCTATATATATAGGATATATAAGAAACCGCAGGGAATATATACACTGATCAAAAAAATATAGGGAACACTAAAATAACACATCCTAGATCTGAATGAATGAATTATTCTTATTAAATAGTTTTTTCTTTACATAGTTGAATGTGCTGACAACAAAATCACACACAAATTATCAATGGAAATCAAATTTATCAACCCATGGAGGTCTGGATTTGGAGTCACACTCAAAATTTAAGTGGAAAACCACACTACAGGCTGATCCAACTTTGATGTAATGTTCTTAAAACAAGTCAAAATGAGGCTCAGTAGTGTGTGTGGCCTCCACGTGCCTGTATGACCTCCCTACAACGCCTGGGCATGCTCCTGATGAGGTGGCGGATGGTCTCCTGAGGAATCTCCTCCCAGACCTGGACCAAAGCATCCGCCAACTCCTGAACAGTCTGTGGTGCAACGTGGCCTTGTTGGATGGAGCGAGACATGATGTCCCAGATGTGGTCAAATGGATTCAGGTCTGGGCAACGGGCGGGCCAGTCCATAGCATCAATGCCTTCCTCTTGCAGGAACTGCTGACACACTCCAGCCACATGAGGTCTAACATTGTCTTGCATTAGGAGGAACCCAGGGCCAACCGCACCAGGATATGGTCTCACAAGGGGTCTGAGAATCTCCTCTCAGTACCTAATGGCAGTCAGGCTACCTCTGGCGAAAACATGGATGGCTGTGCGGTCCCCCAAAGAAATGCCACCCCACACCATGACTGACCCACCGCCAAACCGGTCATGCTGGAGGATGTTGCAGGCAGCAGAATGTTCTCCACGGCGTATCCAGACTCTGTCACGTCTGTCACATGTGCTCAGTGTGAACCTGCTTTCATCTGTGAAGAGCACAGGGCGCCAGTGGCGAATTTGCCAATCTTGGTGTTCTCTGGCAAATGCCAAACATCCTGCACGGAGTTGGGCTGTAAGCACAACCCCCACCTGTGGACGTCGGGCCCTCATACCACCCTCATGGAGTCTGTTTCTGACCGTTTGAGCAGACACATGCACATTTGTGGCCTGTTGGAGGTAATTTTGCAGGGCTCTGGCAGTGCTCCTCCTGCTCCTCCTTGCACAAAGGCTGAGGTAAAGTCCTGCTGCTGGGTTGTTGCCCTCCTACGGCCTCCTTCACATCTCCTGATGTACTGGCCTGTCTCCTGGTAGCGCCTCCATGCTCTGGACACTACGCTGACAGACACAGCAAACCTTCTTGCCACAGCTCGCATTGATGTGCCATCCTGGATGAGCTGCACTACCTGAGCCACTTGTGTGGGTTGTAGACACCGTCTCATGCTACCACTAGAGTGAAAGCACCGCCAGCATTCAAAAGTGACCAAAACATCAGCCAGGAAGCGTAGGAACTGAGAAGTGGTCTGTGGTCACCACCTGCAGAACCACTCCTTTATTGGGGGTGTCTTGCTAATTGCCTATAATTTCCACATGTTGTCTATTCCATTTGCACAACAGCATGTGAAATGTATTGTCAATCAGTGTTGCTTCCTAAGTGGACAGTTTGATTTCACAGAAGTCTGATTGACTTGGAGTTACATTGTGCTGTTTAAGTGTTCCCTTTATTTTTTGAGCAGTGTATATATATATTTTACACATATTCATCCCAATACATTTGTTGGCACAAAATTATCTCCATACTTCCATTCGATTTTATGGGTTAGAGAACACCATTTGTAGGCCAAACCGTTTGGACACTACAGACGTTTTTGTGAGAAGACCGATTTTCGGAATGTCTGACAAACACGCAGTAGCTCGGCCACCTTCCAGATGCGGAAGGCCAACATAAACAGCTGCGGTCAATTGAGATGCAGACACTTCTCAACATCAACTGTTCAGAGGAGACTGTATGAATCAGGCCTTCATGGTTAAATTGCTGCAAAGAAACCACTACTAAAGGACAACAACAATAGGAAGAGACTTGATTGGGCCAAGAAACGCAAGCAATGGACATTAGACCGGTGGAAATCTGTCTTTTGGTCTGATGAGTCCAAATTTTAGATTTTTGGTCCCAACCGCCGTGTCTTTGTGAGACGCAGAGTAGGTGAATGGATGATCTCTGCATGTGTAGTTCCCACCATGAAGCATGGAGGAGGTGTGATGGTGTGAGGGTGCTTTGCTGGTGACACTGTCTGTGATTTATTTAGAATTCAAGGCATACTTAACCAGCATGGCTACCACAGCATTCTGCAGCGATATTCCATCCCATCTGGTTTGCGCTTAGTGGGACAATCATTTGTTTTTCAACAGGACAATGACCCAACACACCTCCAGGCTGTGTAAGGGCTATTTGACCAAGAAGGAGAGGGATGGAGTGCTGCATCCGATGATCTGGCCTCTACAATCACCTGACCTCAAACCAATTGAGATGGTTTGGGATGACCGTAGAGTGAAGGAAAAGCAGCCAACAAGTGCTCAGCATATGTGGGAACTCCTTCAAGACTGTTGAAAAGCATGCCAGGTGAAGCTGGTTGAGAATGCCAAGAGTGTGCAAAGCTGTCATCAAGACAAAGGGTGGCTACTTTAAAGAATCTAAAATCTAAAATATATTTTGATTTGTTTAACACTTTTTGGTTACTACATGATTCCATATGTGTTATTTCATAGTTTTGATGTCTTCACTATTATTCTACAATGTAGAAAATAGTAAAAAATTTATTTTAAAAATCATTGAATGAGTAGGTGTGTCCAAACTTCTGACTGGTACTGTATATATACATTTATGCCACAGTTAAATGTATGGCATAGTTCTACTATTTGTATTCATTTGCATCACTGTCAATGCCATACTTTTATTTTGAAGGCAAACCACAAATTCCACTATTGTTGTGCTTATTCTTTATTGTGGCTAGCTTCACAACACATGACCCAGTCTGGTCGAGCCTCACGAGCCAGATGAAGCTAGCTGCCTGCTTATAACTACACACTAGGACAATGGCTAACATAAGACTGCCCCTGCTGTCTGGGGACTATGTCCCTTTACTTCTCTAGGGTTGGGAGCAGAATTGAGAATTTTGGATGAAAAGTGTGCCCAAATTAAACCACCTGCTACTCAGACATAAAAGCTAGAATATGCATGTAAAAAATCTTTGTAGTTTTTCAACTCTTGGCCTATCGAATACATAGTGTCTATGGGATCATATTGCAGTTCCTAAGGCTTCCACTAGATGTCAACAGTCTTTAGAACATTGTTTGATGCTTCTACTGTGAAGTGGGGGCGAATGAGAGGGGAATGAGTCAGAGGTCTGCTAGAGAGCCACGAGCTCAGTCTCGCGCGTTCACGTGATCGTAAGCTTGCAATTCTACAGACAAAGGAATTCTCAGGTTGGAACATTATTGAAGATTTATGTTAAAAACATCCTAATGATTGATTCTATACTTCGTTTGACAGAACTTTTTGACTTTTCCTTTGCTCCTAGTGATCGCGCATTATGAATTTGAATACTGGGCTGAACGAGCTAACAAAAAGGAGGTATTTGGACGTAAATTATGGACATTATCGAACAAAACAAACATTTATAGTTTGGGAACTGGGATTCCTGGGAGTACATTCTGATGAAGATCATCAAGGGTAAGTGAATATTTATAATGCTAATTCTGACTTCTGTTGACTACACAACATGGCAGATATCTGTTTGGGTTGTTTTGATCTCTGAGCGCTGTACTCAGATTATAGCATGGTGTGCTTTTTCTGTAAAGTTTTTTTTAAATCTGACACAGCGGTTGCATTAAGGAGAAGTGGATCTAAAATTCCATGCATAACAGTTGTATCTTTTAGCAATGTTTATTCTGTAAATTGATGTGGCTCTCTGCAAAATCACTGGATGTTTTGAAACTACTGAACATAACGCGCCAATGTAAACTCAGATGTTTGGATATAAATATGAACTTTACCGAACAAAACATACATGTATTGTGTAACATGAAGTCCTATGAGTGTCATCTGATGAAGATCATCAAAGGTTAATGATTCATTTTATCTCTATTTCTGCTTTTTGTGACTCCTCTCTTTGGCTGGAAATATGACTGTGTTTTTCTGTGACTTGGCTCTGACCAAACACAATCGTTTGGTTTGCTTTCGTCGTAAGCCTTTTTGAAATCGGACACTGTGGCTGGATTTACAACAAGTGTATCTTTAAAATGGTTTAAAATACTTGTATGTTTGAGGAATTTTAATTATGGAATTTCTGTTGTTTTGAATTTGGCGCCCTGCAGTTTCACTGGCTGTTGATGAGGTGGGATGCTAGCGTTAAAGAGATGGACATAATTGTTTTTGTTTTTTTTATCTTAAATTTAAAAAATAAAAAGGGTGTTGATAGTGTAAATAGATATCACTGTGGTATTAAAATGGTATGAAGTGCTCGGGCTAATTTTATATAAAAAGGAAGATGTTAAGATAACGGGCATAATGCCAACCCAGAGATGGCGCTAGTGGGGCACCGATGTCGTAACCTATTATACCTGAGTAAAGGATTATGCTTGAACTTTACCAAACTCTCCGAGGTGAGTTATTCACATACACATAGAAACACCCTGTTCTTTGTGGTTGAATCTGTATTTCACTGCTTGACTGATGGACCTTACAGATAATTGTATTTTTTTGTCATAATTGTACAGAGATGAGGTAGTCTTTCAAAAATCATGTTAAACACAGAGTGAGTCCATGCAACTTATTATGTGACTTGTTAAATCTTCTTATCTTCTTAATTAAAATAAATCATAATATTAAACATTCATGAACATACAAGTATCTTATATCATTTAAAAGCTTAAATTATTGTTAATCTAACTGAGTTGTCCGATTTCCAATAGGCTTTACAGCAAAAGAATACCATACAATTGTTTGAGGACAGCGCCCCACATCAACATATTTTTCAACCAGCACAGGTTTCATAAAATCACAAATAGTGAATAAATAAATCACTTACTTTTGAAAATCTTCCTCTGTTTGTAATCCCAAGGGTCCCAGCTACATGAATGGTGATTTTGTTAGATAAAATCTTTCTTTATATCCCAAAATGTCTGTTTAGTTGGCGCCATCGATTTCAGTAATCCACTCATTCAAAGTGCAGACAAAGGAGTCTAAAAAGCTACCGCTAAACTTTGTTCAAACAAGTCAAACTACGTTTCTATTTAATCCTCAGGTATCCTAAAATGTAAATAAATTATAATATTTAATATGGAAAGAAGTATGTTCAATAGAAAAGTCAAATTAGTAAGCGTGCATCCTCTTCACCACGCTAAAAACAGACTGATTTTGAAATGGGAGTCTTTGTACAAAAACTAAACATTCTTGCTTGTTTTTGAAGAAACAAGCATGAAACAATGAACATCGACTGTTGACATCGAGTGGAAGCCATAGGAATTGCAATCTGGGAGCTGGAATTACAAAGAACCCATAGCTTTCCATTATACAGTTGAAGTCGGAAGTTTACATACACTTAGGTTGGAGTCATTATAACTCGTTTTTCAACCACTCCACAAAGTTCTTGTTAACAAACTATAGTTTTGGCAAGTCAGTTAGGACATCTACTTTGTGCATGACACAAGTCATTTTTTCAACAATTGTTTACATACAGATTATTTCACTTATCACTTTCACTGTATCACAATTCCAGTGGGTCAGAAGTTTACATACATTAAGTTGACTGTGCCTTTAAACAGCTTGTAAAATTACAGAAAGTTATGTCATGGCTTTAGAAGCTTCTTATGGGCTAATTGACATAATTTGAGTCAATTGGAGGTGTACCTGTGGATGTATTTCAAGGCCTACCTTCAAACTCAGTGCCTCTTTTCTTGACATCATCGGAAAATCAAAAGAAATCAGCCAAGACCTCAGAAAAACAATTGTACACCTACACAAGTCTGGCTCATCCTTGGGAGCAATTTCCAAACACATGAAGGTACCACGTTCATCTGTACAAATAATAGTACGCAAGTATTAACACCATGGAACCACGCAGCCATCATACCGCTCAGGAAGGAGATGCATTCTGTCTCCTAGAGATGAACGTACTTTGGTGCAAAAAGTGCATATCAATCCCAGAACAACAGCAAAGGAGCTTGTGAAGATGCTGGAGGAAACAGGTACAAAAGTATCTATATCCACAGTAAAACAAGTCCTATATCGACATAACCTGAAAGGCCGCTTAGCAAGGAAGAAGCCACAGCTCCAAAACCACCATAAAAAAAGCCAGACTATGGTTTGCAACTGCATATGGGGACAAAGATTGTACTTTTGGGAGAAATGTCCTGTGATCTGATGAAACAAAAATAGAACTGTTTGGCCATAATGACCATCGTTATGTTTGGAGGAAAAAGGGGGATGCTTGCAAGCCGAAGAACACCATCCCAACTGTGAAGCACATGGGTGGCAGCATGTTGTGGGGGTGCTTTGCTGCAGGAGGGACTGGTGCACTTCACAAAATAGATGGAATCATGGGGAGGAAAATTATGTGGAAATATTGAAGCAACATCTCAAGACATCAGTCAGGAAGTTAAAGCTTGGTCGCAAAATGGGTCTACCAAATGGACAATGACCCCAAGCATACTTCCAAAGTTGTGGCAAAATGGCTTAAGGACAACAAAGTCAAGGTATTGGAGTGGCCATCACAAAGCCATGACCTCATTCCCATAGAAGATTTGTGGGCAGAACTGAAAAAGCTTGTGCGAGCAAGGAGGCCAGCTCTGTCAGGAGGAATGGGCCAAAATTCACCCAACTTATTGTGGGAAGCTTGTTGGAAGGCTTCTCAAAACGTTTGACCCAAGTTAAACAATTTAAAGGCAATGCTACCAAATTCAAATTGAGTGTATGTAAACGCCTGACCCACTGGGAATGTGATGAAAGAAATAAAAGCTGAAATAAAGCATTCTCTCTACTAATATTTAAATAGACCCTAGCTCTAAGAAGTTTTTAAGAAAAATGTTACTCCTGGGCTTATTTAGGCTTGCCATAGCAAAAGGGTTGAATACATATTGACTCAGACATTTCATCTTTTCATTTTTATTAATTTGTGAAAATGTCTAAAAACATAATTCCATTTTCACATTATGGGGTATTGTGTGTAGGCCAGTGAAACAAAATCTCAATGTAATCCATTTCAAATGCAGGCTGTAACACAACTAAATGTGTAAAAACTCATACTTTCTGAAGGCACTGTAGATGGCACTGTAGACCCCCAGCAGCCAAATCAAAAGGTATTGTGACGTGTTATTGAAAACGATCCTATAGAACCGTGACTGTGTGTATGTTTTCACAGAAATGTATGGAGCCAGCACATGGAGACTTGCCAGACGCACAGACAGGCTTGATACTTAAGTCTCTAAATTCAGAGACCAGGCACTGGTTTTTGTTCTTGTATTGTCTTTTTGTTGTTGATTGAATGGTATCAGTCAATATGGGGAGATAGAAACCTGGTTTATCGGGAAACTATACATCAGGCGGTGTCAGAGGAAGGCCCGAAAAATTGCCAAAGACAACAGCCACCCAAGCCATAGACGGTTCACTCTGGTACTGTCCGGCAAACGGTACCGGAACATCAGCTCTTGGACCAACAGGCTCGGAAACAGTTGCTACCCCAAAGCCATAAGACTGCTAAATAGTCCGACAGCTAAATAGTCAACTAATAGTACTCAAACTATCTGCACTGACTCTATCTTGCACTGACCCAATGAACACTCGCTAGAATTGATATACACACTCACTCACTCACACACTACACTGTCACTCTCACACAAATCTCTCACACATTCAAACAGTACATACGCACACACACACACACATACCGACACAACACAAACAAACATACATACATACACACGCGCACACTCACACACACACTTTTAATTTGCTGCTGCTTATCTGTTCTTTATTTTACTCTTATTATTATCTATCCGGATGCGAAGTCACTTTACTCTGCCTTCATGTACATATTTACCTCAAGTACCTCGTACCTCTGCATATTGTACTGGTACTCCCTGTATATACTGTAGCTCCATTCTTGTGTATTTTATTCCTTGCATAAGTTACTTTAAAATGTGTATCATTCTTTTTTCAACTTTGCATCGTTGGGAAAGGTTCTTAAGCAAGCGTTTCACTGTCTAGACCATTACTCATCGCATGTGATAAACTAAATTAGATTTTGATTTGATTTTGTATACGGGACAGCACACAGGAAGGTATGGACACTGAAATGTTTGCCAAAATTATTATTTTTTATCCCACCATGTGATAGAGAAGCAATTTTTAGAACCTTCTTTTTTTAACCACAGACAGAGAAACGCACCGTTTTTACGTATGTAGACCCTGGTTTGGTGCTGAGATGGTGAATATGAAGTTGAAAAGTGGTGGAACTGCCCTTTAATTTCTCTCCACCCCATGGTAAAATTAGTAGAATTCCATCAAATTTGTTATAAAATTGCAAAATGTCTAAAATCAACTTTAAAATGTACATTTTTCTCTCTGCCACATGGCAAAATGTCTAAAATCAACTTTAAAATGTACATTTTTCTCTCTGCCACATGGCAAAATGTCTAAAATCAACTTTAAAATGTACATTTTTCTCTCTGCCACATGGCAAAATGTCTAAAATCAACTTTAAAATCTACATTTTTCTCTCTGCCACATGGAAAAATGTCTCAAATCAACTTTAAAATGAACATTTTTCCCTCTGCCATCAAAAGGGTTGCCACCAAAAAATGTGCCTGCTTGGTTTCCACTGCCTTTCTGCATTATAAACTAACGCGCCTGTTATTGTATTAAGTAACCTGTGGGTTTGCCGTGTGTGCTGTCTGCTGCAGTGCCTTGACGCTCCACACAGGATGTCCCCGATAGAGGGCTATGGTTTATTTGATACCATAATGGTGAGGGGGTCGTAGGTTGGAACTGTCTGAGGCAGGGGGTGTGTCAAGTCACTTCCCCTTTGCGTTCCTCCAGAGGAGCATAGGCTAGACCTTATCCAAGAAGCGTCTGTTAGAGACAGAAGAACTGGCACGAGCTGAAACTTTTAAAGCTGATACTACACGAACAAGGATATATATATTAGAAGCTTTAAAAAGTGTATAAAAGAAGCCATCACTCAACACAACGTAAGCAATTGTTCATTTCACTCTTGACAATTAGTTACACTGTGGTAGGCTACTCAAGTAAAGAACTTTCACAAATTTCGCAGTTGGGATGTGTTTTGATGAGGTATGAAGGGAAAAAATAAACTTTGATTTGATTTGAAAGTGAGTAGCCTATAGGCTGAAAGCTTGCAACTAGAAGCCTGCATCCACCACATGTAGCTTATTAACTTGGCATGAAAGGCAGGCAGAGGAAAGTGCTTATGTTGCCAATGGAGAAATCAAAATAAAAGGCACTTTTAAATGGCAGACAGTTATTAGCTCAGCTGACTGAGAAATATTACGTTTCATTTGGCCATTGAATTACTGAACACTGAATTGCTCTCTCTCTCTCCCTCTCTCTCTCTCTCTCTCTCACACACACACACACACACACGCGCACACAGGGTGATGGGTGTTATTGGTTCCAGTGGTACCAGGCTCTGCTCATAAAGTGAGAAATATTTTAGATACCATGCTAATAAAAAAATGGAAAGGTTTTCCTGTTCCATCACATAATGTTGTGCGTCGACAACCAATGGAAATATGAGGCATTTTTATATATATATATATATATATATATATATATATATATATATATACATATATATATATATATATATATATATATATATATATATATATATATATATATATATATATATACATATATATATATATATATATATATATATACATATATATTCAGTACCAGTCAAAAGTTTGGAGACACCTACTCATTCAAGGGTTTTTTAAATTTTTACTATTTTCTACATTGTAGGATAGTAGTGAAGACATCAAAAATATGAAATAACACATATGGAATCATGTAGTAACCACAAAAGTGTTAAACAAATCAAAATATTATTTAATATTTTGAGATTCTTCAAAGTAGCCACCCTTTGCCTTGGTGACAGCTTTGCACAGTCTTGGCTTTCTCTCAACCAGCTTCATGAGGTAGTCCCTGGAATGCATTTCAATTAACAGGTGTGCCTTGTTAAAAGTTCATTTGTGGAATTGCTTTCCTTCATAATGCGTTTGAGGCAATCAGCTGTGTTGTGACAAGGTAGGAGTTGTGTACAGAAGATAGCCCTATTTGGTAAAAGACAAAGTCCATAATATGGCACGAAAAGCAATAAGAAACATGTCTCATTACATGAAGGTCAGTCAATCCAGGACATTTCTTTTTAAAATGTTATTTTAAATTTGACCCCTTTTTCATTAAGACATGAAGGTCAATCAATCCAGGACATTTCTTTTTTTAATTGTAATTTTATTTTTACCCCTTTTTCGTGGCATCCAATTGTTTTAGTAGCTACTATCTTGTCTCATCGCTACAACTCCCGTACGGGCTCGGGAGAGACGAAGGTTGATAGTCATGCGTCCTCCGATACACAACCCAACCAAGCCGCACTGCTTCTTAACACAGCGCGCATCCAACCCGGAAGCCAGCCGCACCAATGTGTCGGAGGAAACACCGTGCACCTGGCAACCTTGGTTAGCGCGCCCTGTGCCCGGCCCGCCACAGGAGTCGCTGGTGCGAGATGAGACAAGGATATCCCTACGGGCCAAACCCGGACGACGCTAGGCCAATTGTGCGTCGCCCTACGGACCTCCCGGTCGCGGCCGGTTATGACAGAGCCTGGGTGCGAACCCAGAGTCTCTGGTGGCACAGCTGGTGCTACAGCGTCCAGAACCACTGCGCCACCCGGGAGGCCCAATTCAGGACATTTCAAGTACTTTAAAAGTTTTTCAAGTGCAGTCGCAAAAACCATCAAGCGTTATGGTGAAACTGGCTCTCATGAGGACCGCCACAGGAAAGGAAGACCCAGACTTACCTCTGCTGCAGAGGATTAGCTCATTAGAGTTAACTACACCTCAGAAATTTTTTAATTCTTCACAGAGTTCAAGTAACAGACACATCTCAACATCAACTGTTCAGAGGAGACTGCGTAAATCAGGCCTTCATGGTCAAATTGCTGAAAGCACTTCTAAAGGACGCCAATAAGAGGAAGATACTTGTTTGGGCCAAGAAACATGAGCAATGAACATTAGACGGTGGAAATCTGTCCTTTGGTCTGATGGTGTTGTGGCGCTGATGGTGTGATGGCGCTTTACTGGTGACACTGAAGGGCTGATTCAGTTTCAACTGTCCTGCCTGCGGCTATGGAACCCTGACCTGTTCATCGGACGTGCTACCTTGTCCCGGACCTGCTGTTTTCGACTCTCTCACTCTCTCTCTACCGCACCTGCTGTCTCTAACTCTGAATGCTCAGCTATGAAAAGCCAACTGACATTTACTCCTGAGGTGCTGACCTGTTGCACCCTCTACACCCACTGTGATTATTATTATTTGACCCTGCTGGTCATCTATGAACGTTTGAACATCTTGGCCATGTACTGTTATAATCTCCACCTGGTACAGCAAGAAGAGGACTGGCCACCCCTCAGAGGCTGGTTCCTCTCTATGTTTCTTCCCAGGTTCCTGCCTTTCTAGGGAGTTTTTCCTAGCCACCATGCTTCGACATCTGCATTGCTTGCTGTTTGGTGTTTTAGGCTGGGTTTCTGTATAGCACTTTGTGACATCGGCTGATGTAAAAAGGGCTTTATAAATACATTTGACTGATTCACACCATTCTGCAGCTATACGCCAGCCCATCTGGTTTGCGCTTAGTGGCACTATCATTCGTTTTCCAACAGGACATTGACCCAACACACCTCCAGGCTGTGTAAGGGCTATTTGACCAAGAAGGAGAGTACTGCATCAGATGACCTGGCCTCCACATAATTCATTATTCAAGTTATTATTACACATTTCACGATTTGCCATTTCAGTGTATTTTGTTCAAAGGCAGTGCTTCTCAATCCTGGTCTCGGAGACCCAAAGAGGCACACACCTCACACACAACAAGCCTCTCCTTGTTCGGGCGGTGCTCGGCGCTCGATGCTCGACGTCACCGGTCTTCTAGCCATCATTGATCCATTTTTTATTTTCCATTGGTTTTGTCTTGTCTTCCTACACACCTGGTTTCAATCCCGTTCATTACCTGTTGTGAATTTAACCCTCTGTTTCCCCTCATGTCTTTGTCGGAGATTGTTTGTTGTTCAGTTTTTGTGTTGTTTGTATTGGTGCGCGACGGGTCCTCGTACTCCATTTAGTTTTATTATGATTCATTAGTTTTGGAGTTATGTTTTGTTTACCATGATTAAACAACTCCATTCCATTAAGTTTGATTCTCCTGCGCCTGACTTCCCTGCCACCTATACACACGACTCTGACACACTGCTAATTTAATGAGTTTATCAAAATAGTTTAACCTGCTTTTTTGTGCAACAATCACTGATCTGGCTTTCAAGTCTGTCTATGAAAATTCCCTTTTTTGTTACAAATTTAACTAGAACCATGCATAATGCACATTCACTAATAATGACAAACTTCTTGGAGCAGGCATTGGGCTATAGAAAATGAAGGTCTCAACAATATCTCAAGCCCATGTGCTAGGGATTAGCCAAGATAATCTTTATATTTGAAGTTTAGCCAACTGGAACTATTTGCTAGCTAACAAGGCTGAACAGTGGAATTGCAATGAGCACACCCTTCAGTCTGCCTCCAACTGTTTGAAAACATGTTAGCCTGTCAACTTCTTGAAATCAAGTGGCCAACCCTATTTCTCAGAATGAGAACGATTTGCCAATTCCTTATATAATTGTGTTTTATGCTTATTGCACATTTATAAAACACAATTTCAAAAAGACTAGACAGCTAGTATAACCGTCTTTGGCTGAAATACTGCTAGTGATACGTGGTACCCCAATGTCGCGCACGACAAACTGAGCATTCATTTTCCAGAATCGATGTTCATTGATACTCTTGTTTTGCTAGTGTCTGCTCTGTGCGCATTTTGAGTAGTTGAGACATAAAAAGGGTATTGATTGAAAAGTTTACTTCTCCACTATTACAGTAAAATAATGTCTCAATGTGTTTTGGTGTCCATATAGCCAATTCTGTTTGATGAGTTCAAACCGCTTGTCAGAGAGGAAGGTGTGATCTTTCAACTTTGTTGAGAGGAAAGGGCTTGGTATGTATGTAAACCACATAGAAAGAGGCAAGTTGAGAGGTTTCACTCTTGTTCAAATCTGTTGGACGGAGACAGATCTCTGGTGTAAATGGAAAGGTGCACACAGCACAGAGGAGCGAAGGAGACGAGACCAAAAATACAATGAGAACAAGTGGACATATACACTCATAAAAACGAAAAATAACAAAACATTGATTCTTGTGATACAGGCATTTGGAATATCGCGCAAAAACATGAATTCGAATGAAACAAATTTGTTCGATATATCGTACTATAGGTTGCATGTTGTATGCCATTTAATTTGCAAACAAATGCTGATAGTGGGTGTTTTCTACATCTGGCATCAATTTGGGTGACTTTTTATATGTGTGTTGATAAAGCAGCCTTCAACCCATAGCATTTAAAGTGTGGGTGTTGTTGTTGGGAAACTGCATTGAATTAAAGGCTCTTATCTCAGTGGCCCATGTGCATTCTAACGGTGCTTGCATGGTGCTAGCTGCCAAAACAAAGTTACTTGGCAGGAGAGAAACAGGGAGAAGGACACAGGTTTATCATCATTGGACCAGCATATGGACTGACAAGTTTCTAAATCACACACACGCACACACACACACACACGCACACGCACACACACACATGCACACGCACGCACACACACACACACACACACACACACACACGTGCGTGCGCACACACACACGCACACACACACACACACGTGCACACACACGCGCACACACACGCACACAGTGCTTTAGTTGATAAAGTTGCCAAACCCACCATGTACAAAACGCCCCTCTTCTTCACCCAGCTGTTCTCTTTCCTCCCTCTGAGCTGTCACAGAACTATCCTACCAGTTGTTATTATCAAAAGGGTTGTGACACCTTTTAACTAGCCTCTACCAGACTTGGCCTCAATTCGAATTGAAGGCAGAATATTCAGGAAGTGATTTGAACTTAACATTCAGAAATGGTAGAACTTTTGAAATAAATAGATTTTACTTTTCAGTTTATTGAGAAGTCATTGAAAATAAATGCCCTTTTTGAATTATTGAATTGTCCAACCCTGGCCTCGACATACATCTTCTCAGAAGGAATTCCTAGAAGGCATGAGATTGAACGGCTTGGTGGTAAATATGTCAATAAAATCAGCAAATCAAATGCTATTTGTTTCATGTGCCGAATACAACAGGAGTAGACCTTGCCGTGAAATGCTTACTTACAAGCCCTTAGCAAAGAATGCAGTTAAGAAAATTAAGAGGTAATAAAATATTTACTAAATATACTAAAGTAGAAAATAAAAGAGCAACAATAAAATAACAATAACGAGACTATATACAGGGGGTACCAGTAACGAGTTGATGTGTGGGGGTACAGGTTAGTAGAGAGAATGCCAAGAGTGTGCAAAGCTGTCATCAAGTCAAAGGGTGGCTACTTTGAAGAATCTCAAATATAAAATATGTTTTGAGTTGTTTAACACTTTTTTGGTTACTACAAGATTCAATGGGTGTTATTTCATAGTTGTCATGTCTTCACTATCATTCTACAATGTAGAAAATAGTAAAAAATTAAGAAAAATCAGTAGGTGTGTTCAGATTTTTGACTGGTACTGTACATGTACAGTGGGGCAAAAAAGTATTTAGTCAACCACCAATTGTGCAAGTTCTCCCAGTTAAAAAGATGAGAGAGGCCTGTAATTTCCATCATAGGTGCACTTCAACTATGACAGACAAAATGAGAAAAATTAATACAGCCATTAATACAGGTAACGAGTGGAGGACAGAGGAGCCTCTTAAAGAAGAAGTTACAGGTCTGTGAGAGCCAGAAATCTTGCTTGTTTGTAGGTGACCAAATACTTATTTTCCACCATAATTTGCAAATAAATTCATAAAAAATCCTACATTGTGATTTTCTAGATTTTCTTTTCTTTTCTCATTCTGTTATAGTTGAAGTGTACCTAATGATGAAAATTACAGGCCTCTCGTCTTTTTAAGTGGGAGAACTTGCACAATTGGTGGCTGACTAAATACTTTTTTGCCCCACTGTATGTAGGGGTAAAGTGACTATGCATAGATAAAAAACAGCGAGTAGCAGCCGTGTCAAAAAAGTGGGGGTCAATGCAAATAGTCCGGGTAGCCATTTGATTAGCTCTTCAGTGGTCTTATGTCTTGGGGGTAGATTAAGAAGCCTTCGTTGCCGTGCCATCTTCACGACTGTCTTGGTGTGTTTGGATCATGATAGTTTGTTGAGAAGCTCTCAACCAGCTCCACTACAGCCCCATCAATGAGAATGGGGGCAAGCTCGGTCCTCCTTTTTCTGTAGTCCACAATCATCTCCTTTGTCTTGACCATGCTGAGGGAGAGGTTGTTGTTCTAGCACCACACTGCATCGTCTCTGACCTACTCTAGCCTATAGGCTGTCTCATTGTAGGCGGTGATCAGGCCTACCACCGTTATGTCATCAGAAAACGTATTGATGGTGTTGGAGTCGTGCATGGCAATGCAGTCATAGGTAAACAGGGATTACAGGTGTGGACTAAGCAAGCACCCCTGAGGGGCCCCTGTGTTTAGGATCATCTGTGTGGCAGATGTGTTGTTGCCTACCCTTACCACCTGGGGGCAGCCCATCAGGCAGTCCAGGATCCAGGTGCAGGTGTTTGGGTCAATGGTCCTTAGCTTAGTGATGAGCTTTGTGGGCACTATGGTGTTGAACGCTGAGCTGTAGTCAATGACCAGCATCCTCACGTAGGTGTTCCTTTTGTCCAAGTGGGAAAGGGCAGTGTTGAGTGTAATAGAGACTCCGTCATCTGTGGATCTGTTTGGGCGGTATGCAAATTGGAGTGGGTCTAGGGTTTCTGTGATGATGGTGTTCATGTGAGCACTTCATGGCTACAGACGTGAATTTAAAACCTCTCTGGGATATGTTGGATGCTAGCGATGCAATGCAAATCATTGCATGACCTTTCACATTTGACCTTAGAACCCTCATTATGTTTAGATTTGTAGCCTGGACTCTAGCGTGGTAGACTGGATCCAGAGTTTCATAGTCTCATGGTTCGCTTAACCTTGCAGTTTGATGAATGGTGGTATAAATAGATGAACTAGACTAACTGAATAATTAAGCACTTTGCATTGTCATGGCAATATGATAAATGGTCCCCATCATATCTAGAGATTACACACACATCTGTGGCTGGGTGGGGGCTATAATGGCTGTTATCAGTCAAGAGGAATGTTGGGGTGTTTGGGGAATTTGGGAACAGCATGCTGTTGTAAAGAGTGAGTCAAGAACGGGGTAATTGTAGGAAAAGTTTAAAAAGAAAACAAGCTGGTTTCAGGAATGGAGGGAGGAAAAGAGGTGGAGAAGAAATGTAAACAGAGAGAACATGCAGAAGAGAGGTTTACATTGGGGAAACACAGGAGGAAGAATAGGAGTAGTAATGTTAACAGTCTTTCTCAGTAGACAATTGTGCGCTGTGTTGTCCGACTGATATGTGTGCACTTAACCTCTCTCACATTGAATTGTTGACATGCTTTTGTTATTTCATAGATTTATCTCAGTCAATTGTGCTTTTCTCCTATATTTTACTTTTTTTTAAACTGGGCACTCCTCATTATACATCATTATTATTTATCTCTGACTGTCTGCATGACCAATCTTACTGTTTCTTACAATCTCAATCTTACTATTTACTCTCAAACTTTATCTTTCGTAGCACCCCTTTCAGAATGCCAGGAGAACGATTGATGGCGAGCGGTTCTGATGTGGGCCGTTTCCATGGCAATGCCCTGACCATAGTGGAGGCAACCAACCAGGAGGAGGCGGAGTCTAAGGAGCAGGGGGGCTCTCTCCTGGGTGTTCAGAAGATATGCTGCTGCTGGCCACGCCAGAGCAGCTTGTACGATACAGTTGTCACAGACGAAGTGGGGAAACAGGCCCCGCTTCCTGAGCCCCCTCAGCCCCACACTGGAGACAATCAGCTGGAAGGTATAGTCTCAGTGGAGTTAATTAGTTCTTAATGGTAAGCCCATGTAGATGGGAAAAATCCTGGCCCTACCTATAAGCAATGATCATTGCATTAACTTTTTCAATTTCAATTTCAATTTCTCTCTCTCTCTCTCTCTCTCTCTCTCTCTCTCTCTCTCTCTCTCTCTCTCTCTCTCTCTCTCTCTCTCTCTCTCCTCTCTCTCTCTCTCTCCTCTCTCTCTCTCTCTCTCTCTCTCTCTCTCTCTCTCTCTCTCTCTCTCTCTCTCTCTCTCTCTCTCTCTCTCTCTCTCTCTCTCTCTCTCTCTCTCTCTCTCTCTCTCTCTCTCTCTCTCTCTCTCTCTCTCTCTCTCTCTCTCTCTCTCTCTCTCTCTCTCAGAGTTGATGTTGTCAGTGCACTCGGTGGATCTACTGAGCTCTAAAACTGGTCCGAACCGCATGGAGCATCACACCGACCATTACCATGGCAACGCACTCATCATCCGACGTGGCCAGACCTTCCAGATAGAACTGGACCTGTCGCGACCTTTTAACTCCAACACAGACAAACTCCACCTGGACCTCAGGACAGGTAAGTCTGACTTTGATGTCTATCACAAAAAAGGGAACACAGGTTAGTATTCCTTATTTAGTATGAGGTTAGTATTCCTTATTTAACCAGGTAGGCTAGTTGAGAACAACTGCGACCTGGCCAAGATAAAGCAAAGCAGTGCGACACAAACAACAATACAGAGTTACACATGGAATAAACAAGCGTACAGTCAATAACACAATAGAAAATAAATAAATGTGTCTATATACAGTGTGTGCAAATGGTGTGAATGTAAGGCAATAAATAGGCCATAGTAGCAAAGTAATTACAATTTAGCAAATACACACTGGAGTGATAGATGTGCAGATGATGATGTGCAAGTGGAAATACTGGTGTGCAAAAGAGCAGAAAAGTCAATAAAAAACAATATGGGGATGAGATAGGTAGATTGGATGGGCTATTTACAGATGGGCTATGTACAGCTGCAGTGATTGGTTAGCTGCTCAGATAGCTAAGAGAGCTAGTCCACACAATACACACAGACCAAACCCACAAAACAGACCAGCACGACTGTGCCTCAAAACCTAATGTCTACCGGGCCCACCACTCCACACTGGACTTGAACAGCCTTTACGAACAGGTTCGCCTCTACAAGGCAGCAATCCCAACTTTTGCCAGGACCCTGAAGGACATCACCCTCAACCATAGCCCCAGCACCTCACACAGGAACAACAGAGCAACGGACACCCCACCCAGACCAGCGAGACACCCTCCCAGACTTGCAAGACCCCCTCCTAAAGGACCTGCACCGAGAGAACCCACGTCAAGAGGACCTACACCCAGACCACTGCATCGCCAGCCAAACCCCAACCAGCTAAGACCACCCCAAGCAAACCCTGGCCACACCATATATAGCCCCCCCATATCAGACCTATGCTCCTTCTGCCCAATCCATGCCCCCCGCCTCTGCGGCAAGGACCTCAACATGACAGCAGGACATATGCCCAGGCCGTGAGCAGAGCTACAGGCCCAACCCCCACTATTACACCCGCCCAAGCCCCATCCTGCGACCTCAGAGGTATGTATCACATGCCTAACATGCTCTGCTCACACCTACTGTAATGGTCCGGACTTAAACCACACCAAATCAACACTAGACACGATGGAACACAAAGCTTTTACAATCTCATCCTGGAATATACAAGGTCTGAGGTCATCTGCCTTTGGCCTAAAGAGCAGGAACTCAGACTTCATCAAAGAAATTGAATATACAGACATTGTCATCCATAAACATGGTATAAAGTAGATGGAACCACTGGTTTCCCTCTAGGTTAAAGAGAGCTGGTTGTCCCATCCACCAAACTACCAGGTGTGAAACAGGGAAGAGACTCAGGGGGGGATGATAGTTTGGTATATAGCAGACCTAACCCACTCTATCAAATTATTCAAAACAGGGTTTACTTAACCAGGCAAGTCAGTAAAGAACACATTTTTATTTACAATGACAGCCTAGGAACAGTGGGTTGTGCCTTGTTCACAGGCAGAATGACAGATTTTTACCTTGTCAGCTCAGGGATTTGATCTAGCAACCTGGCCCAATGCTCTAACCACTAGGCTACCTGCCAGCCCAAATGAACAGTGTCAATTATAGGAATTAATAAGGAAATTGACCTATTGTGCTACCTGTATAATCCCCATACTTTAACGATGACAGCTTCTCCATCCTAGAGATTTCCAGGCCTAGGGACATGTACTAGCCTGTGGTGACCTAAATGCCAGAACTGGACAAGAACCTGACACCCTCAGCACAAAGGGGGACAAATACCTACCTGGAGGTGACAGCATTCCCTTGAACAGAGATTTGCTCAATCATGAGGCATCAAAACCAAAGATAATTTAATAATATTAAGAAATGCTCTAGATGGAAGGAAAGTAGTATGGAAATCTACCAAAAAACAGCTAGGCAGCAGCAAATTCTAGACAATTTCCTGGACAAAATGTTTCACTGTAATAGTGAAGGTGTAACCTTGTCAGTAGAAAACCTAAACAGTATATTTGACCACTCGGCTTCCCTATCAAATCTAAAAAGGTCAAGCAGACAGCGTAAGAAAAGTAACAACAATAACAAATGGTTTGACAAAGAATGCAAAAACCTACGAAAGAAATTGAGAAACGTATCCAACCAAAAGCATAGAGTCACAGAAAACCTGAGCCTACGCCTTCACTATGGTGAATAACTAAAACAATACAGGAATACACTACGGAAAAAGAAAGAACAGCACGTCAGAAATAACGTCAGACTCATACATTTCCTCAGCGAAAACTATGTAACCAAATTACCGTACCACAGACCACGTATTCACCCTGCACACTCTAATTGACAAACAAACAAAACAAAGGCAAAGTCTTCTCATGCTTTGTTGATTTAAAAAAAGCTTTCGACTCAATTTGGCACGAGGACCTGCTATACAAATTGATGGAAAGTGGTGTTGGGGAAACACACACGGCATTATAAAATCCATGTACACAAACAACAAGTGCGCTGTTGAACTTGCCAAAAAACACACACATTTCTTTTCACGGGAGGTGAGACAGGGATGCACCTTATGCCCCACCCTCTTCAACACATATATATGTGTGTGTGTATATATATATATATATATATATATATATATATATACAAATTGGCAAGGGCAGTAGAACAGTCTGCAGCACCCTCACCCTTCTAGAATCTGAAGTCAAATGTCTACTGTTTGCTGATGATCTGGTGCTTCAGTCCCCAACCAAGGAGGGCCTACAGCAGCACCTAGATCTTCTGCCCAGATTCTGTCAGACCTGGGCCCTGACAGTAAATCTCAGTAACACAAAAATAATGGTGTTCCAAAAAAGGTCCAGTTCCCAGGACCACAAATACAAATTCCATCTAGACACCATTGCCCTAAAGTATACAAAACCTATACATACCTCAGCCTAAACATCAGCGCTACAGACTTCCACAAAGCTGTGAGCGATTTGAGCAACAAGGCAAGAAGGGCATTCTATACCATCAAAAGGAACATCAAATTTGACATACCAATTTGGATCTGGCAAAAAACACTTTAATCAGTTGTAGAACCCATTGCCCTTTATAGTTGTGAGGTCTGGGGTCTGCTCACCAACCAAGAATTAAAAAAATGGGACAAACACCAAGTTGAGACTCTGCATGCAGAATTCTGCAAAAATATCCTCTGTGTACAATGTAAAACACCAAATAATGCATGCAGAGCAGAAGTAGGCCGACACCCGCTAATGATCAAAATCCAGAAAAGAGCCGTTAAATTCTACAACCACCTAAAAGGAAGCAATTCCCAAACCTTCCAAAACAAAGCCATCCCCTACAGAGAGATGAACCTGGAGAAGAGCCCCATAAGCAAGCTGGTCCTGGGGCTCTGTTCACAAACACAAACAGACCCCACAGAGCCCCAGGACAGCAACACAACTAGACCCAACCAAATCATGAGAAAACAAAAAGATAATTACAACAAAACAGAGCAAACTGGAATTCTATTTGGCCCTAAACAGAGAGTACACAGTGGCAGAATACCTGACCACTCTGACTGACCCATAATTAAGGAAATCTTTGACTTTGTACAGACCCTGCACTTTCTAACCTCCTGCCAAATGTATGACCACATTAGAGACACATATATCCCTCGGATTACACAGACCCACAAAGAATTTGAAAACAAATCACATTTTGATAAACTCTCATATATATTGGGTGAAATACCACAGTGTGCAATCACAGCAGCAAGATTTGTGACCTGTTGTCACAAGAAAAGGGCAATCAGTGAAGAACAAACACCATTGTAAATAAAACCTATATTTATGTTTATTTAACTATTTGCACATTATTACAACACTGTATATAGACATAATATGACATTTGAAATGTCTTTATTCTGTTGTAAATGTAATGTTTACTGTTAATTTTTTTTGAGAGAGAGAGAGAGAGAGGGAGAGAGAGAGAGAAAATCGCACTGCACACTGCCCTAACCCATCTGGACAAGAGGAATACCAATGTAACAATGATGTTCATCGACTACAGCTCAGCATTTAACACCATATTACCCTCCAAACTCGTCATTAAGCTCGAGTCCCTGGGTATCAACCCCACCCTGTGCAACTGGGTCCTGGACTTTCTGACGTAACGCCCCCCAGGTGGTGAGGGTAGGAATCAACACTGGGCCCCGACAAGGGTGCGTTTTCAGCCCTCTCCTGTACTCCCTGTTCACCCATGACTACGTGGCCATGCACGCCTCCAACACAATCATCAAGTTTGCAGACACTACAGTGGTAGGCTTGATTACCAACAACAACGAGACGGCCTACAGGGAGGAGGTGAGGGCCCAGGGAGTGTGGTGTCAGGAAAATAACCTCACACTCAACGTCAACAAAACAAAGGAGATGGTCGTGGACTTCAGGAAACAGCAGAGGAGCACCCCCCCCCCCCCCCTCACATCCACATCACCGGGACAGTAGTGGAGAAGGTGGAAAGTTTTGGAAGTTCCTCGGCGTACACATCACGGACAAACTGAAATGGTCCACCAACACAGACAGCGTGGTGAAGAAGGCGCAGCAGCGACTCTTCAACCTCAGGAGGCTGAAGAAATTTGGCTTGTCACCAAAAACACTCACAAACTTACAGATGCAGGTCAGTACAGGTGCATCAAACCTGGGACCGAGAGACTGAAAAACAGCTTCTATCTCAAGGCCATCAGACTGTTAAACATTGAGTGGCTGCTGCCAACATACTGACTCAAATCTCTAGTCACTTTAATAATTAACATGTGGATGAAATAAATGTATCACTAGTCACTTTAAACAATGCCACTTTATATAATGTTTACATACTCTCCATTACTCATCTCATATGTATATACTGTACCATCTACTGCATCTTGCCTATGCCATTCGGCCATCGCTCATCCATATATTTATATGTACATATTCTTACTCATTCCTTTACACTTGTGTGTAAAAGGTAGATGTTGTGAAATTGTTAGATTACTTGTTTTATGTTACTGCATGGTCGGAACTAGAAGCACAAGCATTTCGCTACACTCGCATTAACATCTGCTAACCATGTGTATGTGACCAATAACATTTTATTTGATTTGGCCTATGCACAAAGACAAACACTTTATGATGTACTATATACAGTGGGGTTAGAAATGATTGACACCCTTGATAAAGAAGAGCAAAATATACTGTATGAAGTCAATTACTCAAATGGTGATTATATGCTCAAAAAATTGGGGAAATTGTTTCTTCTGTACTAATACAATTGCTAAGTGAAAATGTTTTTTTTAAGAAGTAATACTTTCTTTTTTATTTATTTTAAATATAGGGGTAAAAATTATTGGCACACCTGTTTTCAATACCTTTTAATACATCACCTTGCAAGGACAATGGCCCTGAGCCTTTTTCTAAAATGCTTTATGAGTTTGGAGAACACATTGGGAGGAATATTAAACCATTCCTCCATACAGAATCTTTCCATATCCTTATTCTGCGCTTCTGGACTGCACATTTCAACTAAAACCACAGGTTTTCAATGGGATTCAAGTCCAGAGACTGAGAGCAGGTGGACATTTATTGTCCTGAGTCTTGTCCTAGAGGAAGAACTGAGTGATTTCCCCTTAGATAGACCAGGTGTAAAGTCAAAATTAGCTATATTGTAAAAATTTATGAAAAACATTTTTGCTTTTTGGTCTTAATTGAAAAGGATAATACAACCCAAACCACTCATTCCTATGATTGACACTGTTAAACAGTGCTAAATAACACTAATATGTGAAAACAATATTTTTTGTGAACAAATGTTTCATTTTGTTGTTATAGCAAGGTAGCAATGTGAAAATCGTTGTAGAAATCTGTTACAGCTCAAGTTGACTACTAAATCCACAATGCAATGCTCTCTCACTGGGCTGGCTGGCTACCTAGCTAGCTAGCTGACGAATGTAACTACATACAATAATACCAAAGTCAATATCAACATGTGAAGTAGATGGGTAGCTGTAAAATCACCTAAACAAACTGTACTATCAATTTACAAGTCGATCTCACAAGATCAACTTGCAGTTCATCTCTTCCCAGAGCTCTTGCAGCATGAACTGACATGCTGTCCACACAGTCAAAGGATCAGAGAATGAATCTAGTATTGAAAGCATAATCTACAGCTAGCTAGCACTGCAGTGAATAAAATGTGGTGAGTCGCTGACTCAAAGAGAGAGAAAGACAATAGTTGAACAGTTTTGAACAAATACATTTCTTTAAAAATGAAGGAGAAGCAAGAGCGAGAGAGAGAGATTATTTTTTTGTAAATACTTAGCTAGCATATGCAGCTAGCTAGTTTAGCATACTCGAACACCTGTTTACTGACTGTATACTGTACTGCATGATTGTTATGATATGGTTTGGCTTTTTTTTTTTTTGCTTGGTCACATACAGCTTATGTGTTGTGCATTGAAGTACACAAGGGAAGGGAAAGGTGAGAGGAGGAGCGCCTGTAGATGCGAGAAGGAATACAACGTGGCTGCTATGAACATTCTGGAATTTGTCGAATAGAAACTCTCGTTTGTAACTGTTGGACTAATAATTACACCCTAGATCAGCTAGATGCAGCCAAGAGTGTGCAAGGCAGTATTGAATGTGTCACCTCACATTTTTCTCTCGACCTGTGTGCACCTACGTTGTAAACCATCGTTTTCAGCTAGGTTGTAGCAGCCTCATTATGGGTATAGGGAAAACAAGTATCATGTAGTAGCCTAAACCTATCAATGTACATCATCCTCCTTCAATTTAAATGGCACCGACCGCCACTGATATAGGCTTATTTGGCGATCTGGAGTGCAGGTAATTATTTTAAAAGCGTTACGAAATGTGATAGTGTGTTATCCACAGTGACGAGAACCATGTAGCTACGACGCGTTCCTACACAATTTCCTGATTTCACAGACGGACCACTTAATTATGGGGGAAATTGTTATTTTTTCTGGGTGTTGGATTATCCCTTTTAAGGTTAAGGTTAGGCATTAGGGTTAGCAGTGTGGTTAAAGTTAGGGTTAAGGTCAGGGTTATGTTTAAAATCCTATTTTATGACTTTGTGTCAGTGCCAGCTAGCGACCACTCTGCAGAGCTGCCTCCAGATTCATGACGAAAAACGTTAACCTTAACCTTTTTGGTTACTACATGATTCCATAAGTGTTATTTCATAGTTATTCTACAAAGCAGAAAATAGTGAAAATAAAGAAAAACCCTTGAATGAGTTGGTGTGTCCCATCTTTTGACTGGGAGTGTATTTTCATGTCACACCTTTGCGTCATTCCAGCTAGTTAGATGTGCAACCACTGACTAACTATAGCTAGGGCCAAGGTTGGGGATTACAAAAAAAAACTGTAACGGTAATCCGTTAAATTACCAGCATTTTTTTTCTTTTTTATGAGAACAGATACTTTTGAAAAACTAGATGACTACTTAGAAGATCACTTTTATATTCAGAAAAGATGATTGCGGAAAAAAAAATCTTTGACACTTCTCTGTTTTCTCAATAACGTTACAAATCAGCATTGAAAAAAGGGAGTCTGACCACAAGTCAGAGACCACTATGATGACACACCAAATGGGTTTGATGGAATAGTCAGGAATAGGCTTTTGTAGGCTATAGTCCAAGCTATGTCTTCCAATGGTGCGAATGCTGTCGGCATCCAAAGATTATCCAACTTGAATGAACGTTTGGAGGTAAGGATGACAGCAGTGGTGTAGACTATGGCCATACGGATTTCACTTATCATTGATATCTACATAGCGCATTGATGTGAATCACACTGCTGCTCTCTCATTTAGCCATTTGCGCCTTATGGATTGTGGTTGTTGTGGATGGCTGTTCACAAATCTAAATGTGTATTTGAACCCAATAATGGTTGAATTCAACAGGTTTAAGCTGCCTATCAATCATACCAGTGGACAGCCAGTGAAAAATGCACTCTTGCAACAGCTGCATAGTGCGGATCCCAGCCTATAGAATAAAAGTGTGGCTTTTCTTGCTCAATCTAATTCATGCTGATAAAAAAAAATCCTTATGCCTAATGGACACATGCTCAAACTTATACACTTTTGATAGACTTAAATGTAGTTGCTACATCCATTTTTGAATAATAAATATATCCATTGATTCTTGAAGAATATAACTTATACATGCCTCATGAATTTGGTTCAACTGTCACTCCGTGAGAACCCAAAATATAAGCTTGTTTTTCTCGTACGTTTTTAAACTTTGTAAACGTAAACAACAATGCTTCATAACATGGTTAAAACAATAATGTTGAAATCATGGATGGTCAGTCCTTGCTCTGTGTATAAATCTGAGAGTGGTTACATTTCTCTAGCTCTATCCAGCATATACAGTGGGGCAAAAAAGTATTTAGTCAGCCACAATTGTGCAAGTTCTCCCAGTTAAAAAGATGAGAGAGGCCTGTAATTTTCATCATAGGTACACTTCAACTATGACAGACAAAATGAGAAGAAAAAAATTCCAGAAAATCACATTGTAGGATTTTTTATGAATTTATTTGCAAATTATGGTGGAAATAAGTATTTGGTCAATAACAAAAGTTTATCTCAATACTTTGTTAAATACCCTTTTGTAACGGTCTGAGTGTAGTGGGTGAGGAGTCAGGCGCAGGAAGCAGAGAGTTCAGGGGAGTGCTACTTTAATGCACTGAGAGAAAACACTGAACATAAGCCAACCCTCACAAACACACAGGGCGTACTGAACAATCAAATGCCCCAAACAGGGGGACTTAAACTGTCCAGGGAAAAACCACAAAATGGGAAAACACAAAACCCATCGATGTGCACAATAGTACACCAAACAGACGATCACAATAATTAATCCCGCACAAGGAACCCTGCGGGCCGGCTGACTAATAAAGCCTACTACCTAACACAAAACAGGTGCACACAATCAACACATAAGGAGGGGGAGGAAATAATCAGTAGCAGCTAGTAGGCCGGCGACGACGACCGCCGAGCGACACCCGAATGGGAAGGGGAGTGTCCTTCGGTCAGAGTCGTGACACCTTTGTTGGCAATGACAGAGGTCAAACGTTTTCTGTAAGTCTTCACAAGGTTTTCACACACTGTTGCTGGTATTTTGGCCCATTCCTCCATGCAGATCTCCTCTAGAGCAGTGATGTCCTTATATATATATATATATTTATTTAAATAGGTTTAGTCTATAATGTCTATAATTGATAGAGAAGTTGACTGAAGCACAAACAGCCCTGGCTACGAGGCATGACAAAGAATATGTTTCTTGTGACATTTTGTTATGACATGTAGATGATTTGTTGTTGCTAGGAGTTATGGTCTCATTGTGCCTATATCTAGAGTCTTATTCCTGCAACTACACATGTGAAGCTACCACAAAATCATATTTAAATGTATATCAAATCATTTTGAAATGTTGACCCTGATGTCAAACATTAGTCCCTTTATTTATAGAAGGACTCTTATGCATTCTCATTCTCATTTCAACGCCAAACCCACCACTGCTGTGCATGGCCAAAGAGCTCTATTTTCATGTCATCCTACAAATGTAAACACCTGGAGTTTGCTATACGGCAACGGCACTTGGGTTGAAATCAGATGACATGAAAATAGAGCTCTTTGGCCACGCACACCAGTGGTGGGTTTAACGTCGAAATCAGGATGCATGAGAAGAAAATAACCCCATACATACTGTAAAATATGTTGGTGGAAATTTGATGTTACCAGTAGCTGTGAGTGGGTAAAATCACTGAGGAAGCCAAGCCAGGAAAAATATATATATTACAACCCATGTGTTGTGATAATTGCATAGTTTGCAAAAAATATTTTTAACTAGGCAAGTCAGTAAAGAACACATTCTTATTTACAATAACGGCCAAACCCAGGACTACACTCGGCCAATTGTGCGCCGCCCTACAGTACTCCCAATCACAGCGGGATATGATGCAGTCTGGATTCGTACCAGCTACTGTAGTGACACCTCTTGTTCTGAGATGCAGTGTCTTAGACGACTGCGCCACTCTATAACCTGTTAGTTCATATGCCTTGCCACCGTGATATCTAAGCCTAAGGCCCGAGACAATAAGATACCTCAGCAGAATAAATTCAACCACACCTTTGTCATCACAAAACCGGAGAGCAACATCTGTCCAGTGGAGTCCACAAAACATATTGCATTTAACAAACAGTTACATGACCTACAGCATGGTCAATCAAGTTCATGTTTGCTCGCTAGCCTAAGGGAGGGTTTAGCTGGCTGGGTTGTCCTTGCCTCATCGCGCTTTAGCCACTCCTGTGGTGGGTCGGGCGCAATGCACGCTGACAAGGCTTCCTGGTTAAGTGAGTATTGTGTCAAGAAGCAGTGCAGCTTGGCTGGGTCATGTTTCAGAGGACACACAGCTCTTGACCTTTGCCTCTCCTGAGTCCAACAAGACCTTAACTACCAATTGAATATTGCAAAAATAAATATTTGTTATTTATATACAGTGCCTTGCGAAAGTATTCGGCCCCCTTGAACTTTGCGACCTTTTGCCACATTTCAGGCTTCAAACATAAAGATATAAAACTTTATTTTTTTGTGAAGAATCAACAACAAGTGGGACACAATCAAGAAGTGGAACGACATTTATTGGATATTTCAAACTTTTTAACAAATCAAAAACTGAAAAATTGGGCGTGCAAAATTATTCAGCCCCTTTACTTTCAGTGCGGCAAACTCTCTCCAGAAGTTCAGTGAGGATCTCTGAATGATCCAATGTTGACCTAAATGACTAATGATGATAAATGCAATCCACCTGTGTGTAATCAAGTCTCCGTATAAATGCACCTGCACTGTGATAGTCTCAGAGGTCCGTTAAAAGCACAGAGAGCATCATGAAGAACAAGGAACACACCAGGCAGGTCCGAGATACTGTTGTGAAGAAGTTTAAAGCCGGATTTGGATACAAAAAGATTTCCCAAGCTTTAAACATCCCAAGGAGCACTGTGCAAGCGATAATATTGAAATGGAAGGAGTATCAGACCACTGCAAATCTACCAAGACCTGGCCGTCCCTCTAAACTTTCAGCTCATACAAGGAGAAGACTGATCAGAGATCCAGCCAAGAGGCCCATGATCACTCTGGATGAACTGCAGAGATCTACAGCTGAGGTGGGAGACTCTGTCCATAGGACAACAATCAGTCGTATATTGCACAAATCTGGCCTTTATGGAAGAGTGGCAAGAAGAAAGCCATTTCTTAAAGATATCCATAAAAAGTGTTGTTTAAAGTTTGCCACAGGCCACCTGGGAGACACACCAAACATGTGGAAGAAGGTGCTCTGGTCAGATGAAACCAAAATTGAACTTTTTGGCAACAATGCAAAACGTTATGTTTGGCGTAAAAGCAACACAGCTCATCACCCTGACCACACCATCCCCACTGTCAAACATGGTGGTGGTAGCATCATGGTTTGGGCCTGCTTTTCTTCAGCAGAGACAGGGAAGATGGTTAAAATTGATGGGAAGATGGATGGAGCCAAATACAGGACCATTCTGGAAGAAAACCTGATGGAGTCTGCAAAAGACCTGAGACTGGGACGGAGATTTGTCTTCCAACAAGACAATGATCCAAAACATAAAGCAAAATCTACAATGGAATGGTTCAAAAATAAACATATCTAGGTGTTAGAATGGCCAAGTCAAAGTCCAGACCTGAATCCAATCGAGAATCTGTGGAAAGAACTGAAAACTGCTGTTCACAAATGCTCTCCATCCAACCTCACTGAGCTCGAGCTGTTTTGCAAGGAGGAATGGGAAAAAATGTCAGTCTCTCGATGTGCAAAACTGATAGAGACATACCCCAAGCGACTTACAGCTGTAATCGCAGCAAAAGGTGGCACTACAAAGTATTATTATTAAGGGGCCTGAATAATTTTGCACGCCCAATTTTTCAGTTTTTGATTTGTTAAAAAAGTTTGAAATATCCAATAAATGTCGTTCCACTTCATGATTGTGTCCCACTTGTTGTTGATTCTTCACAAAAAAATACAGTTTTATATCTTTATGTTTGAAGCCTGAAATGTGGCAAAAGGTCGCAAAGTTCAAGGGGGCCGAATACTTTCGCAAGGCACTGTATTTCACCTTTATTTAACCAGTTGAGAACAATTTCTCATTTACAACTGCGACCTGGCAAAGATAAAGCAAAGCAGTGCAACAAAAACAACAACACATAGTTACTCATAAACAAACGTACAGTCAATAACACAATAGAAAAATCTATGTACAGTGTGTGCAAATGTAGAAGAGTAGGGAGGTAAGGCAATAAATAGGTCATAGAGGAAAAATAATTACAATTTAGCAGTAACACTGGAGTGATAGATGTGCAGATGATGATGTGCAAGTAGAGATACTGGGGTGCAAAATAGCAAGAGGACAAGTAACAATATGGGGATGAGGTAGTTGGGTGGGCTATTTACAGATTGGCTGTGTACAGGTACAGTGATCGGTTAGCTGCTCTGACAGCTGATGCTTACAGTAAGAGAGGGAGATATAAGACTCCAGCTTCAGTGATTTTTTTTGTCATTAGCAGCAGAGAACTTGGAAGGAAAGGCGGCCAAAGTACGTGTTGGCTTTGGGGATGACTAGTGAAATATACCTGTTGGAGCGCGTGCTACGGGTGGGTGTTGCTATGGTGACCAGTGAGCTGAACTTTGCCTCTGCCAGGAAACTTGGCCGCAAATGAGTCTTCCGGCAAGACCATAACCCCAAGCACACATCAAAATCCACAAAGAAATGGTTGACCACAAAATCAACATTTTGCAATTGCCATTTCATGAATCCCATTGAAAAACTGTGGTTTGAATCGAAGAGGCCAGTCGATAGGCGCAGACGAAGAAAATCAAAATGAATACTTGATCATCAAAATCTCTTTCTCTGAGCAGTTGTATTAGAATAAAATAATATATTCTCCCATATGCTTTGAGCATACAACATAGCTCAGTATTTCAATGATATATTTGATACGGTCAATTTTGGCTCATCTTTAACAAGGGTGTCAGTTTATCTTCAGACCCCGCTGTATGTGTGAAGACGTTCTGTGTGTTTACCCTCAGTGGAGTTTTCACAGTACTCAGCTCAGTTTACCGAAGCTGAACTGAACTGCGTAACAGTGACACACTTGTGGTTCACATTTGGTTTTGGCACTGTCACCCTCTGGCACAACTGGCTCTGAATTACAGTGGTGTGGATACTGTGGTTTCCTCACTTTCCTGCACAGCAGACTAAACGTTACCTTTAAAGGCCACTCGTTGTCATTCCACTATCTTACCTTAATTTCAACTCTTTTAAGGTCAATTCAAGACAGTGTTTCACTGGTATAGTTTGCAGAGCTTTTTCTTACTGTTTCTCACATGCAATTACACACACATTCATTCTGTATAAATAGTCAGCATTGGTATTTGCCAAGTGGGGTGTGACGGGATTTGGAATTTCCACCCCTCTGGTTATGTGAAGAATGGGATTCCTGCCTCTGCAATAGAATGTGTATGCCAGTCAAGTGCAGGTGTTATCCGTATGGTGTATTTGACTGAAAGCAGGTTTCAATGATTGCGTGTGTATTGTGGACCTTTTCTGTGTGAAGGGTGAGGGCTTAAGTCCAAGAGAGGTGCAGTAGGAATTCGATGTGGGTTGGTACGGTTTCCATCAGAGATAAGAGAACAATCTATCTTTACGGCGGTCTTTGGGAGTAACACGATGGTCCTGAACACTGCATAGTTTGTTGAGATGGGTTTCAGGCACCACTACACTGTTACTACAATGATATTCCACCAATATTACACTGCTTCAATCCCCCTGAAGCTTTACCTGAAAGGGCCCCCCTATTCCCTATAGTGCACTGCACTATATAAGGGCGCCATTTGGCACACGCTTGTGATGACCATAAATAATAACCTGACAAACCGTTTACTAATGTGTCTGACAGGACCCCTCCCCATGGTGTCAAAGAACACGCACGTCATCATTCAATTGGTGGAAGAGCTGGAGGACAACCGCTGGGAGGCCAAGATAGTGGAGCGGAACGGCAACAGGATCAAGCTGTCCGTCAACTCGCACGCCAAAGCTGTGATTGGCAAGTACAAGCTCACCGTGACGGTGGAGTCTCCGAAGGGCAGGTCTGCAACCACACGCGACCCCAGGAAAGACATCGTCATGCTGTTCAACCCCTGGTGTGAAGGTAAAGACTGTTGGGAAATGTGGGAGGAAGGAATGAGAGAGAAGGGGGAGAAAAAATAAATATTGGGAGGCAAGGTCGGCACGTTAAGGACCATCCCATTGCCACTGAAGTGCCAACCCCACCCCCGTGTTCACCTAAAGTTGACACAGTGGGTCAAACAAAGGTATCCCATTGTATCACAGTTCAGCTTCAATGCTGTATATAAGTCTAATGTTTCAATGTTGTTATTCCGTTGCTAAAGGAACAGACTTATGACCCCATCTAAACACCAGGACCAAGTGACAGATCACAGAGTAGACGTAGAGTTCAAAAGAGCTAGGGGTTTCTACACTGAGTGTACAAAACATTAGGGACACCTTCCTAAATATTGAGTTTGCACCCCCTTTTGCCCTGAGAACAGCCTCAATAAGTCGGGGCATGGAGTACAAGGTGTCGAAAGAGTTCCATCGGATTGCTGGCCCATGGTAACTCTAATGCTTCCCACGGTTATGTCAAGATGGCTGGATGTCCTTTGGGTGGTGGACCATTCTTGTTACTCGCGGGAAACTGTTGAGCGTGAAACACAAGCCGGTGCGCATGGCACCTACTGACATACCAAAGGCACTTCAATGTGTTTTCTTGCCCATTCACCCTCTGAATGCCACACACACACAATCCATGCCTCAGGTGTCTCAAGGCTTAAAAATCATTTTACCTGTCTCCTCCCCTTCATCTACACAGATTGAATTGGATTAAACAGGTGACATCAATAAGGGATCATAGCGTTCACCTGGATTCACCTTCCATGTCATGGAAAGACCAGGTGTTCCTAATGTTTTGTACCCTCAGTGTCTAACAGAGGCTGTCTCTAGGACTGTGCTCTATTTAGCCTCTTGGTCTCACAGAGAAGCGCTAATTTGCACATAGGCGAGAAACTCAGCTCACTGCCCAATAATGTGCTGCTATCCATCATAAAGTCACAGCTTGACCCAGTGTGACCCAGAATGTTTGTTTCATTCTCTGGTTGCACGTCAAGACCACACATACATTTGCTTGGGACTCTGGTCTTTGCCAATTGACATGTTGGCCTGCTTGGCCTGTTTTCCCTTATGTTGCTATATTGTCTTTTTAATCAATCCTGTATTTTGAGGCTTCTGGAGTTAAAACAAGAGAACTTCTGTGCAATTCCTGTACAAACTGCCTTGCACCGTAGGAGTATATGACAGTAATACAGCTGCTGGCAATCTGAGCGCTCTCTCTCTCTCTCTCTCTCTCTCTCTCTCTATTGCTCTCTCTCTCTCTATTGCTCTCTTTCTCTCTCTCTCTCTATTGCTCTCTCTATTGCTCTCTCTCTCTCTCTCTCTCTCTCTCTCTCTCTCTCTCTCTCTCTCTCTCTCTCTCTTCTCTCTCTCTCTCTCTCTCTCTCTCTCTCTCTCTCTCTCTCTCTCTCTCTCTCTCTCTCTCTCTCCTCTCTCTCTCTCTCTCTCTCTCTCTCTCTCTCTCTCTCTCTCTCTCTCTCTCTCTCTCTCTCTCTACCGTGCTGTAGATGTTTATTAAGTAGTAAAGCCAGCCAAATCTCAGCTGCTAGATCCTGTCAACAGCTCAAATCTATACTGTACCTCCTCCCATAAAACCTCTACACAATCTCTACCCTTCCTCCCTCCCTCCTTGAGATTCTACCACTCCCTCTTTATAGCGTCCTCTCCCGCCATTAGTTTGTGTAGCCTTTTTGTACCTCTTCCTTCCTCTTCCTTCCCACATCCCATCTTGACCACTGCTCCCAAACATATCGTTGAACCTCTCTGCCCCTTCTGCTAGTTCTCACTCCCCCCCCCCCTCCCCACCCTAGCTTTTTCCTCTGCTTCCCCTTCTTCTTGTCCCTCCTCCCAATAGCTTTCTCCTGTTTCACAGTGTCTCACACAGATAATCATGTCCATGTGGTCAGTAAAGACAACAAACGGATGGAAAAGAGAGAACCAGATATTCCCATAGGGTCCTTACTCCACCCTGTGGTGTATTATCCATTTAGGATGATTTCACACAATCCATC
Organism: Oncorhynchus kisutch; assembly: GCF_002021735.2. Lineage (NCBI taxonomy): Eukaryota > Metazoa > Chordata > Actinopteri > Salmoniformes > Salmonidae > Oncorhynchus > Oncorhynchus kisutch. The sequence continues at coordinate 10,701,483 of NC_034200.2, read as the reverse complement.
CCTTTTCCTCTAAAGGAGTAAGGCCCCTCAGTGAGCGCCAGCCACTGTGCTAGCAACATTTAAACCTATTCTGGCCTCTAGTAATAGTAAACCCTCTCCCGGCTTTGTGAAGTCCAGACATTTTGCTAGTAGTGATTTACCCTCTCCTGGCTACACTCACTCTCCCCCTATTCATCAAATAACAGTGAACCCTATCCTTGCCTCTCTCTCCGATTCTCCCCGGTGTTTATCAAAATAGTTATCTTTGGCAGATGTGACTGTGTTGTGGACTTCACACCAGATTACATTTCAGAAATGTTAAGAAAAACAGAAATCATTTTTGCCATGAATAACTGAAAAATGCATACCTAATCTTTGTCCCTCTTCCCACTCCCCCTAAGATGACACCGTGTACATGGATGATGAGGAGGAGAAGAAGGAGTATGTGCTGAATGACACAGGAAGACTCTACTACGGCACAGAGAAACAGATTGGAGATCGCACATGGAACTACGGACAAGTACGAGACGGGGAGGGAATTCAACATCAAGTGCGGTGGCGATGATGTCTTTCGGCGAATTCCAGTCATCCTGAAAACCACCGTCGTTTAAGCCATTTATGAACCACAGAACACAAGTCATTTATTCATTGGTTGACCCCTATCATGTCTTCCATCTCTCCCTGTCTGTCTGTTTCCCACTCGCTGTGCTGTTCAGTTCCTTGAGGGGATGCTGGAGGCCTGTCTCTATGTGCTGGAGAAGAGTGAGATCCCTCCGCCTGGTAGAGGGGACCCTGTCAACGTGGTCAGAGTCATATCTGCCATGGTGCGTTACCTGTCGACTTATTTGACCTTTAAGTAAAAACAACCACGTGCTGCTGTATTTTATCTTATTGTAAACAAAACGGTCTCTCCCATTTTTTTTGTTGCGTTCCAGATCAACTCCCAAGATGACAATGGGGTCCTGGCTGGGAATTGGTCAGGGAACTATGTAGGAGGAGTTTCCCCGACAGCCTGGAATGGCAGTGTGGAGATCCTGAAGAAATACCACAAGGAGGGAGGCCTGCCTGTCAAATACGGACAGTGCTGGGTCTTCTCTGGGGTCACCACCACAGGTGTGTCAAATCAAATCAAATCACAATTTAATTTTGTCACATGCGCCGGTAAGGTGCAGACCTTACCGTGAAATGCTTACTGTCAAGCCCTTAACCAACAATTCAGTTTTAAGAAAATAAGAGTTAAGAAAATATAATATTATTATTATAATATAATAAACTAAAGTAAAAAAAGGTAACACAATAGAATAACAGTAATGAGGCTATATACAGGGGGCACTGGTACCGAGTAAATGTGTGTTGGTATAGGTTCGTTTATAAGGCAAAATGAACATGTAGGTACGGATAAAGTGAATATGCATAGATAATAAACAGCGAGTAGCAGCAGTGTAAAGAAATGCAAATAGTCCGGGAATCCATTTTATTACTTGTTCAGCTGTCTTATGTCTTGGGGGAGTAGAAGCTTTTAAGGAGCCTTTAGGACCTAGACTTGGCGCTCCCGGGCCGCTTGCCGTGCGGTAGCAGAGAACAGTCTATAACTTGGGTGGCTGGAGTCTTCCCCAGTGATGTACTGGGCCGTATGCACTACCCTCTGGAGCGCCTTGCAGTCGGATGCAGAGCAGTTGCCATACCAGGAGGTGATGCAACCTGTCAGGATGCTCTCAATGATGCACCTATATAATTGTTTGAGGATCTGGGGACCCATGCCAAATCTTTTCAGTCTCCTGAGGGGGAATAGGTGTTAACATGCCCTCTTCATGACTGTCTTGGTGTATTCGGACCATATTAGTTTGCTGGTGATGTGGACACCAAGGAACTTGAAGCTCTCGACCCGCTCCACTACAGCCCCGTCGATGTGAATGGGGGCATTCTCGGCCCTACTTTTCATGTGGGCCACGATCAGCTCCTTTGTCTTGCTCACATTGAGGGAGAGGTTATTGTCCTGGCACCACTCTGCCAGGTCTCTGACCTCCTCCCCATAGGCTGTCTCTTCATTGTCGGTGTTGTCAGTAAACTTAATGATGGTGTTGGAGTCGCGCTTGGCCATGCAGTCTTGGGTGAACAGGGAGTACGGGAGAGGACTAAGCATGCACCCTTGAAGGACCCCCGTGTTGCGGATCAGCGTGGCAGATGTGTTGTTGTCTACCCTTACCACCTGGGGGGGCGGCCCGTCAGGAAGTCCAGGATCCAGTTGCAGATGTGTTTAGTCCCAGGGTCCTTAGCTTAGTGATGAGCTTTGTGGCACTATGGTGTTGAACACTAAGCTGTAGTCAATAAACAGCATTCTCACATAGGGTGTTCCTTTTGTCCGGGTGGGAAAGTGTAGTGTGGAGTGCAATTGAGATTGCGTCATCTGTGGATCTGTTGGGGCGTTATGCGAATTGGAGTGAGTCTAGCTAGGGTTTCCGGGATGATGGTGTTGATGGAAACCATGACCATCCTTTCAAAGCACTTAATTGCTACAGACGGGAGTTCTACGGGGAGGTATTCATTTAGGCGAGTTATCTTGGCGTTCTTGGGCACAGGGACTATGGTGGTCTGCTTGAAACAAGTAGGTATTACAGACTCGGTCAGGGAGAGGTTGAAAATGTCAGTGAAGACACTCTCCAGTTGGTCCGCACATGCTCTGAGTATACATCCTGGTAACTCGTCTGGTCCCTACGGAGAGTGTGATCACACAGTCTTCCAGAACAACTAGTGCTCTCATGCATGCTTCAGTGTTGCTTGCCTCGAAACGAGCATAAAAGGTATTTAGGTCATCTGGTAGGCTTGCTTCACTGGGCACCTTGCGGCTGGGTTTCCCTTTGTAATCTGTTATAGTTTGCAAGCTTTGCCACACCAGACGAGTGTCAGAGATGGTCTATTAAGATTAAATCTTTGTCCTGTACTGATGCTTTGCCTGTTTGATGGTTCGTCTGAGGGAATATCAGGATTTCTTATAAGCGTCTGGATTAATCCAGCAACTCTAGCCTTTAGCTCATTGCGGATGTTGCCTGTAATCCATGGCTTCTGGTTTGGATATGTATGTACGGTCAATGTGTGAACAACGTCATCGATGCACTTATTGATGAAGCTGGTGACTGATGTGGTATACTCCTCAATGCCATCGGATGAATCCCAGAACATATTCCAGTCTGTGCTAGCAAAACAGTCCTGTAGCTTAGCATCCCTGTCATCTGACCACTTCTGTATTGAGCGAGTCACTGGTACTTCCTGCTTTAGTTTTTGCTTGTAAGCAGGAATCAGGAGGCTATAATTATGGTCAGATTTGCCAAATGGAGGGCGAGGGAGAGCTTTGTACAGAGCTTTGTGTGGAGTAAAGGTGGTCTAGAATTTTTTTCCTCTGGTTGCACATGTGGCATGCTAGGTAGAAATGAGGTAGACACAGTAACAATATCATTATCCATCACATCCTGTTATGTGTCTAGTCTGTCATGCTAATTAGTTCTAATTAGTAACAGAACACCATTCATACTGAGTGCAGGCCAGGGTGGCCCTCACTCGGTAGCTGACCCCAGAGCAGCACATAGCAGTGCCTCTGATAGGGTCCCAAAACTGATATCTACCCAAAATACCCCAACAGCATTCCTTTCATTCCTAACACTTTTGTCACAGACACACAGGCACATTTATTGCTGACTCTCTGGCAGTGATGGAAAAAGTACCAAATTGTCATACTTGAGTAAAAGTAAAGATACCTTAATAGAATATGACTCAAGTAAAAGTGAAAGTCACCCAGTAAAATAATACTTGAGTATTTGGTTTTAAATATACTTAAGAATCAAATGTAAATGTAATTGCTAAAATTGTATTAAGTATCAAAAGTAAAAGTATAAATAATTTCAAATTCTTTATGTTAAGCAAACCAGACAGCACCATTTTCTATTTTCTATTTTTATTTTATTTAAGGAGTGCCAGGGGCACGCCCCAAATGAAGCATTTGTGTTGAGTATGTTCTCTTGATAAGTGCAGGATTTAGATAATTTTCCTGTCCTGCTAAGCATTCAAAATGTAACGAATAAGTTTGGGTGTCAGGGAAATTGTGTAGAGTAAAAGTATATTATTTTCTTTAGGAATGTAAGTGAAATAAAAGTACAGGTTGACAAAAAAAGTTAAGTCAAGTACAGATACCCAAAAATCTACTTAAGTAGTACTTTAAAGTATTTTACTTAACCCTTGTGTTGTCTTAAGGGTAAAAAAAAACCTAAATTATGTTTTTTCAACAACATTAGAAAAAGTGAAACATCGCATTTGTTCATATTTCCATGAAAGCTGTACACCACCAGGGTATAAAGATTGTCTTCGGGTCAATTTTGACCCGGCAGTTATAAAATCATTTACACACCACAAAAACCACAAAGACACACACACACACACACACACACACACACAGACACACACACACACACACACACACACACACACACACACACACACACACACACACACACACAATGAGAAATTGAGATTATGTGTGCTACTGATTGAACTCAGCCAGTAGCTCCTGAAGAGGAAGATCACCATGGTTGGCATAGTTAGAAAGAACAAGCCTGAGCTCCCAACCTGCACTCCTCGCAACAAGGGGGAACGAGGCCTTCATCAAAGTTTGCCTTCCCACCCACCACCAATCTAGTTTCTTACCTCCCGAAGACGAACAAGAATGTTGTCCTCCTAAGCACACTGCCCAAAACGGCTGAGATCAGTGATCGTGAGGACAAGAAGCCAGCCATTAACCTGGACTACAACCACAACAAAGGAGGCATGGACAACCTGGACAAGGTGATTGGAACTTACAGCTGCAGGAAGACAACTGCCCGCTGGCCCCTGGTCATCTTCCATAACATCATCTTGTCCAGGTTGTCCATAACATCATTAATGTGTCCTCATACAATGTCTTCATGATATGGAACAAAATCAACCCTACCTGGATACCTGATAAGCGGAACAAGAGGAGTGTGTTCCTGGAGCAGCTGGGAAAGGCACTTTTAACCCCACACATTCAAAGAAGGGAGCGCCTCCCGTGCACAGCAGCCTCTGCAGCACTTGAGAAAGCTGTTCAGGGGGCTGATTCTTGTCCTGATCCATCTGAGGCTGCAGCTGGGGCAGGCAAGAGGAGGAGATGCCAATTCTGCCCCCCAAAGAAGGACTGTAAAAACAAATACAAATGTGCTAATTAGAGTATCGTATTTTATTCTTCTATATTGTTGTTGTTTATACACCTTGTGCGGGGGGGGAATAGTTAAAAAAAATGGGAGAAGACTAGTATTTTGTAGTTGAATTCCTCATTGTACAGTATATAAGAATATATCACTATGTTGCCAAAAAAGTTCAAGACTGTTGTTTCCCTTCAATAAAATGCATTCAAAACTACTTTCTGCAAATTTCTGCAACTTTCTTAGGCCATACAAGTGTTATCTCTTGCTAAAAAAAAATGTTTACACCTATGCAGTACCTTTAACAATAATAATAATAAACCTCTGCTTTAGTAAAGAAAACCATTATGACAGGTGTGTTGTAATAAAAACGAGTGGTGTCCACTGATTAAATGCAGTCTTTCTGCATTGTGCAGAGGGAAAACCCCAGATATTCACAAAGTTTGTGATGAATGACAGGTTGCTTCTTCATGCAGAAATAGATTTGGGGTTTAAAATTCAATTAAACTGCTTTTATGTTAGGGGTTTAGTGAAGGCGGGTCATTTTTTACCCTTAGGACAAGGGGAGTACACAGAATGTTAAGACTACACAAGGCTCTATTTCAGTACTTTTACACCCCTGCTCTCTGTGCGATCTCTCCCTTTTGCTTGCTTTTCATATCTCTGTCAATTTTGTTCATGCCTTGCCTCATTTGTGCTCCTCGCTCTCCCTCCCCCTCCTTTCCATTTTCTCTCCAACTCTCAGTGCTCAGGGGCTTGGGTATACCGTGCCGTAGCGTAACAAACTTCCAGTCGGCCCACGACACAGACGTCTCACTCACCACAGATATGTATTTTGACGAGAAAATGGAGCCGTTCGACGAACTCAACACTGACTCTGTTTGGTGAGTTATCATCCACTTTAAGTAGGGCCCGGTTTTCCTCGTCACCTCAAATGCGTCTAAGATTAAAGTGTGCCACTTTAAATACCCATTGCCTTGCCACACAAGTCATACTCTATAAAAAGGCCCAGGAGATTTTCCTGACCATGTGACTGGGATCAAGAAAAACTCCAGGCTCTAGTTATATAAATAGATGTCTATGGTCAAACTCCTGATCCTAACTACGTATGTAATCTCAACCCCCTCCTCCTCTCTGTAGGAATTTCCATGTATGGAACGACTGTTGGATGGCCAGGCCAGACCTTCCTCCTGGTAACGGCGGCTGGCAGGCATTAGACGCCACCCCGCAGGAGACCAGCCAGGGGACCTTCCGCTGTGGCCCTGCTTCTGTCACCGCCATCCGCACCGGCCAGGTCTACCTCAAATACGACACACCTTTTATCTTTGCTGAGGTGAGCACTATGGGAAGGAGATGGTCGAAGATCTAGGATCAGTTTTTTCAGCTTAACCATCCCAAATCTCCAAATAGAAAGGGAATGGCAAAACTGACCTTGGATAACTACCTAGGTTTGATCAAAGATGGCACACTTTCCCTACTTCTCCTGTCTGTCTCTGTGTGTGTCTGGTCAGGTGAACAGTGATAAGATCTACTGGCAGAGGAACCTGGATGGTATCTTCACTCAGATCCAATGTGAAAAGAAGGCTGTGGGCCACTGCATCAGCACCAAGGCTGTGGGCTCTGACAAACGCAATGACATCACACACCTGTACAAATACACCGAAGGTACAGTCATGTCATCATACACTTCAACACACTGTCAGAGGGTAGCTTGGCAACCATACACACACATAAAAACACTAAGGTTCGGATGGTTACCTGTACAAAGACAGTAATATCAGAGTTCACATCTGAGGCTCTGAGGAAACATACTATTAAACATACTATTAATGTATTAATTGTGCAGACATCGGGGATAGATATTTACACACCAAAGTTTCCAGCAAAGTTTCCCTCTCTCACCACTCTCCCCCCACCAGGATCAGAGGAGGAACGTATCGCCGTGGAGACAGCCAGTCGTTATGGCACCAAGCCTGACGTGTACTCTACATCCATGGCGGAGGACGTGAGCTTGGAGGTGAAGTTGGAGGGAGAGGGGCCTCGTATGGGGGCTGACGCCCAGCTGACCATCGTGATGACCAACTTCAGCTCCCAGACCCGCAAGACCACGCTACACATCCAGGTGGCAGTCATGTACTACACCGGGGTGCTGAAGGGCACCGTCAAGAAGGACAAGATGCCTGTGGCGCTCAAGCCCAATGAAGGTTAGTAAGTGGCTGGAGGTGGAGGGTGTCCATAACCCTCTGGAGTTAAGGGCAACTTTAATCTCAAGCAAACAGAAGCCAGCAGCTAGCCCCACTGCCACCATTTCAGCTCAGTCACCGTAATATGAAAAATGTTCTCCGCGCTGCATCCTCCATCCTCTCAAATGGTCCCTGTAGAATGTGTAGTAATCTCTCTCTGTTCCTCCTCAGTGAAGGCCATGCAGTGGGTCCTGCCCTACCATAGCTACCAGGACCAGCTGGTGGACCAGGCTGCTCTAATGCTGACTCTGTCTGGACGGGTCAGCGAGACCCAACAGGTCCTGGCCACTCAGACCAGCTTCAGGCTACGCACACCCGACCTCAGCATCGAGGTAAGACACAGTTTAACATGAACACAATCTGTTACTGGGATTCAGGATGTACCTTTTCCATCTTTTGTAAATTCGATGGTCAATAAAAGCCGTTTACAATTGAATTTCAAACAGTGTAGAGACACGTTTTTTTTGTAATCAATGGTATACAATACGCTGGTTATGATTCTATCAGTCATTTTTCCCTCTGTCTCTATTAACATATACTGTACAGAAATATAAAACGCAACATGCAACAATTTCAAAAATTTTACGGAGTTCAAGTTCAGTCAATTGAAATAAATTCATGAGACTGGGCAGGGGCGCTTGGTAAACTGTCCCATCCACTGGGGAGCAAGGACAGCTAATCAGAATGAGAGTTTTTCCCCACAAAGCTCTTTATTACAGACAGAAATACTCCTCACTTTCATCAGCTGCCCGGATAACTGGTCTCAGATGATCCCGCAGGTGAGGAAGCCGGATGGGGAGGTCCTGGGCTGGCTTGATTACGCATGGCATGCAGTCGAGGCCGGTTGGACGTACTGCCAAACACAACAATTGAGAGAAATAAGCTTTTTGTGCATATGGAACATTTCTGGGATCTTTTATTTCAGCTCATGAAATTATGGGACCAACACTTTCCATGTTGCGTTTATATTTTTGTTCAGTATAGTATCCCAAAACAAATGTAATGCCACAGAAATGAAGTACTGATGTCTTGCCTCAGGACCATGGCACAGACTGCACACAGATGTCACTGCACAGATAAACAGCAGCGCTGAAAATAGTTATTGTGTTTGTTTCCTCAGGCTGTAGGGGAGGCGGTGGTAGGTAAGAAGATGACAGCCAAGATCACGTTCACCAACCCTCTGCCACGTACACTGAGGGGCGTGGTGCTCAGGGTGGAGGGACTGGGCCTGCAGGAGGTCAAAGAGGTGGTTGTGGGGTAAGACACTACCCACCTCTATTAGCTTGCTATTATCCTGCTCTCTCCTCTCTCTTTCACTTTATAACTGTCAATTACAGTAATGATATTCCTTTCGATCTCTCTCCATATGTATATCAACTCCTCTGTTCCTCTCCCAGTTACTCTTAGTCAGGGATGGGCAATGGGCGGCACACGAGCCGCATGCACATACATCAATTTCCCTCCCCCAATTATTTTTTTTACAAATCATTTGGGAACTCAACTTACTGTTGAGAGTTAGAATCAATTTTGAAATGTGGTTGTCCATCAGCAGTTTGTTTCTTATGTCAGTCACTGACAGTCACTCAATTAGCTCATGTCAAGAATTTATTTTAGTTAGTCTAGCCAGTGTCGTGGAAATTTCAGAGAGACTTGGACAGTTATTCAAGCAATCATCTTTATTTAACATCGATTCATTATTGCAATAATGAAAGCGTCGACCCCACACTCCAAAGTGTGTTGCCGAGTGCTTGACTGATCATGAGAAAACAGATCTTATATAGGCCCTAAAAAATGCTTAGTCAATCATTTCTACCATTCCCATAAGCCTCCTTGGTCCATCTCCTGGTTATCTGCACGGGATGTTGTTTTTCTTCCAACCCGGCGTAGTTTCCCAGATGCCAGGAAGGTGAGGCAATGAGGCATTGTGCTAAACTCCAGGCTCTCTCTACCTCGGGTCACACACACCACATCTTGTCTATAGAATGCCCGTTTTTAGGTTTTTAATCACTAAGTCATTGTCAGCTCAAACTATCTCTAGCAAAAACCTGTTTGCTTGACCATACGTCCAGACTAACTGCAGGAAGCTAGAGTGGAAACCATCTCTTCAACAGAGAATTGGTAGGACAGAAGTACCTTACTGTTTGTTAAGTAAATAATTGTTAAATATCCAACAAATGAGGTAAATACATATTTTCTGTCACGCCAGCTATCTAAACTTGTAGTAGTCATGGTAACTATAAGGTTACTACAACTGGGGGGGCCTCCCATTGATTTTGTTAGTCACTCTCACTCAGATATATTAAAAACTGAAAACATTTCTCTCTATCCTATGGCAGAATGTGTAGAATTGCAGGAAATGAGCTTTAAAATGGCTAAATCTTCTATCCGCCTCATGGCAAAATGTGTAGAATTGCAACAAACTTCCTTTAGAACTGCAACATGACAATGTGTAGAATTGCAGGAAATGAACTCTAAAAGTTTCTCTCTCCGCTGTCGAGAGGGGGCGAGCCACTAAAATGTTTCACTTCGAGCGCTGACTGCATGTGTGGGTATGGATGTTGTTACCCAGACCCTTGAGCCACTGCGGCCCCTCATGCTGAGTTCAGATGTTTTGTAGGCCCCCCCCATCAGTTGCTCATCCCTGCTTTAAGTGATAACTCTTGTCTCTCTCCTCTCTCAAGTGATGTTGGGAGCCACTCTACGGTGACTCGGACAGAACACTTCATACCCACCCAGGCTGGACACAGGAAGCTGGTAGCAGCTCTGGACTGTAAACAGCTGACACAGGTGCACGGGGTTGCTGACATCGTTGTCCAGGACCAATGAGAGGGAGCCTTCAACTGCTCTCTCCTGTCCACTTATCTGGTGTTTCATTCAAGTCTCCAAAAAGAGAATGGGAAGCCTTTTTATTCAGTTTTCCCATGATTTGAGTGCAATATTTTTTTTTTCATGCTGACATGTAATTATGGAAATACCCTGATCGTTGGATGAAGTTGTACACTAAATTGTTTTTACCCGTGTTAATGTTTTTAATACTCACATCATATTTTTCGCAAATCAATCAAGTTTATTTGTCACGTGCTTCGTAAACAACAGGTGTAGACTAGCAGTGAAATGCTTTCTGACGGGCCCTTCCCAACAATGCAGAGAGAGAAGAAGGATCAATAGAAGAAGAAGAATTTGAGGAATAAATACACAAGGAGTAATGATAACCTGGCTATATACACGGGGTGCCAAGTCAATGTGCTGGGGTAGGAGGTAATTGAGGTAGATACAATAGGTATGGATAAAGTGACTAGGCAACAGGATAGATCATAAACAGCAGTAGCCTAAGTGATGAATAAAAAGAGTTAAGTGCAAAAAGGGTCAATGCACATAGTTAAATAGTTAACCAATAGCTACTCGGACAAACTATTTCGCAGTCTTATGGCTTTTGGGGGTAGAAGTTGTTCAGAGTCCTGTTGGTCCCAGACTTGGTGCATCGGTACCACTTGCCGTGTGGTATCAGAACAAACATTCTATTATTTGGGAGGCTGACTGGCCTTTCTCTGACACCGCCTGGTAAGCTCGGTCCCAGTGATGTACTGGGCCATATGCACTACCCTCTGTAGGGCCTTGCGGTCAAATTCCAAGCAGTTGCCAAACCAAGTGGTGATGCAGCCAGTCAAGATGCTCTCAATGGCGTAGCTATATAACTTTTTGAAGATCTGAAGGCCCATGCATAATCTTTTTAGCAATAGAGGGGTAAGAGGCATTGTCGTGCCTTCTTCAGGACTGTGTTGGTGTGTGTGGACCATGATAATGCCTTAGTGATGTGGACACAAATTCTTGAAGCTCTAGGCTCCGTCCACTGCAGCCATGTCGATGTGGATGGGGGGCGTGCTCGGCCCTCCTTTTCCTGTAGTCCGCGATCAGCTTCTTTGTCTTGCTGACATTGACGTCGAGGTTGTTGTCCTGGCACCACACTGCCAGGTCACTGACTTCCACATAGGTTGTCTCATCATGGTCGGTGATCAGGCCAACCACCGTCGTGTCATCAGCAAACTTAATGATGGTATTGGAGTCATGCACCGCCACGCAGTCGTGGGTGAACAAGCACGCACGCGAGGGGCCCGTGTTGACGGTCACCGTGTCGGATGTGTGTTTGCCTATCCTCACCACCTGCGAGCGGCCCATCAGGAAGTCCAAGATCCAGTTGTACAGGGAGGTGTTCAGGTCCAGGGTCCTGAGCTTAGTGACGAGCGTGGAGGGCACAATGGTGTTGAATGCTGAGCTATAGTCAATGAACAACGTGACAACAATAGAAAAAAAAGAAAGTCTATATGCAGTGTGTGAAAATGGCGTGAGGAGGTAAGGCAATAAATAGGCCATAGTAGCAAAGTAACTACAATTTAGCAGATTAACAGTGGAGTGATAGATGAGCAGATGAGGATGTGCAAGTAGTGATACTGGTGTGCGAAAGAGCCGAAAAGTAAATAAAAACAATATGGGGATGAGGTAGGTAGATTGGGTGGGCTATTTACAGATGGACTATGTGCAGCTGCAGCGATCGGTTAGCTGCTCAGATTTTTTGCAATTCGTTCCAGTCACTGGCAGCAGAGAATTGGAAGGAAAGGCGTTCAAAAGAGGTGTTGTCTTTGGGGATGACCAGTGAGATATACCTGCTGGAGCGCATGCTACGGGTGGGTGTTGTTATCGTGACCAGTGAGCAGTAAGGTGGAGTTTTACCTAGCATAGACTTGACCTGGAGTCAGTGGGTTTGGCGATGAATATGTAGCGAGGGCCAGCCGACTAGAGCATACAGGTCGCAGTGGTGGGTGGTATAAGAGGCTTTGGTAACAAAAACGGATGGCACTGTGATAGACTGCATCCAGTTTGCTGAGTAGAGTATTGGAAGCTATTTTGTAGATGACATCGCCGAAGTCGAGGATTGGTAGGACAGTCAGTTTTACTAGGGTAAGTTTGGCGGCGTGAGTGAAGGAGGCTTTGTTGCGAAATAGAAAGCCGATTCTAGATTTGATTTTGGATTGGAGATGTTTGATATGAGTCTGGAAGGAGAATTTACAGTCTAGCCAGACACCTATGTATTTGTAGTTGTCCACATATTCTAGGTCAGAACCGTCCAGAGTAGTGATGCTAGTCAGGCGGGCAGGTGCGGGCAGTGAATGGTTGAAAAGCATGCATTTGGTTTTACTAGCGTTTAAGAGCAGTTGGAGGCCACGGAAGGAGTGTTGTATGGTATTGAAGCTCGTTTGGAGGTTAGTTAACACAGTGTCCAAAGAAGGTCCAGATGTATACAGAATGGTGTCGTCTGCATAGAGGTGGATCAAGGAATCACCCGCAGCAAGAGCGACATCGTTGATATATACAGAGAAAAGAGTCGGCCCGAGAATTGAACCCTGTGGCACCCCGGTAGAGACTGCCAGAGACTGCACTCCGATTTGACACACTGAACTCTGTCTGCGAAGTAGTTGGTGAACCAGGCGAGGCAGTCATTTGAGAAACCAAGGCTATTGAGTCTGCCGATAAGAATACGGTGATAGACAGAGTTGAAAGCCTTGGCCAGGTCGATGAAGACGACTGCACAGTACTGTCTTTTATCGATGGTGGTTATGATATCATTTAGTACCTTGAGCGTGGTTGAGGTGCACCCATGACCAGCTCGGAAACCGGATTGCACAGCGGAGAAGGTACGCTGGGATTCGAAAGGGTCAGTGATCTGTTTATTAACTTGGCTTTCAAAGACTTTAGAAAGGCAGGGCAGGATGGATATAGGTCTCTAACAGTTTGGGTCTAGAGTGTCACCCCCTTTCACGAGGGGTATGACCGTTGCAGCTTTCCAATCTTTAGGGATCTCGGACGATACGAAAGAGAGGTTGAACAGACTAATAATAGGGGTTGCGGATAATTTTAGAAATAGAGGGTCCAGATTGTCTAGCCCAGCTGATGTCTACGGGTCCAGGTTTTTCAGCTCTTTCAGAACATCTGCTATCTGGATTTGGGTGAAGGAGAAGCTGGGGAGGCTCTGGCAAGCAGCTGTGGTGGTACGGTGCTGTTGGCTGGGGTTGGGGTAGCCAGGAGGAAAGCATGGCCAGCCGTAGAGAAATGCTTATTGAAATTTTAGATTATCATGGATTTATCGGTGGTGACTGTTTTACCTAGCCTCTGGGAGGAGGTGCTCTTGTTCTCCATGGACTTTACAGTGTCCCAAAACATTTTGGAGTTAGAGCTACAGGATACAAATTTCTGTTCGAAAAAGCTAGCCTTTGCTTTCCTGACTGACTGCCTGTATTGGTTCCTGACTTCCCTGAACAGTTGCATATCGCGGGGACTATTTGATGCTATTGTAGTCCGCCACAGGATGTTTTTTTGCTGGTCAAGGGCAGTCAGGTCTGGAGTGAACCAAGGGCTATATCTGTTCTCAGTTATACATTTTTTGAAAGGGGTATGCTTATTTAAGATGGTGAGGAAATTACTTTTCAAGAATGACCGGGCATCCTCGACTGACGGGATGAGGTCAATATCCTTCCAGGATACCTGCGCCAGGTCGATTAGATAGGCCTGCTCGCAGAAGTGTTTTAGGGAGCATTTGACAGTGATGAGGGGTGGTCGTTTGATCACGGACCCATAGCGGATGCAGGCAATGAGGCAGTGATCGCTGAGATCCTGATTGAAAACAGCAGAGGTATATTTGTAGGGCAAGTTGGTCAGGACAATATCTATGAGGGTGCCCATGTTTACGGATTTAGGGTTGTACCTGGTGAGTTCCTTGATCATTTGTGTGAGATTGAGGGCATCTATCTTAGATTGTAGGACTGCTGGGGTGTTAAGCATCTCCCAGTTTAGGTCACCTAACAGAACGAACTCTGAAGATAGATGGGTGGCAATCAATTCACATATGGTGTCCAGGGCACAGCTGAGAGCTGAGGGGGGTCTATAACAGGAGGCAACAGTGAGAGACTTATTTATGGAGAGATTAATAAAAAAAAAATAGAAGCTCAAACTGTTTGGGTATAGACCTGGAAAGTATAACAAAACTTGAATGAGTAGGTGTCCAAGCTTTTCACCAGCGTGCCTTGCTCTGAAATGGATTTTCCATTTCTGTTAGGGTCGTCCACACTTATGAAGAAGAAACAGAATTATTGTTAGGGCCACTGAAATGCTTTATGAAGAATCCTGTGGTATATTTTATTATCTAGATATACATGATCTAATGTTACTAATGTTATCTAATGCACCCATTTTCAGTAGAATGTACTGAACAAACGATGTCAAGTTTCTGTCATCAAATATTTTATTAATACACTGTAAAAGCCTAAGAGTATCCAATGATGTTATTATTCAAGATGTATGCATTGTGCATTATTGAATATGCTGTATGTAGCGTCACATGGTTTATATGAAGGTGAAGCGCTTCAGTTTGATTTTATGATGCTTATGCCTAAAGAAGTCCTTCTCAATGTGTTTGCTTATTTTTATATGAAGGAATTGAAGACATTATTATCTTATTTTGCTAATAGTATTTCCTTGCCTTAAAGTGCTCTTATGAAATCACTGTTCCAAACAGCAGTCACCTCCTGAGAGTTTACAGTTGTATCCATGACCCTTGTTGACCTTGCTCTGCTCTCATAGTTTGTGTGTTTGGACTTTAAAATACAAGAAAGGAAACGTTTTAACGCATTGCATTTAGATTGTATTAATTCATCTATATACATGTTTTTTTTTTCAATTGTCAATGTATTTGTTAATCAACAATCTTCCCTGTTAAATTGCCCGGTGAAAATCTCCCTTTTAAAAGTTCATAATCTGTTTACTCATAACCAAATAATGTTGCCGACTCAGCCTATACTCGTATTTGTGGTCAAAGTATTAATTGGAGAAAAAAAATAAACACTTTAAAAACTCCACCTCAAACAAACCGTTTAAAAAAGTATTACTATTTCCTCATGTCATCCTGAGGAGGATGAACTGGCCAATCAGCAGTCTACTCACATAAATATTTTTAATGACCTGTATATGCACCCACACCATTCCAACACAAAAAAAGCAGTTTTTTAACATACCTAATTACTATTTCATGAAAGGAAAACTATTTCACTCTTAATGTAATTATTTACAGGTCATATTTCATAGAAAGGTGGAAACACTGGAAAGTTACTTTGTAGTTAATTAAGTTATTTGCATGATGACTCCCTGTAGGACAAAATGGGGTGAATAGATCAGAAAGATGACGTTGTTCAATGTAACAGAGTAGCAAGTACATACCACTAGTAGCCAAACTTTCCCTCCCTGGCTCACTTATTTTAAAATACAGAATTATAACTTTATACACCCTTGGCTTCCTCATTAACATGTTATTATCTATTCAAATTGTGTAGCTTCAGACAAAGGAGTGTCTAGCACAATTTAACCTGAGGAAATGTAAAATCTCATGCATATAATTCAGTGGAGGCTGCTGAGGGAAGGATGGCTCATAATAATGGCTGTAACAGAGTGAATGGAATGGCATCAAAACACATGGAAACCATGTGTTTGATGATGTTGAAAGGGGGCCTAAGAAGGAACTACACCTGGCTACACCTGGCTATCAGCAGAAACTTGTCTGGCAGCAAAACAGTTCATTTGTCACGTTCTGACCTTAGATATCTCTGTTTTCTTTATATTTTGGTTAGGTCAGGGTGTAACAAGGGTGGGTATGCTAGTTTTGCATTGTCTAGGGTTTTTGTATGTCTAGGGGTTTGGTAGGTCTAGGTATATGTATGTCTATGGTGGCCTGATATGGCTCCCAATCAGAGGCAGCTGTTTATCGTTGTCTCTGATTAGGTTGCCATTTTCCCTTTTGTTTTTGTGGGTTCTTGTTCTATGTTTAGTTGCCTGTCTGTACTACTCATATTAGCTTCACGGTTCGTTTTGTTATTTTGTTTGTTTGTTCAGTGTTCATTCTGACGAAAGTAGTTGTAGTTGTTCAGTGATCATTATGACGAACGTGACATCATTCAGCCTCATTTACTGCCTTTAAAAAAAACATGGCTGACTTGCTTAAAACTTCTTATGGCTGCAATCCCGTTAACGGGAACAGCCAGTGAAAGTGCAGGGCGCCAAATTCAAAACAACAGAAATCCCATAATTAAAATTTCTCGTTTTAAAGGTAATCTTGTTGTTAATCCCACCACAGTGTCCGATTTCGAATAGGCTTTACAGCGAAAGCACCACAAACCATTATGTTTACTCACAGAAAAACACAGCCATTTTTCCAGCCAAAGAGAGGAGTCACAAAAAGCACAAATAGAGATAAAATTAATCACTAACCTTTGATGATCTTCATCAGATGACACTCATAGGACTTCATGTTACACAATATTTATATGTTTTGTTTGATAAAGTTCATATTTATATATAAAAAATCTCAGTATACAGTGGCTCAGTAGGCAGTGGCTTAGGTGGTACTTGATGTTTTTGGCCTTCCTGTGATTTTGGGTGCTGTAGGTGTCCTGGAGGGCAGGTAGTTTACCCCTGATGATGCTTTTGCTCTCAATTGTGCATCTGTAAAAGTTTGTGAGGGTTTTAGGTGCCAAGCCAAATTTCTTCAGCCTCCTGAGGTTGAAGTGGTGCTATTGCGCCACCTTCCCCACACTGTCTGTGTGGGTGGACCATTTCAGTTTGTCAGTGATGTGTATGCCGAGGAACTTGAAGCTTTCTGTAATGATCGTCTGTTGAAGAAGGTGTGGACCAAAGCGCAGCGTGGTAAGTGTTCATACTTTTATTTCAACTGAACATTCAATAACAAAAATAACAAAGAGAATGAACGAAAACAGTCCTGTCAGGTGCAGAAACACAAAACAGAAAATAACTACCCACAAAAACCCTGTGGGGAAAAGCTACCTAAGAATGGTTCCCAATCAGAGACAATGATAGACAGCTGTCCCTGATTGAGAACCATACCCAGCCACAACAAAGAAATTCAAAAACATAGAAAAAAGAACATAGAATGCCCACCCAAATCACACCCTGACCAAACCAAAATAGGGACACCCACCCCCAAAGGTGCATACTCCGGCCGCAAAACCTGAACCTATAGGGGAGAGTCTGGGTGGGCATTTCTCCACGGTGGATGCTCTGGTCGATGCTCTGGTAGACCTTCGCCGCCGACACTGGACTGGGGAGCCTCGTTGCGGACCCCGGACTGGGGACCCTCGTAGAGAGCTTTTTGAAGGGCGCCTCTGGAAGCTTCGGACTGAAGGGCGCCTCTGGAAGCTCCGGACTGAAGGGCGCCTCTGGAAGCCCTATTTTGCTGGCACCACTCTCCTAGGACCCTCACTTCCTCCCTGTAGTCTGTCTCGTCATTGTTGGTAATCAGGCCTGCTGATGATTGATTTGGAGGTGTGCGTAGCCACGCAGTCATGGGTGAACAGGAAGTACATGAGGGGACTGAGCACGCATCCTTGTGGGGCCCCAGTGTTGAAGATCAGCAAAGTGGAGGTGTTGTTTCCAACCTTCACCACCTGGGGGCGGCCCGTCGGGAAGTCCAGGACCCAGTTGCACAGGACGTCGAGCTTAATGATGAGCGTGGAGGGTACTATGGTGTTGAATGCTGAGCTATAGTCAATGAACAGCATTCTTACATAAGTATTCCTGTTGTCCAGATGGGATAGGGCAGTGTGCAGTGCGATGGCAATTGCATCGTCTGTGGATCTGTTGGAGTGGTAAGCAAATGGAATTGGGTCTAAGGTGTCAGGTAAGGTAGAGGTGATATGATCCTAGACTAGTCTCTCAAAGCACTTCATGATGACAGAAGTGAGACCTTTAGTTCAGTTACCTTTGCTTTCTTGGGTACAGGAACAATGTTGGCCATCTTGAAGCATGTGGGGACAACAGACTGGGATAGGGAGAGATTGAATATGTTCGTAAACACTCAAGCCAGCTGGTCTGCGCATGCGGCTAGGGAGGCCATTTGGTCCGGCAGCCTTGCAAGGGTTAACACACTTAAAATGTCTTACTCACGTCGGCCACGGAGTAGGAGAGCCTACAGTCCTTTGTAGTGGCCTGCGTCGGTGGCACTGTGTTATCCTCAAAGCGGGCATTGAAGGTGTTTAGCTTGTCCAGAAGCAAGACATCGGTGTCAGCAACGTGGCTGGTTTTCCTTTTGTAGTCGGATTGTCTGTAGACCCTGCTACTTACGTCTCGTGTCTAAGCCATTGAATTGCGAGTCCACTTTGTCTCTATACTGACACCGTATCAGTATATTCGTCTATATTGTTCTCGGAGGGTGCACGGAACATATCCCAGTCCATGTGATCAAAACAATCTTGAAGCGTGGATTCTGATTGGTTAGACCAGAGTTGAATAGTCCTTAGCATGGGTACTTTCAGTTTGAGTTTCGGCCAATAGGAAGGGAGGAGCAAAATCGAGTCGTAATCAGATTTGCCGAAGGGAGGGCGGGGAAGGGCTTTGTAAGCATCTCGGAAGTTGGAGTAGCAGTGGTCGAATGTTTCAGCAATGCGACTACTACAGTCAATGTGTTGATAAAACGTCGGTAAAGAAATGTGCTTTGTTAATAAATGTCGGCCAAAGTATTCAACCGTTCAGGCTAATAATAACCTAAACAAACCGTTACAGCTCCGTTACTGTCTTTACACGCTTGCGCCAACATGATCTTAGCCTATATTGTTGAGCATTTGACACTAGAAAACTCACTACAATGCAAAACCCAAACGCATCTCTTTCACCGAACTAATTTGATCCAAAACAACCCCTGCTGCAGCGCTAACCTCCACTGTCCTGCGTTTTGCCCGGTGTTCAAATGGAGAGCTGTCTTCTTCCCTGTCCTCGAGTTGACATAATATTTCAGAGCTGACATAATATTTCAGGTGCTCAACGGCGGTACGTCAAAAGATTTTCCCCTTTCAAACAGGGACCCCGTCCACACTGAATAAAAACATTTTTACGGTAAATTAACAAAGACGTAAACAACTCATTCACTCGTGCCGTATTCAACCTTTTCAGGCCCATGGTGATGCATGTGAATGTTTATCCTTTTAAGCTTGGAAAAAAGACCCTTAAACCCAGACTTGGACCACACCCGCACTCCACTGAGTAGTAGGCTAGAGATTGCTTTGCAACGCTTGTTGTTAGCCACTGATTCCTTCCAAACCACTCATTGTTGAATTTCTGATTTCCAACTTCCAATGTTTATGTCCAATAATTTCTCTTCATATGACAAATGATTGAAAAGGACGTGCCTGTAGATTGTCGTCTTGATGATGATGACTGCTTGACTAGTCCAATCAAATCTATGGTATATCTAACATGATTTGACGTCATTTTATCTGTGGCCAATGACCTCGAGACTACTTGGATGGGCACTTCTAATATAACTCTATGGCAGCACCCAAGGGACTTGAATTTTGGAGCTCTCTCCGTAGATTTGGTAGTGACGTAGTGTCCCCATTAGTGACAAAACACAGAGCCATTCACGGCACAACTAGAGAACATACCAACCCTACGTTCAGTATTTTCAGCTTGGCTGCCCCACTACCACAGAAAAAAACTAAGCTAGGCTGGAACACCTGCATTTTGGAGTTGCCTTACTCAAGAAGCAATAAAGAGAACAAGTTTTTATGTGGCTTTATTAACTCAATGTTAATTTTATTTTATTGTTTGCAAACTCATGTGACAAATGTATTAATGCCAAAATAACATGCAACAAAAATGTATACAGTACCAGTCAAAAGTTAAATCCTGGAATGAGTAGGTGGGTTTTCTTACTTTTTTACTATTTTCTAAATGTTTGAATAATAGTGAAGACATCAGAACTATGATATAGCACATATGGAATCATGTAGTACCCAAAAAAGTGTTAAAGAAACCCAAATATATTTTAGATTTTAGATTCTTCAAAGTAGCCACCCTTTGCCTTGATGACAGCTAAGCACGCTCTTGGCATTCTCTCAACCAGCTTCATGAGGTAGTCACCTGGAATGCATTTCAAAGACGAAGTCCATATTATGGCATGAACAGCTCAAATAAGCAAAGGTGAAATTACAGTCCATCATTACTTAAAGACATGAAGGTCAGTCAATTCCGGAAAATGTCAAGAAATTTGAACGTTTTTTCAAGCGCAGTCACAAAAACCATCAAGCGCTATGATGAAACTGGCTCTCATGAGGACCACCACAGGAAAGTAAGACCCAGATTTACCTCTGCTGCAGAGGATAAGCTCAGAGTTAACTGCACCTCAGATTGCAGCCCAAATAAATGCTTCACAGAGTTCAAGTAACAGGCACATCTCAACAGCAACTGTTCAGAGGAGACAGTGGAGCAGGCCTTCGTGGTCAAATTGCTGCAAAGAAACCACTACTAAAAGGACACCAATAAGAAGAAGAGACTTGCTTGGGCCAAGAAACACAAGCAATGGACATAAGACAGAAATCTGTCCTTGAGATTTGAGATTTCTGAAAGCATGGGAGGAGGTGTGATGGTGCTTTGTTTTTCAACAGGACAATGACCCAACACACCTCCAGGCTATGTAAGCGCTGTTTGACCAAGAAGGAGAGTGATGGAGTGATGCATCAGATGACCTGGCCTCCACAATAACCCGACCTCAAACCTCAGATGTTGGACCACAGAGTGAAAGAAAAGCAGCCAACAAGTCCTCAGCATATATGGGAACTTCTCCAAAACTGTTGGAAAAGCATTCCAGGTGAAGCTGGTGCCAAGAGTGTGCCAAGAGTGTGCAAAGTTGTCATCAAGGCAACAGGTGGCTACTTTGAAGAATCTCAAATAAAATATATATTTTGATTTGTTTAACACTTTTTGGTTACTACATGATTCCATGTGTGTTATTTCATAGTTTTGATGTCTTCACTATTCTACAATGTAGAAAAGAGTAAAAAATAAAGAAAAATCCTTGAATGAGTAGGTGTGTCAACTTTTGACTGGTACTGTTTACATAGTACATTGTCAGTGTTGCACAAAAACAAAGAGAAAACAACAGCAATACTATCACTCAAGGTGGGGAAAAACTTCAATTCATTTGGAGTAACTGTCATCCATTACCAACATCTCTTTTACAGGCAGCCATGTGAAGAAAATCTATTTGCATATTTACCAAATGACCACAAGGGACTGGTAATTCCCCTATGACACATGACTCACAACATGATTCATGCGTCCGAAACAATGCATTAAATAAACAAATTAGAATATATCAAATTGAATTATCTTGATAACTCCATAACGAACTAATTGTATCCCACAAGGTAATGGTAAAATACAAATGGAGAGGGCTCTGTCCTTCTCGTGGTCCGAAATAAATAAGTTATAAACTTGTTAATTATTTGTTTTTACATAGTCCATAAAAAAACATATCATGTCTTCCTAGTAAGGGTGATCAGGCCTCACCAGGAAGTCAGAACAGAGGTCAGTCAGCCCTATTAAGTGAGTTTGTTTTCCTGCACCTCAGATATTATTTAAAGATATTTCAAACATTTTGTGTATCAGGTTTACATGGGTTTTTCAGTACATTTCTTCCAAACAAGCGAATTGACATGTGTGCAACCTAAACTCTGACAATATAAACTTTAATTTGTGTACACTATCTTTTCTAGCCGGTGAAAAACCCAATAAAAGCACATTTAAAACGACCCCACACTTCTAAATCATACAGAGTATTAACCACTAACAAATATGAATTAACAGGTGGGTTGTGTGTGGGTGTATTCAATCTCTCCCAATCCCAGTCTGCTGTCCCAACATGCTTCAAGATGGCCAACATTTTTCCTGTACCAAAGAATGCAAAGGTAACTGAACTAAATGTCATCATGAAGTGCTTTGAGAGGCTAGTCAAGGATCATATTACCTCCACCTCACCTGTCACCCTAGACCCACTTCAATTTGCTTACTACCCCAATAGGTCCACAGACGATGCAATCGCCATCACACTGTACACTGCCCTATCCCATCTGGACAAGAGGAATACCTATGTAAGAATGCTGTACATTGACTATAGCTCAGCAATCAACACCATAGTACCCTCCACGCACATCATTAAGCTCGAGGCCCTGTGTCTGAACCCCGCCTTGTGCAATTTGGCCCTGGACTTCCTGCCAGGCCTCCCACAGGTGGTGAAGGTAGGAAACACGACCACTTTACTGATCCTCACCACTGGGACCCCACAAACGTGAATGCTCAGCCCCCTCATGTACTCCCTGTTCACCCATGACTGCTTGGCCAAGCATGCCTCCAACTCAATAATCAAGTTGGCAGACAACACAACAGTAGTAGGCTAACCTACTAAAATAACATCTCACTCATCGTCAACAAAGGAGATTATCGTGGATTTCAGGAAACAGCAGAGGGAGCACCCCCCTATCCACATCGACGGGACAGCAGTGGAGAAAGTGGAATGTTAAGATCCACTGACAGACTGAAATGGTCCACCCACACAGACAGTGTGGTGAAGGCAGCGCAATAGCACCACTTCAACCTCAGGAGGCTGAAGAAATTTGGCTTGTCACCTAAAACCCTCAACATTTTACAGACGCACCATTGAGAGCATCCTGTCGGGCTGTATCACTACCTGATACGGCAACAGCACCAGCCACAACCGCAGGGCTCTCCAGAGGGTGGTGTGGTCTGCCCAACAACACCGGGGGCAAAATACCTGCCCTCCAGGACACCTACAGCACCCTATGTCACAGGAAGGCCAAAAAGATCATCGATGACAACCACCCCCCGAGCCACTGCCTGTTCATCCAGAAGGCGAGGTCAGTACAGGTGCATCAAAGCTGGGACCGAGAGACTGAAAAACAGCTTCTATCTCAAGGCCATCAGACTGTTAAACAGTCATCACTAACACAGTGATGCTGCTACCTACAGTTGAAGTCGGAAGTTTACATACACCTTAGCCAAATACATTTAAACTCAGTTTCACAATTCCTGACATTTAATCCTTGTAAAAATTATCTGTCTTAGGTAAGTTAGGATCACCACTTTATTATAAGAATGTGAAATGTCAGAAAAATAGTAGACATAATGATTTATTTAAACTTTTATTTCTTTCATCACATTCCCAGTGGTTCAGAAGTTTGCATACACTCAATCAGTATTGTAGCATTGCCTTTAAATTGTTTCTTGGGTCAAACATTTTGGGTAGCCTTCCACAAGCTTCCCACAATAAGTTTGAGTGAATTTTGGCCCATACCTCCTGACAGAGCTGGTGTAACTGAGTCAGGTTTGTAGGCCTCCTTGCTCGCACACGCTTTTTCAGTTCTGACCACAAATGTTTTATAAGATTGTGGTCAGGGCTTTGTGATGGCCACTCTAAGACCTTGAC
Organism: Oncorhynchus kisutch; assembly: GCF_002021735.2. Taxonomy (NCBI): domain Eukaryota; kingdom Metazoa; phylum Chordata; class Actinopteri; order Salmoniformes; family Salmonidae; genus Oncorhynchus; species Oncorhynchus kisutch. The sequence goes on along the minus strand of NC_034200.2, from coordinate 10,677,721 downwards.
TTTGTTGTCCTTAAGACATTTTGCCACAACTTTGGAAGTATCCTTGGGGTCATTGTCCATTTGGCTGACCCATTTGCTACCAAGCTTTAACTTCCTGACTGATGTCTTGAGATGTTGCTTCAATATCTCCACATAATTGTCCTTCCTCATGATGTCATCTATTTTGTGAAGTGCACCAGTCGCTCCTGCAGCAAAGCACCCCCACAACATGATGCTGCCACCCCCGTGCTTCACGGTTGGGATGGTGTTCTTCGGCTTGCAAGCCTCCCCCTTTTTCCTCCAAACATAACGATGGTCATTATGGCCAAACAGTTCTATTATTTTTCATCAGACCAGAGGACATTTCTCCAAAAAGTACAATCTTTGTCCCCATGTGCAGTTGCAAACCGTAGTCTGGCTTTTCTATGGCGGTCTTGGAGCAGTGGCTTCTTCCTTGCTGAGTGGCCTTTCAGGTTATGTTGATATAGGATTCATTTTACTGTGGACATAGATACTTTTGTACCTGTTTCCTCCAGCATCTTCACAAGGTCCTTTGCTGTTGTTCTTGGATTGATTTGCACTTTTCGCACCAAGTAAGTTCATCTCTAGGAGACAGAATGCGTCTCCTTCCTGAGCAGTATGACAGTTGCCTGGTCCCATGGTGTTTATACTTGCGTACTATTGTTTGTGCAGATGAACGTGGTACCTTCATGCATTTGGAAATTGCATGCAAGGTTGAACCAGACTTGTCGAGGTCTACAATTTTTTTTCTGAGGTCTTGGCTGATTTCTTTAGATTTTCACATGATGTCAAGCAAAGAGGCACTGAGGTTGAAGGTAGGCCTTGAAATACATCCACAGGTACACCTCCAATTGACTCAAATTATGTAAATTAGCCTATCAGAAGCTTCTAAAGCCATGACATAATTTTCTGGAATTTTCCAAGCTGTTTAAAGGCACAGTCCACTTAGTGTATGTCAACTTCTGCCCTACTAGAATTATGATACAGTGAATTATAAGTGAAATAATCTGTCTGTAAACAATTGTTGGACACAATGACTTGTGTCATGCACAAAGTAGATGTCCTAACTGACTTGCCAAAACTATAGTTTGTTAACAAGAAATTTGTGGAGTGGTTGAAAAACGAGTTTTAATGACTCCAACCTAAGGGTATGTAAACTTCTGACTTCAACTGTATATACACAGACTTGAAATCATTGGCCACTTTAATAAATGGAACACTAGTCACTTTAATGTTTACATATCTTGCATTACTCATCTCATATATTCTATACTTAGTCTATGCCGCTCTGACATTGCTCGTCCACATTCCTTTACTTAGATTTGTAAGTATTAGGTGTATGTTGGGACATTGTTAGATATTACTTGTCAGATAAAGCTGCACTGTCGGAATGAGAAGCACAAGCATTTTGCTACACCCACAATGACATCTGCTAAACACGTGTATGTGACCAATAAAAAGTGATTTGATTTAGTTGTGTTAGGCTTTGAAACAACATCCACAACGACCATGTTCTGCACTCAGTTTCAACCTGTTGTTGAACTTCTTTCTTCAAATTGATCAATCACAGTGAGGTGAGTTTTAAAAGCACATACTGTTTTTGATGTTATTTTCAATTGCCTTTGCATTGATGTCAGATTGGTTAGATGGACAATAGAGGCGTGAGTACCAGGCCATTAGCGACCCGATGGTCGTTAGTGAGTTGGGTACTACTAACGCATGTCCAGAGTGCATAAGAAAATATTACCCTGACTCAACGGTCACGTAGAATTTTACTGCGGTCATGACTGCCGGTGTGGCAGTAATATGGTCAACACAACGGCCCTAGTGTACACATGTTTGCACTGTCAATGTACATCAAGCATTAGCTTCAAGGCAATACCATAATAAATACTGACATCAACATGAGTGAACAATAACATGGCCTCTCACCTAGAAGGGTGCTGGATGATGTAAGACGTTGCCAGGTATCCACCCAGACTATGTCCCAGTAGGACATTGTTCAAGGCCTACTGATTGCCTCTACAGCTCCTGGGCCAGGGCAGCATCTGTGGGGAAGGGGGGGTGGAGAGCTCCGGCCAAACCCCAGGAGGTCAAACGCATAGACTTTCCGAGAGTGACTCAAAGCATCCAGGTTACAGATCCACAGACCTACTCGTCCTCCTCCATCTACACACATTAACCTATAATTTTACAAAGCAAAAACAGGTTTTTAGAAATGTTTGCACATTAATAAAACATTTAAAAACGTATTCAGATCCTTTACTCGGTACTTTGTTGAAGAACCTTTGGCAGCGATTACAGCATTGAGTCTTCTTGGGTACGCTACAAGCTCGGCACACCTGTATTTGGGAAGTTTCTCCCATTCTTCTCTGCAGATCTTCTTAAGCTCTGTCAGGTTGGATGGGGCGTGTCGCAGCGTAGCTATTTCCAGGTCTCTCCAGAGATGTTAGATCAGGTTCAGGGATCAAGGACATTCAGAGACTTGTCCGGAAGCCACTCCTGCGTTGTCTTGGCTGTGTGCTTAGGGTCGTTGTCCTGTTGGAAGGTGAACCTTCACCCCAGTCTGAGGTCCTGAGCACTCTGCACTTTGCTCCATTCATCTTTCCCTCAGTCCTGACTAGTCTCCCTGCCGCTGAAAAACATCCCCACAGCATGCTTCCACGCCCACCATGCTTCACCATAGGGATTGTGCCAGGTTTCCTCCAGAGTTGACGCTTGGCATTCAGGCCAAAGAGTTCAATCTTAGTTTCATCAGACCAGAGTATCTTGTTTCTCAAGGTCTGAGAGTCTTTTAGGTGCCTTTTGGCAAACTCCAAGTGGGCTGTCATGTGCCTTTTACTGTGCAGTGGCTTCTGTCTGGCCACTCTACCATAAAGGCCTGAACGGTGGAGTGCTGCAGAGATGGTTGTCCTTCTGGAAGGTTCTCCTATCTCCACAGATAAACTCTGGAGTTCTGTCAGAGTGAACATCGGGTTCTTGATCACCTCCCTGACCAAGGCCTTCTCCCCCGATTGCTCAGTTTTGCCGGCCGGTCAGCTACAGGAAGAGTCTTGGAGGACACTGTGTTCTTGGGGACCTTCAATGCTGCAGACATTTTTTGGTACCTTTCCCCAGATCTGTACCTCAACACAATCCTGGTCCGGAGCTTTACGGACAATTCCTTCGACCTCATGGCTTGTTTTTTGCACTGACATGGACTGTCAACTATGGCAGCTTATATAGACAGGTGTGTGCCTTTCCAAATCATATCCAGTCAATTGAATTTACCACAGGTGGACTCCAATCAAGTTGTAGAAACATCAAGGATGATCAATGGAAACAGGATGCACCTGAGCTCAATTTCGAGTGTCATAGCAAAGGGTCTGAATACTTATGTAATAAGGTATTTGTTTAAAATATATATATACATTTGCAAAAATGTCCATAAACCTGAGTCCAGATCCTGTCCAGGTTGAATGATGTGACAAACCTAGACCACGGGTCATTCTGAATGCCTGGAGGGGGGGCACACGAGGAGAAACAATATGTCAGTGGAACTACTACTGTATACTGTACATAGGAGTCAATGATTTTGTTCCACTGAAAAGAGACAAATTTAAGATCTAAAGACATTAACATGGTCCTACAGGTGAGGATCTTGGCCTCTGTGCTCTTCAGGAGGGACATGGAGGGCCAGCAGCCCCAACCCAAATTTGGCTTGGGGGGGGGAGAGACAGAAGATTATGTTCCTGACAGCCATAATAACACATTAACACTGTATTAAGACAACCACAATGATTACTACAAAGCAGAGACAGAATAGGGTAAAGGTCTAAGCAGGCATTGTTACCAGCATACAACTGTTTGCATAAAATAAGGGCTGTGTTTCATGTAGGCTTACCCTGATGTGATGTTTTTGGACAAGGTGACTTATCAATATATTTGCCTGTATTTACCTGCTATTGGTCCGCTAATAATAACAATAATAAAGGCTCAGTGCACTACTTTTGTGAAAAAAATATTTTGGGGCATTTTTTTTTCAGGGGGTACTGCAGCACCCTCAGCACCCCTATTTCCCACAGCTACGACTCCAAATGCCATGATGACCTGGAAGAGACTGCCAAATCGAGGGCAAAGGTAAGAATCTCTGGATTAGCTATCTAATGTTAGCTAAACGTAGTAAGGAATAAATTGCCTAAAAAATTATTTGAAATAACCATTCTGTTAACTGTCTCGTGCAAGCTTTACATGTTTACAATACCTGTTTGCAAAGGTGCCAGCTAGAGATTGCAGGGATTTGTAGTTTTGCATGATGTCAACTTTTATGCTAATTTCTATTTTCTATTTTCGAATACAGCTGAAAATATTAATAAAAGTTACCTTGTCCGAGAGAGATTTACATGGTTATCAAAACATCACGTCAGATATGAAAGATAACTGTATATCAAGCAATGACTTGACTTGACGTTTGTAATCATCAGTGGCGATTTTAGCACGTAAATCTAGCTGGGGAAACTCAAAAAAAAAAGCCACTACACAAACACTAAACAGTACATTAATTGCATTATAATGGTGACAAACAGTGCCCACAAACTGCTTTCTTTTCTGCACCATGGAGTGAATCCTTACCACTGCTACACCTGGCTAACAGCAGTTCATTCAGCCTCAATTACTGCCTTTTAAAAAACCATAGCTGATATGTCCGACTTGCTTAAATAAATGTGGTTTCTACTAACAATTGAGATGTACAAACTATGGCATAAGGGGACAACGAGCAGATAAGATGCAATCCGTAATTTCGATTAAGACATTAATGAGCGAGCTAGGACAAACGTAGTTAACATAACTATTTGTTCAGCACTTTTGAAATGTACAGCAACATGGGCTGTTCTTATAGTATTCTCCCTGTACACCAAGTCAGATGATTACATTTCTCTAAAACAGGCTATAGGCAACATGTGCACCACCAAGTCAGAACAGTAGGCTAAGTGATGAGGGGGAAGGGACCAATAGGACTAATAATTTGGGTGAGGCACATTGTTTCAGTATGATATGTTGGATAAAGGAATAAAGACAGACACCAATGTCAAGTTCAATAGCCTTGTTCAAGCATTGTACAAATCCCTACACGCGGAGTCCAGGGAACAGTCCGGCTAGTCGATTACCTATCAACTAGACTCCGTAACATCAACCTTTTCAATAGAAAGTGCAAACATAACGGCATAACATTAAGTTCTTAACAGTCAAGTCATAACAATTGAAAAAGCATTACATTTTCTTTTTACTTCAGTTGTCATCTTCCTTTTTTTATAAACAGAGGACAAGTTAACACAGTTTCTTGCTTACAGAGTAAGCCAGTCCGGTGGCTTGCACAGCCGACCCACCCGTGAGTAAGTATTGGCTCTGACAGGGGTAGGATTAGGGCCACGAGCTGGAGAGCTTGGTGGGGTAGAAGCCTCACCTTCAGTTGGCTCATGTCTCAATTCTGCGCCCCTTGCCCTTAGGCCTGGACTATGATCCAGCTCATCTAGGTGAGTGTATGGCGTGTTCTTGTTTGTCTGCTTTGCTACTCGCAGATCCACTCGATTGCGACGATAGAGGGAGCCACCAACATCCACCAGGTAAGAACGTGGTGCAACTCTCTGTAGGCACGTGCCCAGCCTCCAGAGTCATGTGTGGTCTCCCGGCAGCGGTTTCACCCACCTCCAGCTCTGGTAGGCTTCGAGCAGTCCGGTGGTAGAAGCACTTAGCGAGCTGCTTTCTGTGACGCAGGTTGTCCGTTACGCCAACCATGACGCAGGGCTCAAGTAGCTTGGGGGATGGTAGTCTTCAGACGCCTGGACAGAAGGCGTTGTGTTGGGCTGCTGTCCATGTTTTCGGTGGGTGTGTTCCTCCACTGTAAGATCGCTTTCCATTGGTCGTTACAGTCGCGCAAGGCCCTGCTTAACAGGTTTTTTGCAATCTTGACAGCTGATTCTGCCTTGCAATTTGCTTTTGGGTGTCTTGGAGAGGAGGTCACGTGGTCAAACTCCCATTCTGAGGCAAAACGCTTGAACTGTGCAGTGGGCCATTGTCCGTGATTACCTTGTCAGGCTGACCTTGCCTTGCAAACTGCACCTTGCAGCACTTTATGACCGTCTCTGCAGACAAGTCAGGGAGCAGTAGTGATCAACGATGAGAAGATAGTCCTTTTGTCTGTGGCTGAATAAGTCCATGCTGACGATTTGCCAGGCCCTTGTGGGCAGTTCCTGTGACATCATGGTTTCCTTTTGCTGTTCATGAGCGTACCTGTTGCATGTGGTACAGTTGCTGACAAAGTCTTTCATTTCTGCTTGCATGTTTGGCCAGTATAATGTTTCACGAGCCTGGCGGTAGCATGCGTCACCTCCAACGTGACTGGAGTGTATGCGGGTAAGCATCTCTGGACGTAGTGATTTGGGAATAAAGACCTTCTGACCTCTGAACAAGATGCCATTTTGCACGATGATCTCATCTCGAAAGGTCCAGTATTCTCTCACTGTGAAAGGTGTCTCCTCATTCAGGTATGGCCAACCTGCGAGAGCCATGGACTTCAGTGACTGTAGGTGTTCGTCCTTGTCAGTGTGTTGCCTGATGTGGGCTAGGCGGTGATCTGTGACGTTTAAGTAGTCTGCCTGATTGATCTGTTGAACATCTTGTTGTTCCTGCTGTAGCGAACAGATGGCCTGCCGCTGATAGGCAGTGCCTCTGCCTGTACATTGTGCTGTTGCCCTGCTCAGTGTGTCGCTGATGTACATCTCTGGTCCTGGCTTGTAAATGACCTTCAGGCTGTAGTTTTGCAGTCAGGAGCATGCTTTGAAGCGTCTTGAGCACGTTGAGGAGAGGTTCACTGAATATGGCAATAAGTGGTTTGTGGTCAGTTTCAGGTGTGACCAGCTCTCGACCATATAAGTAGTGATGGAATCGGCGGCAGGAGAAGACAATGCTGAGGCACTCTTTCTCAATTTGTGTATAGTTTTGTTCAGTGGGGGTGAGCACTTTCGAGGCAAACGCAACAGGCTGGCCTTCCTGCATAAGGCAGCATCCAAGCAACTGGCGCAGAGGCTCACAGACTGCTGATAGGTGTGACATGAACTTTGCAAGATAGTTTGCAAAACCGATGAGACACTGTACTCCTTTTGCATCAAACGGGTTTGGCATGTCGAGGATCGCTCGGACCTTGTCTGGGTCCGGCTACAGAGCTTTGTCCGAGAGAATATTGCAATGGAAGTGGACGTCTTTCACCATGAACTGCCGCTTCTTCAGGCCAAGACGAAGCTTAACTGATCGGCAGCGCTCCATCAGTGCCAGGAGCTTCACATCGTGGTCACGTTCTGCTTCTTCGTCTGTGTCACCACAGCCTACGATCAGGCCATCATCGGCGATGGGTTCAATGCCCTTGAGCCCAGCCAGTAACTCGTGCTGCTTGCGTTGGTATACCTCAGGTGCAACTGAGACACAAACCGGGAGGTAGGTAGTCATGAAGCTGCTTTCTTCGTCCAGCTTGCATTGAAGGAATGCATCTCGGGCATCCACCAAGGTGAAAATCCTGGCCTTGGGAAGCTTGTAGAGGACATCCTCTAGTGTCGGCATGATGTAGTGGGATCGTTTCAGTGCTTGGTTCAAATGCTTTGGGTCGATGCAGACCCTCAGCTTCTCTGTTTTTTTCTCTCAGTATGACCATATTGTTGTAGCAGTCAGTTGGTTCAGTCACAGATGTCATGTTGCCATCGGCCTCATACTTGTCCAGCTGGGCCTTCACAGCCACTTTCATTGCAATGGGCACATTGCGAGGAGCACACTGGACTGGAGTGATGCTCTCATCCACTTCAAAGTGTACCTCCCCAGGCACAGATTCAACGGGCATGTTGAATACATCGTCATATCTGCTGAGTAGCTGTTCTTTGGACAGGCGTCCATGCTGGACATGATCCACAATGTGCAGGTCATTTGGTACACTGAACTGCATCAGTCCCAGGGGTTCACATGTAGAGCCTGAGAGGAGAGGATGTTGACTGGTTTTCACAATCTCAAACTCCAGCTTGTGTTTGCGTCCCTGAATAACACATTCGGTCTCAAAAGGTGCCCATAGAACTCATTAGCTCTCCTGAGTACAGCTTTAGTCTAGTATCGCTGGGCAATAGATGTGTGTCAGGTGCCAGATTGATTTTGTCTTTGTAGCTCATTACGTTGCATGTAGCACCGGAATCCAGTTGACATTGGCCTACATTTTGTATGTCGCAGTAGGAGGACCAATACCGTGTGTAGCCCACTAAAAGAAGTAGGCAAGCATTCACTCTATAATCATTCACTTGCATTACACAGTTGTTGAGTGATAGGCTACTGTAAAAGTGATGTGAATACTATAAAACGCCACAGCTTAATTTTTCACCCACTCCGTGTTCTTTTGCTATAGTGTGTGCTCGTGTGTGTAAAACTCTCCAACACAGAAAATATTTCCCATTTGGAGACGTTGTGGCTTGCTTACACTCATCGCATAGTGTCACAAATTCGACAGCAATCTAGTTCAAGTTATGAAGCCTGTGAGAATCTTTAATAGTCTAGTGGTGCTCATATTGTTGAGCTGATCTGTGTGTGTTGGTAGGTGCAAATGATGTGTAGGCCTACTGCAGCTACAGATACACTTGCATGTCCCAGCAGGCACATATCTTTGTGTCACATAAAACGACGGTTGTTGATACACTACCGTTCAAAGGTTTGGGGTCACTTAGAAATGTCCTTGTTTTTGAAAGAAAAGCCATTTTTTTGTCCATTAAAACAACAAATTGATCAGAAATACAGTGGACATGGTTAATGTTGTAAATGACTATTGTAGCCGGAAACGGATGATTTTTTATGGAATATCTACATAGGCGTACAGAAGCCCATTATCGGAAACCACTCCTGTGGCATGTTGTTTTAGCTAATCCAAGTTTATCATTTTAAAAGGCTAATTGATCATTAGAAAACCCTTTTGCAATTATGTTAGCACAGCAGAAAACTGTTGTTCTGATTTAAAGAAGCAATAAACTGGTCTTCTTTAGACTCGTTGAGTATCTGGACCATCAGCATTTGTTGGTTCAATTCCAGGCTCAAAATGGCTAGAAATGAAGTACTCGTCAGTCTATTCTTGTTCTGAGAAATTAAGGCTATTCCATGTGAGAAATTGCCAAGAAACTGTAGATCTCGTACAACGCAATGTACTACTCCCTTCACAGAACAGCGCAAACTGGCTCCAACCAGAATAGCAAGAGTAGTGGGAGGCCTCGGTGCACAACTGAGCAAGAGGACAAGTACATTAGAGTGTCTAGTTTGAGAAACAGAAGCCTCACAAATCCTCAACTGTCAGCTTCATTAAATAGTACCCGCGAAAACACCGGTCTCAATGTCAACGGTGAAGAGGTGACTCAGGGAGGCTGGCCTTTTAAGCAGAGTTGGGAAAAAAAAGCCATGTCTCAGACTGGCCAATAAAAAGAAAAGATTAAGATGGAGGAACTACTCCCAAGCTTAATTGCACCCACAATAACCCTTCCTCTTACAGACAACTCCTGGTGTAAACCCTGGGCTAAGGCACCTCTCATGTCTCTATTAGAACTCATGATTAATAATACTTAAAGATCAGATATCCAAACCCATCACTGGCATGTCAACTGAGCCAAGATCACAGTCAAATGGATTTAGCTGATTTGGTCACTCATTCTGTAGATTTCTTTTTGCATTTCCCCTGCATGCTTGCGTTCAGTTCATTCAGTATCCCGAATATTTCTGTTAAGTATGCAAGGATACACATTTTCTTTTCATTACACAGAAATTCAACAAAGTTTTTTTTATTTTTACATCCATTGCGAATTACAACAGTTCCTCTCTCAATTCGAAAACTCTTTCCAACATTGCCCTCAAAAACCACCAAGCTTCGGTGTGAAATAGAATATTGTCATGCTCTGATCTCATTTCTCCACATAGTTTTGCGTGCGCTATGTAGTTCATAATTGAAGTTACCTGCTGCATATCTCCGAGTTCTGCGCTCAACTATTTTGCCGCCAGTTGCTCTCGGTGTATTCATAATAGCTCAGTGGGTGTATCATACAATGCGTTCATATGGCAGAGGGAGACACATTCATAACTAGAGTGCAGAGGCCTGTCTGCCGTCGCGTGATAGATGGAGCTCCATCTGTGCAAAAGCCACCATTCAATCCCATGGAATTTGTTTTTCGTCAATATTGCCTCGCAGCACACTGAACATCCCTGAGACAGAAATATATGACCTTGTGAATAACATCCCCCGACATGTAGCGAGCAAAAGACAATGCATGGCATCTCGGCCCTCGCAGCGAACATCCGTTTGGAGAGTATATGGTGGGGTATGTTGAGTCATTCAGCCAGAGTTTCCTCCTGATTGCTAGCAATAGCATCAATTCTTAGTTTCACAGTGTTATATGACAAAGGTATTGATGTGAGTTTCTGAGCCTCTGCCTCCCCACACGTTGTTTTCAACATATCAACGGTGGGCGGTCATATCGAAATCTCTGCAATAGTCTGTGGTTTCATAGCGTAGCGTGCCTAGCCATTCACCGTGGTAATGATTAAAGTGCAACTGTCAAGTGCGGCCTTTTCCCACGATCTAAGGACTCTCTCTAGTCGAATTTTAACTTTAAGATTTTTATCATTTTCATTGAGATTTTTAAGGTTATCCACATTTACAATGATTTTGAGAGACAGAGATGATATATATATACATATATATATATACACACATACAGTGGGGCAAAAAAGTATTTAGTCAGGTTCTCCCACTTAAAAATATGAGAGAGGCCTGTAATTTTCATCATAGGTACACTTCAACTATGACAGACAAAATTAGAAGAAAAAAAATCACATTGTAGGATTATTAATGAATTTATTGGTTTATTGGTTGCCGGAGAATTTCCAAAATCCTAGTAAAAAAATCTAATAATAATAATTATATATATATATATATATATATATATATATATATATAATAATTATTATTATTTATTTTTTTTACTAGGATTTTGGAAATTCTCCGGCAACCACATTTTCATAACAGGGACACCTCGTTTGAAAACAGCTGCCCTATACACACACGCACACGCACAGGAATATTTTTCTGTTGTTAAGATGCAAAAAAATCCTCTGCTGTTATGAATCACTCACACCTGGCCCAGTGTCACACGTCTGAACATGGCCACCAGAGATGTTTTGGGCTGACAAAGTAATAACGGCCTAGTGCATCAATTTTTGTGAGAAATAATTTTTTTCCTACTTTTCTTTTGTCTGTATTATTTTTTGGGATTATTTATCAGGGGGTGCTGTAGCCCCCTCAGCACCCCTACTTCCTGTGGCTATGGTCTAAAACATCAGCCAATTTCATTTTCAATGTGAATATATGTGTGTGGGTAGGGGGGCAGCAATGCCATGATGATAATAACAGGATGTGACACACACAAATAGCCCCTTACCTGTGTGGGTGGGGGGTATACAGTTCCCATAACAACATCTGGAGAAACAATAAATGTCCACTACCTCCCCTGCCCAGACACACAGCAGGATGTTTTAAGTGCGCTTGACTGGCGAACCGCACCACGGGGATTTATCTGTTTCACTTTCAAGAGCGTAAAGATACACCTCATCTCTCTTTCTCTTTCTCTCTGACACACACACACACACCATAACACCACTCAATGAGAGAACCAAGTAAAGATTAATCATGGTTTTGTTTTACATTTTATTACAAACATGTTAGAAGTTTAAAAAAAGCATACATACACACACACATACATACATACATACAATAACAACAGTGAATGCTGGCAAAGCAAAAAATATTTACAAAACAATCTCAAGACATTAGAAAGAACTGACCAGCAGTCTTACTCTCCTTACTCTCTCTCACACACACACACACACACACACACACACACACACACACACACACACACACACACACACACACACACAATTAGGCTATAGACTAATATCTTTCTTAGCTGGAGTGCAGACTAGATGACTCTGACTCTGTCGTTGTGGACGTCGTGGCACCTGTTCGTCTACGCGGGAGAATCTTCAGGCTGGACATGCGTGTAAGTCTGAGGGCGCGGCGAGCAGAACTCTTGAAACCCACTCCCAGGAAGGCGTAGAGCAGCGGGTTCAAGCAGCAATGGGCGTACGCCATTGGCTCAGACACCGCTAACCACAACCCCAGGCCTGACTCCAACGTACAGCCCCGCGGGATCAGCTCCAAACGGAGGAGAGCATCCACTGTGATGCCAATGCAGTACGGCAGCCAGCAGAGGAAGAAACAGAGAACCAAAGCCACAGTGGTCCGCACCGCCCTCCTCTTCTGCCTCTGGCCTCCCAGAGGGCCGCGGGTCAGCCTGGACACGATCACACAGTAACACACCAATAGAACCAGGCCCGGCACCACCAGCCCCACCAGCACCGTCTGAAGGTGAAACAGGGACACCCACAGTGGGGCGTTCTCTGGCGGATAGAGCCTTGCACACACCATCTCTCCTTCCCCTGCCTCCTGGGTCCGAGCGAACACCATGTCTGGGAAAGCGAGGAGACCAGCCGGCAGCCAGGCACCAGCGTACACATACCTGTGAGCTAACCGCTGCCGGATGTGTGTGGTGCTGGTGTCCGTGGCTTTGACCACGGCCAGGTAGCGGTCCAGACTGATGAAGGCCAGGATCAGCACGCTGCCATACAGGTTCACCGTGTAGATGACGTGCACGCCGACACATGTGACTGCTCCAAAGCGCCAGTCCCCTAGTGCTGCGTCCACAGCCCAGAAGGGCAGCGCCAGCACGAAGAGCAGGTCGGCGGCGCAGAGGTGCAGCCGGTAGCGGTCCGTTAGGCTGAGGTGGGCCTTCCGCTGGCAGCCCAGTACAAACACCACCAGGCCATTCCCGGTGATCCCCAGGGTGAAGATGAAACCGTACACCACCGGGATGAAGACACGCTGCACGCTGGGGCTCAGCAGTTCACGGTCACATGGCTCCTCAAAACCAGCGCCGAAATCGCCCAAGCCAGAACCAAAACCGGAAATCGTGTCATTGTAGTCATAATCCGATTCTGGTATCACAAAGTGCTACAGAGCGAGGGAGAGAGAAGGATAATTGAGTACACTTAAAAAATACAATGTGCACAATTTTAAGAACCAATTCTACAATCTGATTAGTGATTAACATGATAACCAAGACAAATGCCGACAGCCATACAAAGTCCCAGAAAGGTTTTGTTAACAGGCCTAAATGCTGAAACAAGCCATACCTCGTAGTAGGACATGATGGAGACAGCTATATTTTTGTCTCTCCCTCTGTTCTCTCCTGCCACGTCTGTCTTTCTCTTCTCCAAATGGAGTAAAGTTCTGTACCCGGTGAGGTTAAATAGCTGAGCCTACCCTTCTTCCACCCATGCTCCGCCCCCAACACACACACACACACACACATCTGTGTCCTACTGAAATGCTTTTCCTGTTTTCGAGGTGTCAGGTGCTGAAAGTGTCTCTATCGCAGGATATTTGAGTGTGTGCGTGTATGTGTGTGTGTGTGTGTGTGTTTGTGTGTGTGTGTGTGTGTGCGTGTGCATGTGTGTGTGTGCGCGCCTTTGTTTACAGTTTAGGCCCCTAATGTCAAATCTGTGAGAATAGTATTGTTGACAATGGCATGATGATATAACACTGTTGCTGTCTATTGACAGTCAAACCATAAAGGAGAGAGGAAACGTTATAAACACATTCTCACCGCCCAGCTGTAGCGTGTCTGTATGGACGAGGGTACAGCTGCTGTGTGTGAGTGAGATCAATTGAGACTGAGGGAGAGCGAGTTTGTGTTTGCACCACTTTGTCCCTTTGACACAGAGCTGAATCAGAACAGTCCTGCATGAGTGGCACCATGAAGAAGTGCATTATAGATGTTCGTTATAGGTGAGGCATATCCTGTGCAGACATAGACTCAGACCCAGACAACACTGACGAAGGTGTCACCCCGCCCTTACCACTCTCACACCCTTATACAGTAGGATCTTAATTTGAGCCAGTTTGCTACAGCAGGAAAATACTCCTGCAGCAACAGGAAATGTGAATTGTTATGTGGATGATCATTTATGTTTTGTATGGGTTGATACATTTTGCATCAGGGCAAATAGTCTGACATTTCAAAGTGGAAATTACAAACTTCAGAAGCATTTTTAAACCTTGAATAGACGACACGTTTGAATTTCCTCCATTGCAAGAAAATTGCCATCGACACAGTGGTCGAATTAAGATCCTAAATGTGTATACCCCCCCCCCCCCCCTCCCTCCCTCCCCTCTCTCCCTCCCATCACCAACACTGTATCTCCCTCTCCTCATAGGCCTAATTAAAGACCTCCTGTACTTAGAACTCCACTTTTCTTAGAACTCCCACTCTCATGTAGACTCCAAAAGACTGAAGTGAAAATACCTTTTTTGGGGATTGTTATCAGGCCTTAAGACACGAATATGAACACTACTGCAGCACAGACTCTTGTAGGCCTACAACGCTTACAGTATATGGGCATGGACTGAATCAGAACACACACACAGGCGAGCAGGTGTTTCTGGTCTAACAGGGTTGCCATGGAGCTTGTTCCAACGACAGCGCTGGTGACCAGCTGGTTTAGCTCCATACCTTCAGCTGTTTAAAAGACCACCCGAGGGACACACACACGCGCGCACGCATGCGCACACACACCAGAACAGAGGAGCAAGAAAATGGTATTTCTGCACATACAGCAAGTCGGATGTTGGTGTAAAATAAAAGGTAGTAGAAAGAAACAGTAGGGAACAATAGGTTGGGAACTCACAGTATTGCTGCAGCTGCTGGCCAGCTGAGCCGTTTCAACTTAGAGCCAAGTAGGTTACATGGGAGGGTGGCTCGGTGAGTGACGAGCAGAGTCAGTTTTCCCAGGGCCTCTCAAGCACTTCCCACACACACATGGAAGCAGTAGAAACAGAAGCTGGAAGTTGACTGCCTCTCCCAGCATTAGAACAGAGCTTCCTGGAGGAGAGATGGAGGAAGAGCGAAGAAAACAGAAAGAAGAGAGGAGAAGACAAGTCAACACTCCCTAACAAGTAACCATTCCGAATCAGTCACCCCTCAGCCACATACACGGATGCACGCACGGCCACACACACACACACACATACACGGATGCACGCACGGCCACACACACACACACACACATACACGGATGCACGCACGGCCACACACATACACGGATGCACGCACGGCCACACACACACACACATACACGGATGCACGCACGGCCACACACACACACACACGGATGCACGCACGGCCACACACACACACACACACACACACACACACACACACATACACGGATGCACGCACGGCCACACACACACAGATGCACAAGGCATACCCCACATCCAAAACGTACCACTTCCCAAACCCCATGCAGCTGCTAATGTGTCAGGGGTTTGGTGACACACACACACACACACACACATTATTCTCCTCTAGTCATGGAGTATTCATAACAGGAAGGACTTCCTCCCTCTCTATTTGGGAAAAGCAAACAGCTGGAAAGCTCTCTCACACGGACACTCCTGTACACATGCAGACACGTACACGCATACACACCTGTAAAGATATGTATATCCAGCTTTGAAACAGACACAAATGCCCTCAATTTTAATCCCTCATTCTTCTCATCACTCGTCTCCTCTATTTTCCTCTCTCCTTCTAACCCCCAGCACCACTCTAGTGATGGTCTAAACGCTTGGGGGTGTGTGTGTGGGGGGGGGGTGTACTGGTCTACTGCCTACAGAATGTTAACTCCTCCGTCAATGCAAGACAGACTTTCCTGTTGGTGAGACTCTGAACAATCCTGGGAAATTCAGACGGAGATGGGCTACATCTTAAAGGGGATAGTACACCATTTTGGCAATGAAGCCCATATTGAACGCAGAGACATACAAAATAGTATCCACACGTTCATCTGACTCTGGGGAAGTACACTGAATAAAAAATATATAAAAATGCAACATGCAACTAAGTTGCATTTCATATAAGGAAATTAGTCAACTGAAATGAATGCATTAGGCCCTAATCTAGGGATTTCACATGACTGAGATTACAGGTATGCATCTGTAGGTCACAGATCGCTTTAAGAACAAGGTAGGGGTATAGATCAGAAAAACAGTCAGCATCTGGGTGTGACCGTTTGCTTCATGCAGCTTCACACATCTTCTTCTTCGCATACAGTTGATCAGCCTGTTGATTGTGCCCTGTGAAATGTTGTCCCACTCCTCTTCAATGTCTGTGAGAAGTTGCTGGTTATTGGCGGGAACTGGAACACACTGTTGTACATGTTTATCCAGAGCATCCCAAACTTGCTCAATGGGTGACATGTCTGGTGAGTACTCAGGCCATGGAGGAACTGGGACATTTTCAGATTCCAGGAATTGTGTCCAGATCCTTGCGACATGGGGCCGTGCATTATCATGCTGAAACATGGAGGTGATGGCGGCGGATGAACGGCACGACAATGGGCCTCAGGATCTTGTCACGGTATCTCTGTGCATTCAAATAGATCAAATCGATTAAATGCAATTGTGTTCGTTGTCCGTAGCTTATGCCTGTCCATACCATAACTCCACCACCACCATGGGGCACTCTGTTCGCAACATTGACATCAGGAAACCGCTTGCCCAGATGAAGCTATCCATGCTGTCTGCCATCTGCCCGGTACAGTTGAAACCGGGATTCATCCGTGAAGACCACACTTCTCCAGCGTACCAGTGGCCAATGAAGGTGAGAATTTGCCCACTGAAGTCAGTTACGACGCCGAACTGCAGTCAAGTCAAGACCCTGGTGAGGATGACAAGCACGCAGATGGGCTTCCATGAGTTGGTTTCTGACACTTTGTGCAGATTTCTTTTGGTTGTGCAAACCCACCTTTTCATCAGCTGCCTGGCTCGCTGGTCTCAGACGATCCCGCAGAAGAAGAAGCCGACTGTGGAGGTCCTGGGCTGGAATGGTTACACGTGGTCTGCGGTTGTGAGGCCGGTTGGACGTACTGCCAAATTCTCTAAAACGACGTTGGAGGCAGCTTATGGTAGACAAAATGAACATTTCATTCTCTGTCAACCTCTCTGATGGACATTCCTGCAGTCAGCATGCAAATTGCACTCTCTTTCAAAACTTGAGAGATTGTGTTGTGTGACAAAACTGCACAGTTTAGTGGCCTTTTATTGTCCCCAGCGCAAGGTGCAGCTGTCATGCTGTTTAATCAGCTTCTTGATATGCCATACATGTCAGCTGGATAGATTACCTTATCAAAGGAGAAAGGCTCACTAAGAGGGATGTAAACAACCCCAAATTTGAGAGAAATAAGCTTTTTGTGAGTATGGGAAATTTCTGGGATCTTTAAATTCAGCTCATAAAACAATTTACATGTGGCTTCTTAACAGCTTCTACACCCAAACCATAAGACTAATGAACAGCTAATCAAATGGCTACCTGGACTGTTTGCGTTGCTGCTACTCTCAGTTTATTATTTATGCATAGTCACTTTACCTACATGTACATATTTCTGTGCCCCGCACATTGATTCTGTACCGGTACCCCCTTTGCTACTGTTATTTTATTGTTGCAATTGAATTATTTATTGTTTACTTCAGTTTATTTTAGTAAATACTTTAACAATTATTTTTCTTAAAAGTGCATTGTTGGTTAAAGGCTTTTGCACGTTACCATTTCACTGTAAGGTCTACACCTGTTGTAGTCGACGCATGTGACAAATAACATTTTTATTTCATTTGATATATTTTTGTTCTGTATAGATTAAAGGGCCTCATTGCCAAAATCCCATACCATCTCTTTAGCGGTATAAACGGGCTTCTTCTTCTTTATCTGCTCTGGTGTGAAAACACTGGCCATGTGGATACAGATATAAAGGACATCACGCTGCTTGCTCAGCAAGTACTGATGCTCGTGTTTCGTGGCCCAAGCAAGTCTCTTCTTCTTACTGCTGTCCTTTAGTAGTGGTTTCTTTGCAGCAATTCGAACATAAAGGCCTGATTCATACAGTCTCCTCTGAACAGTTAATGTTGAGATATGTCTTTTACTTGAACTCTGTGAAACATTTATTTGGCCTGCAATCTGAGGTGCAGTTAATTGCTGATTTCTGAAGCTGGTAACTCTAATGAACTTATCCTCTGCAGCAGAGGTAACTTTGGGTCTTACTTTCCTGTGGCGGTCCTCATGAGAGCCAGTTTCATCCTAGCACTGTCATTTTTCTTTGCTTATTTGAGCTGTTCTTGCCATAATATGGACTTGGTCTTTAATCAAGTAGGGCTACTACATCCTGATTCAGCTCATACCAGGGTTGAACCCAGGACCTCTGCCTTGCTTGCACGTGACCTGGAGGATCTTTCCAGTCGACACCACACAATACACTAGCTATCTGCTGGTGCAAGTGGGGACACTTCAGTCTGAAGAGTAAGTTTCACACATCCCCATGTGCTTCACATACAAGCCAACACCTGGTAGGCATCCACCTTATTGCTTATCACCAGTCCTGTATTTCAGATGAGTCTATATAAGGGAGACAAAACAAGAGGTACATCCCAACAGTCCAAAGTGGCTCATTTTCTACTCTCCTTTACCAGCGCTCAGTGCACCAATGTGAAGAAGCTGGACAGGTGAATGGCAGGCAGATTATGGGAGTAACGGATTACAAAAAGAAACGGTAACTGTAATCTGTTACGTTTACCAGCAAAAATATTTATCAGATTACAGATACTTTTGAAAAACTATATGATTACTTCGAGGATTACTTTTAAATTCAGAAAGGAGGTTTTCAATTTTTTGACATGTCTTGACATGTTTTTCGACATGTCTCTGCTTTCTCAATGATATTCAAATCAGCATTGAAAAAAGGCGCAAATTTAAGTTTGTTCCATCCTGAGCGAGTTTTACCACAAAATCTAAGTCCACTATGACGACACACCAAATGGGTTTGATGGATCGTGGGAAAAGAGCAGGAATAGGCTTTTGTAGGATACAGTCCAAGCTATGTCTTCCAATGGTACAATTGCTGTCGTCATCCAATGATTATCTAAGTTGAATAAACGCTTGGAGGTAAGGAAAACACAAGTGGTGTTGTCTACGGCGATACGGATATCACTTATTATTGATATCTACATAGTGCATTGATGTGAATCACACTTCTGCTCTCTCATTTCGCTATTTCGGCACTACGGATTGTGTTTGTTGGGGATGGCTGTTCACAAATCTAAAATGTGTATTTGAACCAAATAATGGTTGAATTGAAGAAGTTTAAGCTGCCTATCAATCATTGTTTTTGAAACTAGTGGACAGCCAGTGTGAAAAATGTGCTCTTGCAACAGCTGCATATTGCAGATCCCAGCCTACGGACTAAAAGCAGGGCTTTTATTGCTCAATCTAATTCCATAGGCCTAATGGACACATGTTCAAACTCATACACTTTTGATAGCCTTAAAGGGGCAATCTGTAGTTGCTACATCAATTTTTTTTAACTTATATTAAAATATATATATATATATATATATATATATATATATCTCCATTGATTCTTGATGAATAGAACTTATAAATGCCACATGAGCTTAGTTCAGCTGTCACACTCCACGAGAACCCAAAATATAAGCTTGTTTTTCTCCAATGTTTGTAAACATGGTTAAAACAATACATGTTGATATCATGGATGTTCAGTCCTTGCATCTACAGTATAGCTCTGTCTATTAATCTGAGTGATTACATTTCTCCAGGCCCCTCCCTCAGCTTTTTACCAAAACAGAGGTGGGGCAACCATTTTGTTATTGTTTCATCTTTGGATTTGCCCTTTAAAACAGCTGTATATTATCAAGATGTCAAAGACTGACCAATGAGCGCAGCATTTATTTTTAAACTCGAATCAATGAGCCCAATCAGTCCTCCATGACAACAAAATCATAAACAGCAGAGTAGGGCTGGCTGTTAAATTCTTAGGTTTGGGGTTATGCACAGGTAAAACAATTTGTCTATTCTATACTTCCATATTTCCAAGTCTTATTCTTGAAGATAAATAGGTATAACATTTACGGGAATGACTGAAATTCTGATAGACTTTGGTTTTTAATGTAAAAATTATAATTGAATTGTATTATTATATGTAGTAGAAGAGATGGGTTAGATGAAGCCTACATAACCAACCCATAAAGTAAAATGTAACATCTATATATTGCCAGATATGTAAACTTTGGTTCGATGTGGTTCGATTGGTAACATACGTTTTGGTCGTCTTCTAATGCCTCTTAAGGGGAAAGTAATCTAAAAGTAACTAAATGTAATCAGATTACATTACTGAGTTTGGGTAATCCAAAAATGGTTACTGATTACAATTTTGGACAGGTAACTAGTAACTTTAACAGATTACATTTAGAAAGTAACCTACCCAACCCTGATGGCAGGTGATAAGCGATCTCCATGTTGCTCTCACCTGTCAGATAAGAGTCGACTACTGTGTACTCTCTGGAGGAGAGATGAGAGAGAAAGGCACTTTGCCAGGGAGGACTGACAAGCTATGGTCCTTGTCCTTCCGTTGTGGAAGACCATGAAACCAGACAGTTTTGTTTGGATGTTAAATGGCGAGACAGAGGCATTGATTCGAGAAACCAGTCTTTTTCAGTACATTGCAATACATCCGGGTATCCCAAGCACACTGGTTGCAGTAATTAACATTTACCAGCAGATAGGATCACCCATGACAAGTTTTTACAAAACCAACACGCAAATATAATAACGATGCATTTGAGAACCTGCTCTATCAGTTAAAGAGCTCTCTCTAGTGGCGAAACCGCAGAACTGTACCCCACCATCACTCTGGAAGCAGCTACTACCTGTACACAATGTTACTCCTACAAGGAGAAAGGGGGTTGTTCATATTTCCATAACACATTTGATTGGCTAGAATATTTCAGGCTTTTACACGGTGTCAAGATACAAAGATGGGATTGGTCAACTGTGTCGCCCCAAACGTTACATGGTCCTTGTTTTCGCGCGAAAAGTGCACTTTCTCTTCTCCAGCGTGCATGGTACGGTTCGTCAAGGGAAGACGGAAGAGATTTTAGAAACAATTTTATATTTCAGTGTTAATCCAGTGAAAAGATGGATCTTGCACAGACGACTCAGGAGAATGCGGGACAGATGGTGAAAGACGAGTTAGCAGAGAAATGCCAGAAGCTTTTCCAGGCTTTCTTAGAAGAGTGAGTGACATTATGTTATTGTTCTTCTTGGAATCTAACGTTAGCTGACTGGTAGATCTTTAGTTAGCTAGATAATAGCTATTGGATATCTAGCAAAACATTAACATAGAGAGACAACAATGTTATGTCTAGATTAAACATATATATTTATTAGTACCAGTCAAAAGTTTGGACCTACTCATTCAAGGGTTTCTCTTTATATTCCACATTATAGAATAATAGTGATGACATCACAACTTTTAAATAACCCATATGGACTCATGTAGTAACCAAAAAAGTGTTAAACAAATCAAAATATATTCTCTCAACCAGCTTCATGAGGTAGACACCTGGAATGCTTTTCGAACAGTCTTAAAGGAGTTCCCACATACTCTGAGCACTTGTTGGCTGTTTTTCCTTCACTCTGGGGTCCAACGGAACCCAATCCATCTCAATTGGGTTGAGGTTGGGTGATTGTGGAGGCCAGGTCATCTGATGCAGCACTCCATCACACTCCTTGGTGAAATAGCCCTTACACAGCCTGGAGGTGTGTTTTGGGGCAATGTTCTGCTGGAGAAAAAAAATGATAGTCCCACTAAGCACAATCCAGATGGGATGGCATATCGCAGCAGAATGCTGTGGTAGCCAAGCTGGTTAAGTGTGCCTTGAATTCTAAATAAATCACAGACAGTGTCACCAGCAAAGCACTCCCACACCATTACACCTCCTCCTCCATGCTTCACGGTGGGAACCACAAATGCGGAGATCATCCATTCACCTACTCTGCGTCTTACAAAGACACTGCCTTTGGGACCAAAAATCTCAAATTTAGACTCATCAGACCAAAGGACAGATTTCCACTGGTCTAATGTCCATTGCTCATGTTTCTTGGCCCAAGAAAGTCTCTTCTTCTTACTGCTGTCCTTTTAGTAGTGGTTTCTTTGCTGCAATACAAACATAAAAGGCCTGATTCATACAGTCTGCTCTGAACAGTTGATGTTCAGATATGTCTGTTACTTGAACTCTGTGAAACATTTATTTGGCCTGCAATCTGAGGTGCAGGTAATTGCTGATTTCTGAAGCTGGTAACTCTAATGAACTTATCCTCTGCAGCAGAGGTAAACTCTGGGTCTTTCTGTGGCGGTCCTCATGAGAGCCAGTTTCATCATAGCGCTTGATGGTTTTTGCGACTGCGCTTGAAGAAACTTTCAAAGTTCTTGAAATGTTCTGTATTGACTGACCTTCATGTCTTAAAGTATTGATGGACTGTCGTTTCTCTTTGCTTATTTGAGTTGTTCTTGCCATAATTTTGATTTGGTCTTTTACCAAGTAGGGCTATCTGTATACCCCCCCTACCTTGTCACAATACAACTGATTGTCTCAATCGCATTAAGGAAAGAAATTCCACAAATGTACTTTTAACAAGGCACACCTGTTAATTGAAAAGCATTCCAGGTGACTACCTCGTGAGAAAATGCCAAGAGTGTGCAAAGCTGTCATCAAGGCAAAAAGGGTGGCTACTTTGAATGAATCTCAAATATAAATATTTTGATTTGTTTAACACTTTTTTGGTTACTACATGACTCCATATGTGTTATTTCATAGTTTTGATGTCTTCACTATTATTATACAATGCAGAAAATAGTTAAAAAAATAAACAAAAACACCAAAACTGTGTGTGTGTGGGTGTTTTTTTTAAGTAACTCAGTCCGGCTTTAAACATATTCTTAAAAGTTGTAGCAGTAGAAAGTAGATTGGATTCAATTTCGAAATTCACACCATCATTAAGTTTGCCAATGACACAACAGTGGTAGGCCTGATCACCGACAACGACGAGACAGCCTATAGGGAGGAGGTCAGAGACCTGGCCGTGTGGTGCCAGGACAACAACCTCTCCCTCAACGTGATCACGACAAAGGTGATGATTGTGGACTACAGGAAAAGGATGACCAAACACGCCTCCATTCTCATCGACGGGGCTGTAGTGGAGCAGGTTGAGAGCTTCAAGTTCCTTGGCGTCCACATCACCAGCAAACTAACATGGTCCAAGCACACCAAAACAGTCCTGAAGAGGGCATGACATAGCCTATTCCCCCTCAGGGGACTGAAAAGATTTGGCATGGGTCCCCAGATTCTTAAAAGTTTCTACAGCTGCACCATCGAGAGCATCCTGACTGATTGCATCACTGCCTGACTCCAGCCACCCTAGTCATAGACTGTTCTCTCTGCTACCGCACGGCAAGCTGTACCAGAGCGCCAAGTCTAGCTCCAAGAGGCTTCTAAACAGCTTCTACCCCCAAGCCATAAAACTCCTGAACATCTAATCAAATGACTACCCAGACTATTTGCATTGCCCCTCTCTTTTTACGCTGCTGCTACTCTCTGTTTATTATCTATGCATAGTCACTTTAATAACTCAACCTACATATTACCTCAATTACCTCGACTAACCTGTACCCCCGCACATTGACTCTGTACCGGTACCTCCCTGTATATAACCTCGCTATTGTTATTTTACTGCTGTTCTTTAATTATTTGTAACTTTTTTTTCTTATTTTTAATTATATTTTGTGTTCATTTTTTCTTAACTGCATTGTTTGTTAAGGGCTTGTAAGGAAGCATTTCACTGTAACCTGTTGTATTTGGCGCGTGTGACAAATACAATTTGATTTGAATTAGGTAGTGCATCGTCAGTTCCTCTTGTCATGTTAGTCATGTTATACCTAAGACAGCTATTTATAACTTGTCAGAAATGCCCAAATCAACTAGCCCATGTCAGTTAACGTTTTTTCATTTAGGTTTTTAGCCCATAGATATTGTTGTAATTTATTTTGTCACTCATATCACGAGTACACATTAGACATGGCAAAATGTATAGAATTGCAAGATTAGCTTTAAAACTGCTAAATTCTCTCCACCAACAAGAGGGGTGTGAACAGCTTGTGCCATGAACAGTGCTTATTCCCATAGAAATAGATGTGGGGCTTGGGCGGGAGAAATAGATGTGGGGCTTGGGCGGGAGAAATAGATGTGGGGCTTGGGCGGGAGAAATAGATGTGGGGCTTGGGCGGGAGAAATAGATGTGGGGCTTGGGCGGGAGAAATAGATGTGGGGCTTGGGCGGGAGAAATAGATGTGGGGCTTGGGCGGGAGAAATAGATGTGGGGCTTGGGCGGGAGAAATAGATGTGGGGCTTGGGCGGGAGAAATAGATGTGGGGCTTGGGTGGGAGAAATAGATGTGGGGCTTGGGTGGGAGAAATAGATGTGGGGCTTGGGTGGGAGAAATAGATGTGGGGCTTGGGTGGGGCGCGCGGGATGTTCCCCAGTGCTGGAAGTGCCACACCCCCCCCCCTTTTTCTTTTTTAAATCGCATCTTAAAACGTTTTTGGAACTGTTAAAACCTAGCAAGCTAGCTAGCTAACAAGCACATTGAAGTTGGTTAAGATGTGCACACAGTCGGTATAGCCTCATACAGTTCTCTGCTGCCAATGACTGGAGCGAACTACAAAAATCTCTGAAACTGGAAACACTTATCTCCCTCACTAGCTTTAAGCACCAGCTGTCAGAGCAGCTCACAGATTACTGCACCTGTACATAGCCCATCTATAATTTAGCCCAAACAACTACCTCTTCACCTACTGTATTTATTTATTTTGCTCCTTTGCACCCCATTATTTCTATTTCTACTTTGCACATTCTTCCATTGCAAATCTACCATTCCAGGGTTTTACTTGCTATATTGTATTTACTTTGCCACCATGGCCTTTTTTTTGCCTTTACCTCCCTTCTCACCTCATTTGCTCACATCGTATATAGACTTATTTTTCTACTGTATTATTGACTGTATGTTTGTTTTACTCCATGTGTAACTCTGTGTTGTTGTATGTGTCAAACTGCTTTGCTTTATCTTGGCCAGGTCACAGTTGTAAATGAGAACAAGTTCTCAACTTGCCTACCTGGTTAAATAAAGGTGTTCTCAACTTGCCTACCTGGTTAAATAAAGGTGTTCTCAACTTGCCTACCTGGTTAAATAAAGGTGAAATAAATCAAAAATATGAGTCTTCTAATAGCTTTATACATTAGGTATACATGAAAATGGGATGCATACGAGTAATACAACTGTGTGTGTGTGTGTGTGTGTGTGTGTGTGTGTGTGTGTGTGTGTGTGTGTGTGTGTGTGTGTGTGTGTGTGTGTGTGTGTGTGTGTGTGTGTGTGTGTGTGTGTGTGTGTGTGTGTGTGTGTGTGTGTGTGTGTGTGTACCAGACATCAGACGGTGAGGTGAAGTATGTCCGTGATGCTGAGGAGCTGATCAGGCCTGAGAGAAACACTCTGTTGGTCTCCTTCACTGATCTGGAAGGATTTAACCAGGAACTGGCGACCACCATCCAGGAGGAGTTCTACAGGTAGTTACAGATCTAGGACCAGAAGAAGAGGCGAGACACTATTTAAAATTAAAATAAAAAAAATCACCATTTATTACAAATCCATTTAAAAACGGTGTGACATTTATGTCACAGGCCTTCATAAGACCTTCCCCAAACTCTGAAGCCCAGTTCAGATGCAACAGCCGAGAGGAGGCGAGTCTTTTTTATGCAGTTTTAGAACAAAGTTTGCTTGATCAGAACGGTCTAGTTTTAGAATGTTTCGTGTCACGAGTTCCCGTGTAGGAGGGAGACAGGGTTATGAGAACGAGGGCCTTCGCGGTCTTAAAGCCCTGGGAGTCAGAGAGCTGTCCTACAGACTGGCCTTCCTCGCCTGCCATGTGGCTCCTACCAACCCCAGGGTACGACACCCTCACTCAAACCTTCGAGACACACACACACACACCTACACTACCTCAGGCTACAAACTAGTGGACATATCACGCATGCATGTACGACATTTGTTTGAAGGGAGTTGTAATCGTGTAGTTCGGAGGGAAGGAGCTGCGTGATGAGGATCAGACGGCAGAGAGCATCAAGAACCAGATGTCAGTTCAGGAGTGGGAGAAGGTGTTTGAGATGAGCCAAGACAAGAACCTCTACCACAACCTCGGCACCAGCCTCTTCCCCACCATACACGGTCAGCACTACACTCTCACCGGAACAAACACAGCCTTTGCATGGGGTATTTCCTAGCCGCCGTGCTTCTACACCTGCATTGCTTGCTGTTTGGGGTTTGAGGCTGGGTTTCTGTACAGCACTTTGAGATATCAGCTGATGTAAGAAGGGCTATATAAATACATTTGATAGTCTGTGTGTGTGTGTAATAAATGTATAACGTGTGTGTGTGTGTGTAGGTAATGACGAGGTGAAGCGTGGCATCCTGCTGATGTTGTTCAGGGGGGTGTTCCCAAAACCACCATGGAGGGAACATCTCTCAGAGGAGATGTGAACGTCTGCATCGTAGGAGACCCCTCGACCGCCAAGAGCCAGTTCCTCAAGTAAGACCCTTAGACCCTACACACTACACACTCCCCTATGTCACAAATCCCTCCACCCTATAGCGTACACAACCGCATACCTGCCCACTCCACCCCTATTCATTTGCACTTGCACACTACACCCCTATTCATTTGCACTTGCCCACTACACCCCTATTCATTTGCACTTGCACACTACACCCCTATTCATTTGCACAATGCATGTCTAACCCTCACACAAAACCACCTCCACATCTCCCTATACCCACCAGTGGCGATGTTGGCATGTAGATCTCAAAACAAAGCCACCGCACAACACAACGCTAAACAATAGCTTAATTGCACTATAACGGCGAGAAGTGGTGCCCACAAATGTGTTTAGGGCCGACATAAAGTCTGTCCCCGACAGCAGAGCTTTCTTTTCAGCACAGACCTTGTCTGGCAGGGAAACGGTTCATTCAGCCTCGTTTACTGCCTTTAAAAAACAACATGGCTGACTATGTCCCTGGCCAATGACATCGTTCATGCAGCAGCATGGAAGACGTTATAAGACTCACCTTGTTGTGCGCGGCGGCGGTCCTTCGTTGGCAAATGTTGTCATCAAAAAGATGTACAATTCCCGAGTTGGATGGCTGTTCAAAATGTATTTTCCCAGTCTTGACTTCCCAGTCGCAATGCTTGCGGTTAGCCACTGTCACCGATTCCTTCCAAACCACTCATTGTTGAATTTGCAATTTCCAACTTGTTGTGTAATGTTTATGTCCTAATGTTTATGTCCAACGGCCGATGAACACCGATACGTGTTGTATTTTCTCTTCATTTACTTCTCTTCATATAACAAGGATTAAAAAGGACTTGCCAGTTAGACTTGATTCACGATGAGGACTGCTAGCGAAGAAATAAGTGGAAATAGGATGTTGACACGATCAGTCCAATCAAAGCTACTGTACATTTATGTATTTATATATCGTTTCATTTATTTTTTTGCTAAAAATGTGGGTCGTAAAACCGGTGGGGCTCTGCGCCACCTGCCCTGAATGGCGGGTCGCCACTGATACCCGCTGTCCCACCTCTCTCAGGCATGTGGAGGAGTTCAGTCCCAGGGCTGTGTATACCAGTAGGAAGGCCAGCAATGCAGCAGGTCTAACAGCAGCCGTGGTTCGAGACGAGGAGTCACACGAGTTCGTCATCGAGCGCGGAGCTCTCATGCTCGCTGACAACGTGAGTGTGTGTGTGAGCTGAGGATGCTGTGTGTGTGTGTGTTTGCATTTCTGTCTGTGTTTTGTGCTTAAAGTGGGATGGGCTTCTCTTTGTCCACAGGGTGTGTGTTGTATCGATGAGTTTGACAAGATGGAGACCAGAGACCAAGTGGCCATCCATGAGGCCATGGAGCAACAGACCATCTCCATCACTAAAGCTGGAGTCAAGGTACACACACACAGACACCATCACTAAAGCTGGAGTCAAGGTGCACACACACTCTCTCCCTCTGACCTCCCTCTCCTCCAGGCCACTCTGAATGACCGTACGTCCATCCTGCTAACCCGGTCGGTGGTCGCTACGACCGCAGCAAGAGTCTGAAACAGAACGTCAACCTGTCCGCTCCCAGCATGAGCCGCTTTGACCTTTTCTTCATCCTGGTGGACGACTGCAATGAGGTGTGTGTGTGTGTGTGTGTGTGTGTAAGAGAGAACATTTGTGTGTGTATGTGAAGAATGGTGTGTGTGTATAATTACTAATGGAAATCTGTGTGTGTAGGTGACAGACTATGCCATAGCCAGGCGTATCGTGGATCTGCACTCTCGCATAGAGAACTCAGTAGACAGACTCTACTCTCTGGATGAGATCAGAAGATACCTGCTCTTCGCCCGACAGTTCAAACCCAAGGTAAGTGCTATGTGTGTGTGTTAAGGATTTTCACACTGAGTATATTTACATGCACTCTAATAATTAGATATTAAGCTGATTTATGGCATTAGTCATGTAAACACCTTACTCTGATTATCATATGATCCATTTTGCATCATCATCATGATGTGGCCGGTGACCGGTCATAATTGAAGTAGGCAATATGCCGCTTTAAAAACACCACGAGTTTTAAGCAATCTTTCGAAATGTTGGGACATGTAAACACCTTAATAGGAGATCCAGCTGGACCTGCGCGTGTGCTAGTGTGTGTTGGCGTGAGCTAGTGTGTGCTGGCGTGTGCTAGTGTGTGCTAGTGTGTGTTGCGGTGTGCTAGTGTGTGCTAGCGTGTGCTAGCGTGTGCTAGTGTGTGCTAGTGTGTGTTGGCGTGTGCTAGTGTGTGCTAGTGTGTGTTGCGGTGTGCTAGCGTGTGCTAGCGTGTGTTGGCGTGTGCTAGTGTGTGCTAGTGTGTGCTGGCGTGTGCTAGTGTGTGCTAGTGTGTGTTGCGGTGTGTTAGTGTGTGCTAGCGTGTGCTAGCGTGTGCTAGTGTGTGCTAGTGTGTGCTAGTGTGTGCTAGCGTGTGCTAGTGTGTGCTAGCGTGTGCTGGCATGGGCTAGCGCATACTGGCGTGTGCTAGCGTGTGTTGGCGTTTGCTGGCGTGTGCTAGCGTGTGCCGGCGTGTGCTGGCGTGTGCTAGCGTGTGCTGGCGTGTGCTAGCGTGTGCTAGCTCGAGATTCTCATTCGCGACAGTGAAGTGAGTTCGCAAAATGTCGGGGGGCGTGGCCAAGTCGGCCTGGCGAATCACGGTGCGGCAGCTGGAGAGCATGATCCGCCTCTCTGAGGGCATGGCCCGCATGCACTGCTGCGACGAGGTTAGAGGTCACACAACCTATACCCAACGTACCAAGAACTTAGGCGCACAACGCTCTCAAAACCTGCGTTTTGTTGTTTGGTCCTGAAGGATTGATCAAGTTTGCTCTGTCGGTTTGTCATAGATTGCGTGCTAAGAAAGTGTGTAGGGTGTTCTGTCCTAAAGTGTGTGTTATTTGTTGTTCCCGGCAGGTCCAGCCTAAGCACGTGGAGGAGGCATTCCGCCTGCTGAATAAGTCCATCGTCAGAGTGGAGACACCTGACGTCAATCTGGAACAGGACCAGGAGATGGAGGAGGAGGAGGGAGAGAACGGTACACAACCACTAGTACTACTGCCGCTTTACTCCAGATATTTCCATGTACTGAAACCTCTCCGTCTCTCTGCAGGTCGTGACGTTCCCAACGGAGTGAATGGCGTAAACGGCCTGGTTAACGAGCACGCTGATAGTATGAACGGCCACACCGACGGAACTAACCGCGGCACCAACGGAGTCGACGGACTCACCGACGTTGTGAGCGGCCACTCTGACAGCGGCCCCAAGCCGCCGCTGCGTCTGACCTTCCCAGAGTACCGCCGCATCTCCAACCTGCTGGTGCTGCATCTCCGCAGGGCCAAGGAGGGTAAGGCACCCGAAACGCACACATTCTACATGTGGACAGTGTGTTACGCAGTGGTTAACTGTTTGCCTGTGTGCGCAGCCGAGGAGGAAGAGGAGTTGAAGAAGAGTGCCGTAATCAACTGGTATCTGAAGGAGATGGAGTCAGAGATTGACTCGGAAGAGGAACTGATCCACAAGAAGAGCCTGATAGAGAAAGTCCTGCACAGACTAGTGCACTACGTGAGAACACACGAACACACCCATTGCAGCGTTGAGTCTGAGTAATAACACCTTTACAAACCTTAATGTCCAACAGACATCTTTACTATTACTGTTTTTCTTCTCTTCTCTCCATCTCTAGGATCATATCCTGATAGAGCTGTCTCGGGGAGGGTTGAAAGGGTCAGAGGCGGAGGCACAGGAAGAGGTTCTGGTCGTCAACCCCAACTACACTCTGGAGGACTAGACTCATCCCCTCCAACTCCCTCCCGAGCACTTTCCCCCTCCTTCTCAATCGCCTCTCTAGAACTTTTACGTTGGACTCCAATTCAAGACTCTGTGAAGTAGTTTTTTGTTGAATGTTGGTCAGCGTAATTACATTCTCAACATTTGTCATGTTTTAACTGTATTGCTGCTTTATAGAGTTTTTAAACGACTCTACCTTGTTTTAAGCCTTTTATTTGTATTGTTGTAGCCAGGTGAATAATGTAAATATGTTGCTCTGATTTCTCCAGAGCGTTTACTGGCGTATGGCTGTTTGTGGGTCTCCTCAGTTAACATGATGTTAATCCTGACTAGCATGGTTTTACCTCCCATGTTAAATGTATGTGTGAAAGAATACACACAAATTAAAGTCTACCCTTTTGATGCATATGTTTTGTATAAAACGAAACAAAAAATGAAATAACTGTTGTAGCATGTGGAAATATGCTTCCCAGAAAAACTAAGAAGAAAAATCACATGTTTGATATTGTTTATGGCCTCCTTGTCGCCAGTGATGTTTCGGGGAACACTAATGCAATATACTTCAAAATGACTAAAACCAAAACAAAACTGTAGAAATTATAATGGGCCTATATTCATGCAGTTTCTTGACTGTCCAGCTCACTAATAATCACCGAAATGAAAGCAAGACAGTCGGGTAGAATTGAAAAATCCTAAAAGGATGAATAGAGGACTCTTTAGCAAATTTTTACAGCGAGGAAATATGACACATTTTCAGTATGGCCATCTGGAGCTCTTTGAAGACAGAATGCGGCCCCAAGTTCCAAATGAATTTGACACCCCTACAGTAAACATTTAGCAAATGTTATTAACCTGGGTGGAGTGGGATCACATTTATACCTAGTTGGAGTTGATATGATTGTAATGAATGAGTATAGCCAAAGATAATGATTTATAACGCATCTTCTGATAATATACTAATCCAAATGACACTGGCTGGCATATCTATCGGTGAATCGTCCGCTAGGTGGCAGCAGAGTGCCGTAGAACGCATGAATGACGATTTGCGCATGCCCAAGCCGACTCCACTTTTACATAACAAGATGGCGGCGCCCTGTAGGAAGCTTGCGAGGTCGGTGATGTTTAAAGGTATGTTTACTCTGAACAGCTTAAAACCACCTTTATTTCGACATGACTCATAAACAGAGGGAGTCAGCAGTTTTTAGGGGCAAAGCTGTTCATCTCCTTGTCTGGTGGTTTGAAAACAACACCACGAAGCTATGAACGATTTGAGAGACAAGGAAAGAAGGGCCTTCTACGCCGTCAAAAAGGAACATTAAATTCGACATCCCAATTAGGATGTGGCAAAAAATACTTCAGTCAGTTATAGAACCGATTGCCCTCTACCTGAGGTCAGGGCATAGAGATCTTATACAATTACTTGAGGGGATATATACCGATTGCCCTCCACCTGAGGTCTGGGCATAGAGAGCCTATACAATTACTAGAGGAGATATCATAAACCTTAACATTTCCGTAATGGGGCCAAAATGGTAGCTATCTTGGTCAGGGAGAAAATCAAAACCAGTCTTAAATATTGTTATATAATTATAAATACAGTTTACATGGGTTCTATACCAATTGTCTGTATAGCTTTAAAATGCTGTATATGTGAACAGACCA
This sequence comes from Oncorhynchus kisutch, assembly GCF_002021735.2. NCBI lineage: Eukaryota > Metazoa > Chordata > Actinopteri > Salmoniformes > Salmonidae > Oncorhynchus > Oncorhynchus kisutch. Next base: position 10,645,537 of record NC_034200.2, on the reverse strand, counting down.
TAAATGTCTCGGATGTGATTTTCTTGGAAAGCTGTGAGTGCTATTTTATGATACAATATCAGTACTTGGTGCATGTACAACTTGTCCAAGTCCTATCATCAACTGATTTCAGCCAGTGGATTGGCTGCATTGTTTGAATGGAATGTTGGCATATTGGCAGTTAATTAGAAAAAAATATAGAATGGAATCATTCCTCAAACTGTCTGGCTAGCTAGTTAATATCTTATCACAGCACTGACAAATCATGGTTTACCAACATGGCTGACCTTTTGACCATCATAAGAAGGTTCATGTCCTTTCTAGCATTCAAATTCCTAATTATATGGGTATGGGGTCCTCTCACCAACCAAGAATTCACAAAATGGGACAAACACCAAATTGAGACTCTGCATGCAGAATTCTGCAAAAACATCCTCTGTGTGCAATGTAAAACACCAAATAATGCGTAACAAATCCATAACAAAGCCATCGCATACAGAGAGATTAACCTAAAGAAGAGACCCCTCGGCAAGCTGGTCCTGGGGCTCTGTTCACCAACACAAGCAGACCCTACAGAGCCCCAGGACAGCAACACCATTAGACCCAACCAAATCGTGAGAAAACAAAAAGATAATTACTTGACACATTGGAAAGAGCAAACTAAAAAAACAAAGCCAACTGGAATGCTATTTGGCCCTAAACAGAGAGTACACAGTGGCAGAATACCTGACCACTGTGACTGACCCAAAATGAAGGAAGACTTTGACTATGTACGGACTTAGTGAGCTTAGCTTTGCTATTGAGAGTTCACCGTATGCAGACCGAGAGAGAAGACAGGCATATGTGCCCACTGCCCACAAAATTTGGTTGAAACTGAGCTGCACTTCCTAACCTCCTGCCAAATGTATGACCATATTAGAGATGCATATTTCCCTCAGATTACACAGACCCACAAAGAATCGACAGTTACTAACCTCGATTTCAATTCCGACTCGGCTGTTCCCTTGTTCATTCCATTGTTTCATGGGCTACAAAACGCTGCAGGCGTAAATGCAGCAGACGAGTCGGCATCCTTCTAAAACTGAGACGGAAGAGAATATCAACCGGCACTTCCCTATGTTCTATTGGCAAATGTCTAGTCACTCGAGAATAAGATATGAAACTCTCGAACGAAACTCATCCCTCAGAGACTTGAAAAGCTGCAATATTATATGCCTTGCAAGAGATGTGGCTGGACTTTATTGGTCACATACACATATTTACCATGTGTAGCGAAATGCTTGTGTTCCTAGCTCCAACAGTGCAGTAGTATGTATGTTGAACTCGGTGGTTTCTCCGTGCAGTGGCACAATTGGACGAAGGCGGCCTCGGGCAAGTCCAAGGGGGAGGGGTGTGCCTCTTCATAAACAACAACTTGTGCGCTGTTTCCATTGTGAAAGAAATGTCGAGCTTTTGCTCACCTGATATAGTATACTGCATGGTAAGCAGCAGGCTTTTATCTGCCAAGAGAGTTCTCATCTGTAATTATCACGGCTGTCTACATCCCTCCGCAAGCCAACACAACTTTTGGCATTTAACGAACTGCCTGGGGTCATTAACAAACAAGAAACCGCTCACCCAGAGGCAGCATTTCTTGCAGGTGGAGACATTAACGCGGGGAGGACTTAAAACCTTTCGACATCACTTTTAGCAACACGGCTCCTGCGCCACGAGAGGCGCTAAAACTCTAGAACACTTTTATTCTACCCACAGAAATGCATACAAGGTCCTCCCTTCGGCAAATTTGATCACAACTCTATTATCCTGCTTTTATTTATTTATTTGAACCCAATTCTTCTCCCCAGTTTCGTGATATCCAATTGCGATCTTGTCTCATTGCTTCAACTCTCCAACGGGCTCGGGAGAGCCGAAGGTCGAGTCATGCGTCCTCCGATACATGACCTGCCAAAAGTACGCTTCTTAACCCGGAAGCCAGACGCACCAATGTGTCGTAGGAAACACTTTTCAACTGACGACCGAAGTCAGCCTGCAGGCGCCCGGCCTGCCACAAGGAGTTGCTAGATCGCGATGAGTTGTTACACAGCCTGGGATCGAGATGAAGCAGACGCAAGGATACAAGACTGTTTTGCTAGTACAGACTGGGATATGTTCCGGGTTCACCCGATAGCATTGAGGAGTTTACTACATCAGTCACAGGCTACATCAATAAGTGCATAGATGACGTCATCCCCACAGTGACTATACGAACGTATCCAAACCGAAAACCATGGATTACAGGCAATATCCCCGCCTGGCTAAAGGCTAGAGCTACCGCTTACAAGGAACAGGACACGGACGCATACAAGAAAGCCCGTTACGACCTCTGACGAGACATCAAACATGCAAAAGGACAATATAGGAGGAAGTTGGAATCCTATTACACCGGCTCCGACACTCGTCGTATGTGGCAGGGCTTGCAGACGACAACGGATTACAAAGGGAAACCTAACCATCAGATGCCCAGTGATGCAGTACTCCCAAATGAGCTAAATACTTGTTATGCTCGCTTCGAGGAATACAACACTGAGTCTTGTGTGAAAGCCCCTGTTGTTCCGGATGACTGTGTGATCTCGCTCTTTGTGACTGATGTGAGTAAAACTATTTAGCAGTTTAACACTCGCAAGGCTGCCGGACCTGACGAAATACCAGGGCGCGTTCTCAAAGCAAGTGCAGACCAGCTGGCAAGTGTCTTCACTGACATTTTCAATCTCTCCTTGTTCCAGTCTGTAATCCCATAATGTTTCAAGCTGACCACCATTGTCCCTGTTCCCAAGAACTCCAAGGTAACCTGCCTAAATAACTATCGCCCTGTAGCACTGTAATTAATTAACAATTGCACTTCACACTGCCCTCTCCCACCTGGGTAAGAAGGGAAATAACTATGTGAGAATGCTGTTCATAGGGCGGCAGCGTAGCCTAGTGGTTAGAGCATTGGACTAGTAACCGGAAGGTTGCGAGTTCAAACCCCCGAGCTGACAAGGTACAAATCTGTCGTTCTGCCCCTGAACAGGCAGTTAACCCACTGTTCCCAGGCCGTCATTGAAAATAAGAATGTGTTCTTAACTGACTTGCCTGGTTAAATAAAGGTAAAATAAAAATTAAAAAAATAGACTACAGCTCAGCGTTCACCGCCGTACTCCCCTCAAAGCTCATCACCAAGTTGGGGACCATGGGACTGAACACCTCCTTCTGCAACTAGATCCTGGACTTTCTGACGGGCTGGCCCCAGGTGGTGAGGGTAGGCAACAACACCTCCACCACGCTGACCCTCAACATGGGGGCTCCTCTGGGGTTTGTGCTTAGTCCCCTCCTGTACTCTCTGTTCACCCTTTGACTGCGTGGCCACGCACAATTCCAACACCATCATCAAGTTTGCTGACAACACGACAGTGGTAGGCCTGATCACCAACGGAGATGAGGCAGCCTACAGGGAGGTGGTCAGAGACTTAGCATTGTGGTGCCAGGACAAGAACCTCTCCCTCAATGTCAGTAAGACCAGGAAGCTGATTGTAGACTACAGGAAAGAGGGGCGAGCACGCCCCCTATCCACATTGACAGGGCTGTAGTGGAGCGGGTCGAGAGCTTCAAGTTCCTTGGCATCCACATCACTAAGGACTTAACAGTGCACAACAGTGTATCTTCCCCCAGCAAGAGACTGAAAAGATTTGCCATGGGCCCTCGAATCCTGAAAAGGTCCTACAGCTGCACCATTGAGAGCATCTTGATTGGCTCCATCACCTCTTAGTATGGCAAATGCACCGCAAATTGCTACAGAAGGTAGTGCGGACAGCCCTGTACATCACTGGGTCGAGCTCCCTGCCATGCAAGACCACTATATCAGGAGGTGTCAGAGGAAGGCCCGAAGAATTGCCAACGACTCCAGCCACCCTAAACATAGACTGTTCACTCTGTCACCTTTCGTTAAACAGTATAGAAGCATCGTCTCTCGAACCAACAGGTTCCGAGACAGCTTGGGGGAAAAAGCTATAAGACTGCTAAATATTCATAAGACTGCTAAAAATTCATGAATGCTAAGTAGATAATTATTGGTTAACCCAGACTATCTTGCACTGACTCTATGCACGCTCACAAGACTGTCAGTGAGCTCCAAAACTATTGGGACAATGACAAATGTTGTTTTGTCACTGTTTCAGCACTTTGAATAGTCATTGCGTGCTATGAATATGGGACCAAATACTAAACTTTTCACTACTTTAATACACATAAATGAATTTGTCCCAATAATTTTGGTCCCCTAAATGTGGGGGCTGGCTATGTACAAAAAGTGCTGTAATTTCTAAACGGTTCACCCAATATGGATGAAAAGACATTGTCTCACTTTTTTTGAAAGTGTCATACTCATCGTCAACATCTCTTAACCCACAGATCCTGAGGCAGCTGACTCCGAAGGCTATAATTATTTGACCTGACCAATACTCTCACTGTTTTAGGTTTGTGTCAGATTCCAGGCCGGTCATTATGGACACAGAGGTGCCCGGTCAAGTTACAGGCTCTGAGGTGCATTCCTCCCCGGTGTCTCACCCGACTCTACCAGCCACTGACCACCACCAGGTCGACACTGATCAGCACCAAAACAGAACAGCCGAGAAGCACCGATCAGCAGAAAACGTCAGACACGCAGAAAGAGCAAAAGAAAGAGACTGAGGAGGAAGAGGAGCAGGGACCAGCGTACATCCCCACGAGAAAGGCCAAGAACCCCATGATGAAGATCGGATATGCCTGGTGAGAGACTCTCTGTTCTCTAACGTGGTTTATCATCAGATTTCTGTTGTAGAGAAACAGCTGACAATTTAATATTGTATTCAGGTGAATAACCCCCTTGGTAAGTTCCCATTCTCTCCCCCTCTCTTTCCCCTCTCTATAGGATGATAGGTCTCCCTGCAGGAATAATAGGGTTCATCCTGACCAAGAGAGAAGTGGATAAGAACCGCCTGAAGCAGCTGAGGATTCGCCAGCGGATGAACCGGTCCAATGAAGGAGAATACGAGGGCAGTCGCTACCGCAACCACAGACTGGACTGATCCCAACTACATTGAGAAGATGTGTGTGTGTGTGCATGCTTGAGTGAATGTGTGTGTGTGTGTTCACTGCCTCTTCTGCCGTTGGACTGACGAAGCCTTAAAAAGAGACTGATGTATATGGATTGGAAACAGTTGTTGAGAGACACCCGTACTACTTTGCTCGGTATTCGCACCTACAAGAATGTATATGAATCGACTGTGAACAAGTCCATGATGATCACACAAGACTGTCCGCGTGGATCAGTATAGGATCCAGAGTTCTTCCTATGTCATGACCTTTGTCGGGAGAAACGCTGGCCATGTCACTCTGCTACGTTCAACAGGCATTTTCTTTCCTGATTTTTCAAAACATGCATCAGTAAGTACACCCTGCGAACATATGTGTTCCCATATGATTTCTCTCAACAGTCAATCGTTTTACATCAATAGTCTAAAACGTCCATTCTTCTCATGTGGTCGAATAGAAGCTTGTCTTTTAATGCTTTGTGGTGTGAATTTGGGCCTTTTCTCAGTGTTCTGCTATGTCATCGAATGTTCTGTTCTGAGGGTTCTAAACACATTTGTGCCTCGAACTGTATGTTCAAGCCAGTACATGACAATTAGGCTAAACATTTCACAATGCTATAATAGGTACCCTGTATGTGGTATCATGTACATCAGAAACAGACATTGCATTTACATAAAAATGAATTTACATCTGTAAGATGGCACCACGAAGACGAGACCACTACCTAACGGCTTATCAAAATCAGCCCAGAGCTTTCGCTCATGATTACCTTGTCGTTACCAATGTTTAAATCATAGAAAAGCATCAGACATGCAGAGTAAAAAGAAATACAAAAATACCAGCGGATAATTTATCCAGAGTGGGTGGAGGAGGTGAGGCCAGACAGGGTAGCCATCTGCTCTTACTCCTGTGCAGCACTGATGAGCTTAAATTCATGTGTCTCAGAGCAGACGGGGTGTATTGTATGAAGTTTTGCAGTGTTTGTATAGGGTGAAACAGATGGGGATATTTGTGATGTTCCTCTGGGTACCAGCTCATGTGGGAGTAGAGGGAATGAGGAAGTGGATATTATTGCCAATCAGGCTCGTAAACATCCTGATGTTGAGCTGGAATTGTCTATTGGTAAAGCGAAAGCTAAATGGATGAATAAGAACAGTGGTTAAAAGTAAGTGGCAATAGTTGTGGAACAGGGAGAGTAAGGGAAGACACCTGTATAAGAGTTGTGGAACAGGGAGAGTAAGGGAAGACACCTGTATAAGAGTTGTGGAACAGGGAGAGTAAGGGAAGACACCTGTATAAGAGTTCTATTTCAGTGCCAGAAATATGTGAAAGGGAGCGATTGCCATTAGATTTGAGGAGTAACAGAGGGGTATAAGAGCCTTCATTGTCTCTGGTCCACACTCCAGTCCAGTTGGTGCCGGTAATGCACATTAAAGTTGGTTGCCGGCCGCCATATGAAATCCACAGAAGAAGTAAAAATAAAAACCTGTCTCTACTTTGACGTTTCCTCTTTATCCGTGTCTCAGAGCATGATTGATATCAAGGGTGTATAAGACCCTTTTCCCAGTACAAGACACAGATGTGCGCGACTCTTGGCAGCGGTAAGAAAGCAGTTGCCATTTGCGCCCATTTCAACATAGCCTAGATTTACGTTATTACTTCTAAACAAAATAACTTTTTGGGGTTTCTCATACGCTTACAATAATGTTTTGATTCTTGCTTGAACAGTCGCTGAGATTCTATTTGGTTGTGATCTTTGCCAATTAACTTTTGAATGCAGCAGTTGTTAGCTAGAATGCTAAAGCTCATTGATATAGGCTGTAGCAAAAGCTAGCCAAAGAGCCATTTTACTGGTGGAACTGTTGAAGTATAGTGCAGTTGATTTGCGATGATGAAATAAACATCATATTAAGCAGGACATTTATATGAGGCTTAAAATCCAATTGTAATCCAAAAGTAGTTTGAAATATACTCATAAGCAAAATGTAAATAGAGGCTTTTTTTTTTTACACTGCAGGGTTGCCCCTAGCAGACACACTTTTTTTTCGGAAAGTACCTCACTATTCCCAGCTCATTGTTTCCAGGGGAGTCATCTGTGGGCTGCACCGATGAGCTTCAGCAGCCACAGGAATGTCTGGGCTGCATTCCAGACGCATCATAAACCCTCAAATTAAATGGACACTTCTGATGACGTGTCATACACGTTTACACTTGCAGGGCGAGGGAGGAAGGAATTCATTTTAAATGGACCTTTCCCGGAAATTCGTCACTCGTTCGTCCCACTACGATTGTGTTTTCGGCCCTCCTGAAAGACGCTAACCAAATTCCCATATCGATCAATGTGATACAATCCTTTTCCAAAGCGTCTGGTCTATATCTTAACATTAAGAAATGTGAACTCATGGCTGTCAAAGATTGTGTGACACCTTCATATTATGGTATTCCAGTAAAAGAAGAACTTACATATTTAGGCATAACCATTACAAAGGATCAGAAGTCTAGAGGCTTACTAAATTTTAACCCTCTTATTAAAAAAACCCAGAAGAAACTAAATCAATGGCTACAGAGGGACTTATCTTTAAAAGGTAGAGTCCTGATAACCAAGGCTGAAGGTATCTCTAGACTAACATATGGTGCTCTATCTTTATATCTTGACCGTAAAATAAGCAAGGAGATAGACCAGATGCTTTTCAACTTTCTTTGGAGAAACCGTACCCATTACATTAGGAAAACTGTTGTAATGAACACTTATGAGAATGGTGGACTGAATTTTCTGGATTTTACTACTTTAAATAATACTTTCAAGATCATTTGGATAAAACAATTCCTAAGAAGACCCACTTCTATCTGGAATTTTATTCCTCATCATGTCTTCTCTACTTTTGGTGGCCTTAACTTCATGTTGTTTTGCAATTATAATATTGACAAAGTTCCAGTGAAACTTTCTGCTTTTCATCGGCAGGTTTTCTTGTCATGGTCCTTAATTTATAAACACAATTTTTCTCCACACAGATATTATATATGGAATAATCGGGATATATTGTATAAAAATACCTCTCTGTTTTTAGAATATTGGTTCAGAAATAATATCCTATTGGTGAGCCAACTGGTAAATGCAGAGGGTTTTTTACTCAGTTATAAAGAATTCTTATCACTTTACAAGGTCCCTGTAACACCTAAAGATTTTGCAATTGTTTTAGATGCCATTCCCTCAGGTGTTGCTATGTTATTCAGGAACATGTCAAGACCTGACCCTCAGAGCCTACCTTCTATTGACCCTGTTGACTCATCAGTAGGAAAGATTTGTTTCTCTTTTGGTCCATTCAACAACAGAGCGATACGATCCTTGTTTCAGCAGGATGTTGTATCTATACCTTATGTCATGCCTTATTGGAATGGATTTATTGATAATATCTGTTGGAAAAAAGTTTGGATGTTGCCACAAACATACCTACTTGTTAACAAAATTAAGGAAATTTCCTTTAAAATTATTCATAAATATTATCCTGCCAACCACTATATGAAGAAGTTTAAGGAAAACATCAACTCAAATTGCTCCTTTTGTAATGACCACCCAGAAACAGTTGTGCATCTTTTTTGGCATTGTATGCATGTAAGAAAACTGTGGCAAGACATCAGTAGGTTTATAATTGAACACATTTATGAAGATTTTACACTATTGTGGAGAGATGTACTGTTTGGATTCTTTACATACAATAGAAATAAGCGGAATCATTTTTATGTAATTAATTTCATTATTCTTTTGGCCAAATTTCATATACACAAATGTAAATTTACAAACAGAAAACCACATTTTCGTACCCTACAAAAAGAAATTGAACTGTATTTTAAGACGGTTAAATGCTCTACTAACAAAAAAGCTGTTAGAATTGTAAGTATATGCATGTCCCTTAAGGTCCTTGTGTAATTGTAATGTGATATTGTACCCCCTAGCTCGATTGTCCATTGTTTGTAATCTATGTATGCTTGTGTTCCCTCATGTGCTTTATGTATTGATTTGTTGTTAATAAAAAATAAAAAATAAAAAAAAAAGTTTTCGGCCCTCCTCCATGCTTGGCCCTCCTTTTCCTGTGCTCATTATATTCACTATAGAGGGCACTTTATTTTGGGGTCATGGGTCACATGTATATAGGTAACCAGGAAGGGTTAGCACAGGTGAGAGGTTCATATCATATCACAGATACAGCTTATTGAATGCTTCTCTCTGCACCTTTTGAATAGGAATGTGTGTTTAGGAGCTATTTCTATTTTATATGTGCGATATATGGGAACTTTACCCGAAAAGAGTAACGTTTGGAAAGCTGATTCTTGGCGACGCGTTACGGACGGCTTTCTCTTGTGACAGTGACTTTTTAATGGGAATCGCCATTACAATTAGCAGTAATATAGAAATAACGACAGTAAAACTGCTATTATAAACGGGGTGGTTCGAGCCCTGAATGCTGATTGGCTGTGGTATGAGACCGTATACCACGGGTATGACAACATGTATTTTTACTGCTCTAATTACGTTGGTAACCAGTTTATAATGGCAATAAGGCACCTCTGGCACTGCAGGATTTGAGTCCTTGGCGGCGTAGTGTGTTACTGATGGTAGGCTTTGTTACTTTGGTCCCAGCTCTCTGCAGGTCATTCACTAGGTCCCCCCGTGTGGTTCTGGGATTTTTGCTCACCGTTCTTGTGATCATTTTGACCCCACGGGGTGAGATCTTGCGTGGAGCCCCAGATCGAGGGAGATTATCAGTGGTCTTGTATGTCTTCCATTTCCTAATAAGTGCTCCCACAGTTGATTTCTTCAAACCAAGCTGCTTGCCTATTGCAGATTCAGTCTTCCCAGCCTGGTGCAGGTCTACAATTTTGTTTCTGGTGTCCTTTGACAGCTCTTTGGTCTTGGCCATAGTGGAGTTTGGAGTGTGACTGTTTGAGGTTGTGGACAGGTGTCTTTTATACTGATAACAAGTTCAAACAGGTGCCATTAATGCAGATTACGAGTGGAGGACAGAGGACAGAGGAGCCTCTTAAAGAAGAAGTTACAGGTCTGTGAGAGCCAGAAATCTTGCTTGTTTGTAGGTGACCAAATACTTATTTTCCACCATCATTTGCAAATAAATTCATTAAAAATCCTACAATGTGATTTTCAGGATTTTTTTTTTCTCATTTTGTCTGTCATAGTTGAAGTGTACCTATGATGAAAATTACAGGCCTCTCATCTTTTTAAGTGGGAGAACTTGCACAATTGGTGGTTGACTAAATACTTTTTTGCCCCACTGTATATGGTCAATATACCACAGCTGAGGGCTGTATCCAGGCACTCCGCGTTGCATCGTGCGTACAGTAAGAACAGCCTTTAGCTGTGGTGTATTGGCCATATACAGTACCACACCCCTCGTGCCTTATTGTTTAATTATATCACCTTGTATTTGTGTGTGCTTGCTTGTTGTGCTGTCTCACCTTTCGTATGAAGGCATGTCGCACTTTCAGACTGTCGAAACGGCCTGCCGCAAACCCCTCCCCAGCGCCTGTGACATCAGCAGAAACCTCATCAGAACACAAGACTGGTGATCAACTACTAAAGTATAACCTTCAGTATCAAGGATTCATATTAATCTGTGCAAAAGAGCTAATTCGGGAATAAGAGAAAGCTCAGAATAAGCCCCAGCCAGGTGAGAGAGGAGGGTTCAGGCTTACCGCACAGTGCACTGGTTGGCATTGTATGAGTAGTGATGCGGAGCATGGGTGGTATTGTGGGCTGGGCGTGATACCCTGGTGTTGGACCACCAAGGTGAGGCTGGCCTGGGTAGGTCCCAATGGGGTACCCTGCAGGCTGACCGGGGTATGGAGGACCATGGGGACCAGAGGGGTAGGGGGCAGAAGGCTGGCCTGGTGGGGGACTTCCATAGGCCGGGAAGCCGTATGCAGGAGGAGGGGGGTAGTCACCACCTTGGGGGCCGTAGAGGTGGGTACCTGAGTCATCAAAAACCCGGGGGGGGGAGTCAGACCGCTGTATACTGTCTGGGAGGAGAACGAGAATTGAGTTTATACAGTTCAACCTTCTCTTGCCGAGGGACCCCCTCCCAGGAAAACCGGTGACCCAGGAACCCCCTCCTAGGAAAACCGGCAACCAAGGGATCCATTCCCAGAAAAACCGGTGACCCAGGACCCCCCTCCCAGGAAAACCGGCTACCCAGGGATCCCCATCATATGTTAGAAAAACTTTATTTTTCACGTCTTGTCTTATCAGGTAAATGATAATGGCAAGGAGAAGTAATCTACATTAGAAAATAATAGATTTGGAAGATTATTTTTTATAATTTGACCTCCGCACATAGTTTGACCTCCGTACTTTGAGAAGCTCCACAGCTCATTAGTGGTGGTGAGTTAAGACAATCAGAAATACTATCAGACATCCCCAAATGGGCACATTTATAGGCCTACATTTGTGCGCAGGCCAGGCACACGAGTCCTACTTCTATATGTGTAATCAGGTGTGCGTCCTTTGACTCTTTAATGCATTAGTTATTTCATCTCCTGTGTGTCAACTGAACTATTAGTGGTTTGGGCAGTAAGATGGAGCAGATGTTATGAAGGAAATGAGATGGAGGGGACTTTACTAGATTATTGAGACATAAATGAGGAATTAGAGTTCATTTTCAGCTGTGTGTGGTCTCAATTGAAATTTTAATAAAGCATTATTTTTTATTGAAGCAAAATGTGCTTTTGTGGTTGTCTTCATTACACTTAATACAGTTGAAGTCAGAAGTTTACATATTTATTTAATTTCACCTTTATTTAACCAGGTAGGCCAGTTGAGAACAAGTTCTCATTTACAACTGTGATCTGGCCAAGATGAAGCAAAGCAGTGTGACACAAACAACACCACAGTTATACATGGAATAAACAAACATACAGTCAATAACACAATAGAAATGTCTATATACAGTGCGTGCAAATGGCGTAAAGAGGCAAGGCAATAAGTAGGCCATAGTAGTGAAGTAATTACAATTTAGCAAGTTAACACTGGAGTGATAGATGTGCAGATGAAATACTGGTGTGCAAAAGAGCAAAAAAAGTAAATAAAACAATATGGGGATGAGGTAGGTAGTTGGATGGGCTATTTACAGATGGGCTGTGTACAGCTGCAGCGATCGGTAAGCTGCTCAGATAGCTGATGCTTAAAGTTGGTGAGGGAGATAAGTCTCCAACTAGAGCGATTTCAAATAAAGACAGAAAAAAACACATTTACACGGGAGAACAACATCTATACTGCTACACCAGCTTTGTTTTAAAAAAAACATACACCTTAGCCAAATAATTTAACTCAGTTTAACAATTCCTGACATTAAATCAGAGTAAATATTCCCTGTCTTAGGTCAGTTAGGATCACCACTTTATTTAAAAAATGTGAAATGTCAGAATAATAGTAGAGAGAATGACTTATTTCAGCTTTTATTTCTTTCAGATTTGATTTCTTTCATCACATTCCCAGTCGGTCAGAAGTTTACATACAACCAATTAGTAATTGGTAGCATTGCCTTTTGTTTAACTTGGGTCAAACGTTTTGGGTAGTCTTCCACAAGCTTCCCACAATAAGTTTGGTGAATTTTGGCCCATTCCTCCTGACAGAGCTGGTGTAACTGAGTCAGGTTTGTAGGCCTCCTTGCTCGCACGTTTCAGTTCTGCCCACAGATTTTCTATAGGAATGAGGTCAGGGTTTTGTGATGGCCATTCCAATACCTTGACTTTGTTGTCCTTAAGCAATTTTGCCACAACTTTGGAAGTATGCTTGGGGTCATTGTCCATTTGGAAGACCCATTTGCGGCCAAGCTTTAACTGAGGTCTTGAAATATCCACAATTTTCCTCCCCCATGCTGACATCTATTTTGTGAAGTGCACCAGTCCCTCCTGTAGCAAAGCACCCCCACAACATGATGCTGCCATCCCCATGCTTCACGGTTGGGATGGTGTTCGTCAGCTTGCAAGCCTCCCCCTTTTTCCTCCAAACATAATGATGGTTTATGGCCAAACAGTTCTATTTTTGTTTCATCAGACCAGAGGACATTTCTCCAATTAGTATGATCTTTGTCCTCATGTGCAGTTGCAAACCATAGTCTGGCTTTCTTGTAGCAGTTTTGGAGCAGTGGCTTCTTCCTTGCTGAGCGGCCTTTCACGTTATGTCAATATAGGACACTTTTTACTGTGGATATAGATACTTTTGTACCTGTTTCCTCCAGCATCTTCACAAGGTCCTTTGCTGTTGTTTTGGGATTGATTTTCACTTTTCGCACAAAAGTATCTTCATCTCTAGGAGACAGAACGCGTATCATTCCTAAGCGGTATGACGGCTGTGTGGTCCCATGGTGTTTATACTTGCGTACTATTGTTTAAACAGATGAACGTGGTACCTTCAGGCATTTGGAAATTGCTTCCAATGATGAACCAGACTATTTTTTACGAGGTCTTGGCTGATTTCTTTTGATTTTCCCATGATGTCAAGCAAAGAGGCACTGAGTTTGAAGGTAGGCCTTGAAATACATCCACAGGTACACCTCCAATTGACTCAAATGATGTCAATTAGCCTATCAGAAGCTTCTAAAGCCATTACATAATTTTCTGGAATTTTCCAATCTGTTTCAAGGCACAGTCAAGTTAGTGTATGTTGACCTACTGGAATTGTGATACAGGGAATTTTAAGTGAAATAATCTGTCTGTATACAATTGTTGGAAAAAATTACTTGTGTCATGCACAAAGTAGATGTCCTAACCGACTTGCCAAAACTATAGTTTGTTAACAAGAAATGTATTGGTTGAAAAACAAGTTTTAATGACTCCAGCCTAAGTGTATGTAAACTTCCGACTTCAACTGTACATACTACACCAAAGGCCCTATAATTATCTGTCTCTGTAACCAGAAAAGGGATGACGAGATTTTTGAGCATTTTATTCAATGCATCATCATGTTACTGTACAACCACGCCCATTGTCATGACCTACTTCCTGACTCAAATTATAAAACCGTGGAGAAGAAGTCGAACCGAAAGAAAACAGGACAGCTCGAAGAGTGCGGTGGCAGTGGTATTTAAAAAATAAAAAAAGGTATACATTTTGCGTACAGTGTATGTTACAGTTGAGTGAATTGGCTGTTCTCTTTATTTAGTCGTGTCTTATCTCATTGGCGTCTCATTAACTGACTAGGTAGTTTCGTTAGTAGAAGAAGCCGGCGGGAAATACTCGCCCAGCCGACCCAAGGTGAGTTGTGTCTGCCTTTTAAAGTTTATTTTAAGTTCCTATCCATGACAACAGTCAAGTGCTGTATTACTGTTTAATTACAAGTTGATTTTATTTAACATGGTGTAGACATTTTTTGCATAGTATTTGCAATTTCAAAAGTACAGAATAAACTATTCTGCCAGCAGCACAAATGATGACCTCACGGTTTATGCTAATCGGGGAACTTTCTAAATAAAAGCCCACATTTCAACACTAGTTATTTGTTTTTATTTAACCTTTATTTAGCTAGGCAAGTCACTTAAGAACAAATTCTTATTTACAATGACTGCCTACCAAAAGGCCTCCTGTAGGGACATTAGCTGATAAAAAAAAAAGTAGAATTTTAACCAATGTTCTACCTGTCTCTGCCTAAGTGGGGTGGGAAATACTCAGTTGGGTCTGTAGAATCTACAGATGGTGTTATTTCATGGGGGACTGTGGTCTAATGCCACGTTCACTTTATGTCAAATTAATGCAAGTTATTTGCGTAAAGCTTCCTATTGTTTGATTCTGATACTTCCCAAGTGGGAAATTCGAGTTTCTGACATCACGTGAATGTGTCATAATTACCCAGGAGCACTTTATTTGTTTTTGAAAACGTTTTATTGTCACATTTCCTTTTTAAAATGGTTAATTTATATATTTACAGCCTTTCTACACATAAAAAAACAGCATTTGAATATTACATTTAAATTGTTTAAAAGTATATGTTGTTAAAACCAGTAAAAACAACCATAAATAAAATTACTTTTTCATGTAAAACATCCAAATCTGTAAAAGCCATTTAAAATGTGTATAAATTATTTAACAAAAGTAAAACATTTTTTTAAGACATAGCTTTTTAACAAAGTTATGTTTGTCTTCGGTCCTTTGTACGGTCCTTATCAAACTCGCCTGCTCCAATCGATTTCCGTCCTGTACGTCAGGGCCAGGAGCACTTTATACTCCACCCATTCCATTGGCCACAACTAAGTTGTGGGGCGGCAGCGTAGCCTTGAGTTTAGAGCATTGGACTAGTAACCGAAAGGTTGCAAGATCGAATCCCCTAGCTGACAAGGCAGTTAACCCACTGTTCCTAGGCCGTCATTGAAAATAGGAATTTGTTCTTAACTGACTTGCCTAGTTAAATAAAGATAAAATAAAGTAGGGCCTGTAAAACAAAATTTAAAACACAGCATAACTTTACGTAAGGTAGGGTTCCCAAACTGGCTGCTGAATTTGGCCCACGGGTGGCTTTATTTAGCCCCCAAGTTTTCTGAGCCTTTTTTGTTGTTGAATTTGATCATTGTACATAACTATAAAAACACAAGAAAATTTGCTACCAAATGATTTTAATTAGCGAAATCTGTTCTGAAGTATTTCCATGCATAATCGAGAGACACGTGGTCGTATACATTTTGTAAACAAGGTTTGAAATTGTTTTAGTTAAATATTATATCTGTTTTGGGCTTCTTGCAGTCCACGAATGATTTGTAATTATGTTCCGAACATCCCCTCAAGTAGAAAATCATCCCGCTGCTGAATCTAGTTGATGATCCCTGATGTAAGGGATCATACTAATACTAATCTTTATACTAATCAAATATTCTGTTTTTCAGGGGGGCTTTGTCAAACGTCTGGTTATTACTTGTTATAGACACTAATTTAGTTCTGCATGTTACTTTAATTTCAAAACAATACAATCATTGAATATCAGCCAGAAAAACTAAACATCGTAAAATAAATGTGCTTCCAGTGTGAAACAAAATGCCATTCCATACTAGACGTTCATGTACTTGCCTTGCCCTAATGGATTGGTGATTGCTTGAGAACTGCTTCAAAGACAATGATGGACTGACATGAATCTGTCCTAGATTAATCTAATGGGGATGTGCTGGCTGCTCCTTTACACATTTAAATCAGCCTGAGGGCAGCCTTGACAGGTCAATCGCTTTGGCCTAACAAATAAAAAGTTGTCGGTAATCCCAGTAAAATCATGTTGCTGTAGGTTCACCCCAGCTATGCATAGCCTTCCAATTATTTTCTTAAACCCAGCTTGGTCGCAATAAAAAGGTTTGACTTTTGGACTTTAATGGTTCATATAGCCCATGTATATGTATCCCATGTAGAGCATTGGGGGCAGTGGAACTGGTATCTGTACTTTACTCTTTATATTTTAACCACTTTTACTTCACTACATTCCTAAAGAAAACAATGTACTTTTTACTCCATACATTTTCCCTGACACCCAAAAGAACAGGGACAGCCAACCAGTGCAAAAATAATATTGCGGTATTGTTGAAACAATACATATTGTCAAATATAATATCCAGATATGTAACTGTATAATGCCCCCCCCCCCCCCTCCGATCACTAATATGCATAACACAATCCCCCTCCAAAACGACACATTTGTTTATTAGAGACCCAACAGAGTATTTCCCACCCCACTTTAGCTGAGAATAGAATAATTACAATAATAATAATTAGTAGAATAATTTTCTCTCTACAACTCCATATTTATCTCATGTACAGTATATTGTATTGGAGGGGTGGAGAACTGCTGCAGGATATGTACAACACAGTACCAACTTTACATATCTAGTTATTAGAGACCCTATTAAGGGAGGTGACGATTATTTTATATTTTCCCCCCACAAACCAATAAGTATCCCATATACAGTGTATTGCATTGCAGTGGGTGGAGTAAGTTGTCACCAGCACTCTGTATTCAACCCGTTGCCCAACACAAGAGACCGATTTTTAGGACGATTGAGTAATAACAATACCATGTATTTTATTAAGTGTATTTATGTAAATATAGTCTACACCAGTGGTTCTCAAACTTTTTATAGTCCGCTACTCCTTCAAACATTCAACCTCCAGCTGCGTACCCCCTCTAGCACCACGGTCAGCGCACTCTCAAATGTCATTTTTTTGCCATCATTGTAAGCCTGACACACACACTATACGATAGATTTATTAAACATCAGAATGAGTGTGAGTTTTTGTCACAACCTGGCTTGTGGGAAGTGATAAAGAGCTCTTATAGGACCAGGGCACAAATAATAATATATTAATAATCAGTAATTTTGCTGTTTATTTAGCCATCTTACATGTACAACTTTTTATTTGTTCATTGAAAATTGTGAATAACTCATCACAGGTTAATGAGAAGGGTGTGCTTGAAAGGACGCACATAACTCTGCAATGTTGGGTTGTATTGGAGAGTCTCAGTCTTAAATCATTTTCCACACACAGTCTGTGCCTGTTTTTAGTTTTCATGCTAGTGAGGGCTGAGAATCCACTCTCACATAGGTACATGGTTGCAAAGGGAGTGGTACATGGTTGCAAAGGGAGTGGTACATGGTTGCAAAGGGAGTGGTACATGGTTGCAAAGGGCGTGGTACATGGTTGCAAAGGGCGTGGTACATGGTTGCAAAGGGCGTGGTACATGGTTGCAAAGGGCATGTCTTTTAACAGCGCGATGTGCCAAGGCAGGATACTCTGAGCACAGCCCAATCCAGAAATCTGTCAGTGGCTTCTGATTTAAATTACATTTTCACAGAACAGCTTGATGCAATTTTGTTGAGGCTCTATTGTTCAGATATCTGTACGTGGACTGGAGGAAGGGCATGAAAGAGAGAATGAATCCAGTTGTTTGTGTCATCTGAAAATACCTGTGTAATTACGCACCCAACTCACTCCAATGCTTCGCTATATCACATTTGACATTGTCCGTAAGCTTGAGTTCATTTGTTCACTTTGGACAATAGTTTTCAACATACCAGCATTTGTGTAAATCTTTACTGCTAGCATAATATCCTGCTGCTAGCTGGAACCTTGCCACTTTGTTGCCACTCCTGTTGAGGCTGAAAGACATATGTACAAATAGTAGTAAGAATGTCTCACCTCATGTTCAAGAATGGCCTTTTTCCCGTTGTACAGATTACAACCACTCCCTTTTGGTTATTTGAAAACAAAATCCTCTCCAAAATAGAGGCCATAAAAAGTTGGTTGCAATTTCAGTTTAATCAAAACTTTTTCAACAAAATGAGAAACTAAAGCTTTGGTTGTCTTCCTCTCAGGCTTCCATGTCTTTTCTATGGACCTCCTAAATGTCCACCTCTTGAACATCAGACTCTGAGGCCTCATC
The DNA here is from genome assembly GCF_002021735.2 of Oncorhynchus kisutch. NCBI lineage: Eukaryota > Metazoa > Chordata > Actinopteri > Salmoniformes > Salmonidae > Oncorhynchus > Oncorhynchus kisutch. The sequence continues at coordinate 10,627,047 of NC_034200.2, read as the reverse complement.
TTCACTGTCACTTTCCAGCCTGGTTGTGGTTGGCTCGTTGTCAGGCTCAAAAAGCCGCAAATTTGCCCGGGTGGCCACCATCTTTCAACCCTTGCATTGGTCAGCCTATTGCGTGCTTTGGTGTGTGTGTTCCCAAACAAGGACCAGTTGCGCTCTGAGGCGGCTGATGTTGGTGGGATTTGGAGGATGACTGACAACGGGAAAGAGCCTTAGATACAGAAAGTACCTTCCACCAGGTGGCTGACGAGATATGTTGGCACGACTGCCATATTACAGCTCCCTCCCAATGCCCTTGCTTGGAAGTGTACTTCACAAGACTGCCAAGAGCCTTGCCCTCATCCAGGCCAAGGTGGCAAGACACGGTAGTGAATACACCATTGTTGATCTCTGTACCAGGCAGGATGCTCTTGCCAGCAGACTTGGGGTTCAACATGTACGCTGTGGCGTGGATGGGCTTCAGGCAGAATTCTTCGCTTACATCTGCAACAGAGTCTGAACATCAGACAGGATGGAATTGTCTCCCTCAATCCATGCAATGGCTAATACTACTGTAGTTTTCAGGAGTTTCAGGCTGCTTACCCCGCTCTCCCAAAATACATCACACAGGAGGATCCTCTTGATGGGGCTATCCATATCGGCAGACTGTGATATGGCCATTTCTTGGAGAGACTCCTTCCCCTCCATGAGACTGTCAAACATCACCCCAACAAGTGTTGCTGAGCAGCTTCAATGTGGTGCTCTTACTCTTCTCACTTTGCTTGGTGAGGTAGATTGCTGCTATAACTTGACAACCCTTCATAAACCTAACCATTTGCTTGGGTCTCTCGTAGAGTGTATCCATTGTTTTCAGTGTCATGATGTCCTTGAGGAGCAGATTCCATGCATGAGCAGCACATGCAATGGGTGAGATGTGAGGGGAGAACTCCTCCACTTTAGACAGCGTTCATGTTCACAGCATTGTCTGTCACCAGTGCAAATACCTCCTGTGGTCCAAGGTCATTGATGGCTGCCTTCAGCTCATCTGCAATGTAGACACCAGTGTGTCTGTTGTCCCTTGTGTCTGTGCTCTTGTAGAATACTGGTTGAGGGGTGGGGTTGATGTAGTCAATTATTCCTTTCCTGCGAACATTCAACCTCCCATCAGAGATGATTGCAACACAGTCTGCTTTCTCTATGATTTGCTTGGCCTTCACTTGAACTCTGCATCCAGCAAATGAGTAGATAAAGCATGTCTGGTTGGAGGGGTGTATGCTGGACGAAGAACATTCAGAAATCTCTTCCAATACACGTTGCCTGTGAGCCTCAGCGGTGAACCAGTTGCATACACAGCCCGAGCAAGAAATTCATCAGCATTTCTCGGACTATGTTCCGCAATTGAGTCAAAAAAACTTCTGATTCCAGGGGGACCATGAGCTGTTGCTATCGATAAGGTGTCTGATTCATCATTTTCACCTCGAATAGAAGTAGAGGGACTTTTGTCAGAGGTTGTGAGCGCTGAGGGAACTTTATGCACTTGGCCAGATGATTCTGCATCTTTGTTGCATTCTTCACATATGATTTGGCACAGTATTTGCAAATGTACGCTGCTTTTCCTTGTACATTAGCTGCAGTGAAATGTCTCCACACTTCAGGTAGTGCCCGTGGCATTTTCCTGTATCTAAGAAAAAAAAATTGGTAAAAAAAGATATGTACAGATAAAATAGTTAAGCAGTTAGATTAAACAACTCCTTTGTAAGATAAATGTTTATCATGAAACATGTATGGAAACAGGTGAATTAATACTCCTCAGTTAGCAGGCTCAAGCAAGCTAAAACTCACATGGAAGCAAAAACTAACTAGCAGAAATTGTTAACAAGTTAGAAATCATTTAAACACACTATTTACTAGTTAACAAAAAATAATGTATGTCATAAAATATATTCACCCCACCCAGTATTGTAATCAAAACTTACCAGAAAGTGTGTAGTCCTTGACTCAGACAGTGTAATAGTGTGGGCTCAACAGTATCTCAATAGTGTGTATGATCCTGAGAATCGTCTGTACATGTGATGGAAGAGTGCATGGTCTAACATGCTCACCACACCGCATAAATTTACACATACATGTTAGTCAATCATTGCACCCACACTGCTCGCGAGTGTCTGCGTAGCTGGGCGCTAAAATAGATATTGGTTCTATTTGTGATGCTCAAGTTGCAAGTTCTGCCTCTCAAATCTCTTCATTGGTTTTTAGGCGCATATAGCCATGTGGGTGATTGAAAGAGGGAACTGAGTAGAGGATCTTGTGCATTTCAGGTAAAATAACAACCCAATGTTTATATCCCAGGACAAATTAGCTAGCAACAGCAAGCTCACTAGCTAAATTGTCATAAATGTTTCATACTTTTTGAACTGTCCCCAAATTAATATAATTGGTTCAGACTTTATTTCAACCTGCATGTCCTGATCGCATCTGGTGTGGGGAGACAAAATCAACATGCGTGCAATGACGCACGCAGACCCGCGTACAGTCTGGTCGGCATGTAAGGAGAGCATAATGCCCCAGGACAGTGATTGGGGACATTGCCCAGTGGGTGTCCTGACTATCTGTGGTAACTAACGATTCGGTGGCACTTATCGTAAGAGTAAAGGTGTTAACACCGGTGTCCTGGCAAAATTTCTAATCTGGCCCTCATACCATCGTGTCCACCTAATCATCCCCAGCTTCCTATTGGCTCATTCATCTGTTTCTTCCCCCTGTAACTATTCCCCAAGTGGTTGCTGTAAATTACAATCTGTTATCGGTCAACTTGCCTGGTAAAATAAAAATATCTATGACTAGGAAAAACCTAATCAGGTAATGATGGAAAAAAACACATGTTGACATCCTATCTATAAAATATGAGCTCACCTCTCCTTCATTTATACATCCTACACTGTTGCCTGTGGGTTTCTCATCCTGTCACCCAGGAGTTTATATAGAGTTTATATATCACTTCTCATAACCCTTTTAGGAAGCCTTCCTCCTGGTCATCTCCTCATACCTGACCCAGCAATAATGGACCCCCCCCCCCCCCCCCCCCGCTCTCTCATAGCCCTGTGCAAGTGGATGTTGCAGTGCGGTCTGGTCAGGGGATCCAGTGTGTGATGGACCTGTGCCTGCTGTCTCGTATCGATGAGGAGCTGGACTCCTCTGAGGTGGCTGCCCTGTGCTTCCTGTGCAGAGATGTGCTCAATAGGAAACGCCTGGAGAAGGTGAGGGATAGGGAACACATACAGAGGGCTAAGATCGAGATGAATGGCCAATCCTAACCTCCTTTGAAGTGATTGGATGATGTATATTAGGATTGTGGTTAGCATCCTAGCGCACTATGGAGTTTATGCCATATTGCTATGCAATCCTTTCAGATGTTACAAGTGCCAAATGGAAACTGGTGAAACCAATACCAAAAAATTTAAAAAACACCAAATGTACATTGTATCCCCAGAGCATGTTTTAATTAAAGCTTTAATTGTTTTCAATGGCTATAGAGTTTCCTACCATTATATTTCCTACCATTATATTTCCTATCAGTCCATTCCTTTTATATCAGTGAAAGCAAGTGTAGAGAATTGGAACGCAACACCGTCTAATCCTTTGTGGGTTGGCTTCAGGTGGAGGATGGGCGTAGCCTGTTCCTGAGGCTGCAGGAGAAAAGCCTGCTGGAGGACCACTACTTCCTGTCCCAACTCCTCTCTGTCATTGGTCGACTTGACCTTCACCGCCTCCTGGAGACCGACAGCAGACAGCTGGAGCAAACGGCCCACACCCAGACAGACTCATGCCCTGCCCTCTCACAGTACAGGTGAGCACAGAGGGGGGAGGGGGGGGGGGGGGTCTGCATTCTCACCACAATGGACCACATAGCACAGCAACACTGAACAGCTGGACATTCTGGTAAATCACTGGTTGCATTACGTCTTTCTCTTTCTTTCTCTCTCTCTCTCTCTCTCTCTCTCAGGAGGATGTTGTATAAGGTCTCAGAAGATGTAACTAAGGAGAATCTCACTAAGATGAAGTTTTTGCTGAGTGACAAACTGCCCAGAGGACGACTGGATCCCTGCACTGTGAGAACACCTACATGCACACACTCATTTGCAAATGCACACTAGAAAATTTGAGCCCGGTCCGACCTAGCCCGAGCCCTACCCGGGTCCAACATCACATACATGGAATGAATCCACGATGGCGTAGCAGTCAGACGTCTTTGTCTTGTCCCATGTACATATCTTTAAAAAAAATATTTTTCTTCGCATTCTTTTTAATATTATTCCTAAACCTCTACTTCAAAATACTCTCCTGCGACCCGCCTCACCCAATGTGGAATTCCGGAACTGGAATTCCTCAACTGATTCGCTACCAGCTATCAGTCAGCTAACCACTGCTAGTGGTCATCAGCTAACCTTTAGCTCGGAAAGCTCTCGCCAGTTCGTACAACGCATTTCAAACCAGAGCATACCGGACCTATTTTTCTCTCAATATCCCCGGATTCCTACCGCAAACTCTGAACCTTTTCATCTGGACCATCGCAGCTAGCTAACCGCAACCCGGGTTGACTACTCCTGGCTAAGGTTTCCGTCCCGGAGCAAGCACCAATTAGCCTGGAGCTAGCCCATGCTATGCCCATCTCCTGGCGAGGGCTCCTGGGCTACTCCTGAAGCCCACTCCTCGGCTGCAATATCCGGACCCCTTCTACTGCCGGTACGGGGCACGGAACCCTGCCGATCCTTCACGACTGGAATACTGACATAATCTGCCCGATGATTCCAACAGGCCCCTCAGGCATGACGTCCCCTGAAGGCCCATTCTGCATATTGGACTGTTAGCTGATCCATCAGCCAGTTTCTTGGACCACTATACCCATTTTGCCAATTGGACTTGGATCCCTCTGCTACTTGAAACCCGACTAATTCCACGACTGGTCTATCGACGTCACCGCACGAGGAGGTAAAAACAGACTTTTCCCCCATCGCGGCGTCCCTGCTAACTTGCTAGCCCCGGCCTGCTAACTGCTAGCTTGCTAGCCCCGGCCTGTTAACTGTCAATCGCCGTGTCCCCAGCCAGCCCAACCACTCACTGGACCCATCCGATTCACTTGGCTGTGCATGCCTCTCCCTAATATCAATATGCCTTATCCATTTCTGTCCTGGTTAGTGATTACTGTCTTATTTCACTGTAGAGCCTCTATCCCTAATCAATATGCCTTAACTAACCATGTTGTTCCACCTCCCACATATGCGATGACATCACCTGCTTTAAACGTCTCTAGAGACTATCTCTCTCATCATTACTCAATGCCTAGGTTTACCGCCAATGTACTCTCTTCCTACAATACCTTTTGTCTGTACATTATGCCTTGAATCTATGCTATCGTGCCCAGAAACCTGCTCCTTTTACTCTGTTCCGAACGTGTAGGCGGCCAGTTCTTATAGCCTTTAGCCATACCCTTATCCTACTTCTCCTCTGTTCCTCTGGTGATGTAGAGGTTAATCCAGGACCTGCAGTGCCTAGCTCCACTCCTACTCCCCAGGTGCTCTCATTTGTTGACTTCTGTAACCGTAAAAGACTTGGTTTCATGCATGTTAACATTAGAAGCCTACTCCCTAAGTATGCTTTAGCACATTCTGCCAACCCAGATGTCTTAGCCGTGTCTGAATCCTGGCTTAGGAAAACCACCAAAAACCCTTAAATTTCCATCCCTAACTATAACATTTTCCGCCAAGATAGAACTGCCAAAGGGGGCGGCGTTGCACTCTACTGCAGAGATCTGTCTTACTATCCAGGTCTGTACCAAAACAATTCGAGCTTCTACTTCTAAAAATGCACCTTTCCAGAAACAAGTCTCTCACTGTTGCCGCTTGCTATAGACCACCCTCTGCCCCAGCTGTGCCCTGGACACCATATGTGAATTGATTGCCCCCCCCATCTATCTTCTGAGCTCTTGCTGCTAGATGACCTAAACTGGGACATGATCAACACCCCAGCCATCCTACAATCTAAACTTGATGCCCTCAATCTCACGCAAATTATCAATGAACCTACCAGGTAGTACCCCAAATCTGTAAACATGGGCACCCTCATAGATATCATCCTAAATAACTCGCCCTCCAAAAACACCTTTAAAATTAGCACCAGGAATTGATATAGCCCTTGGTTCACTCCAGACCTGTCTGCCCTTGACCAGCAAAAACATCCTGTGGCGTTCTGCATTGGCATCGAATAGCCCCCGTGATGTGCAATTTCAGGGAAGTTAGGAACCAATATACACAGGCAGTTAGGAAAGCTAAGGCCAGCTTTTTCAAACAGAAATTTGCATCCTGTAGTACAAACTCAAAAACAGTTCTGGGACACTGTAAAGTCCATGGAGAATAAGAGCACCTCCTCCCAGCTGCGCACTGCACTGAGGCTAGGAAACACTGTCACTACTGATAAATCCACAATAATTGAGAATTTCAAGAAGCATTTTTCTACGGCTCACCATGCTGGCTACCTCTACCCCGGTCAACAGCCCTGCGCTCCCCACAGCAACTCGCCCTAACCTCCCCCACTTCTCCTTCACCCAAATCCAGATAGCTGATGTTCTGAAAGAGCTGCAAAATCTGGACCCCTACAAATCAGCCGGGCGAGACAATCTGGACCCTCTTTCTAAAATTATCTGCTGAAATTGTTGCAACTCCTATTACTAGCCTGTTCAACCTCTTTTGTGTCGTCTGAGATTCCCATAGATTGGAAAGCTGCCGCGGTCATCCCCCTCTTCAAATGGGGAGACACTCTAGACCCAAACTGCTACAGACCTATATCTATTCTACCCTGCCTTTCTAAGGTGTTCGAAAGCCAAGTTCACAAACAGATTACAGACCATTTAGAATCTGACTGTACCTTCTCCGCTATGCAATCTGGTTTCAGAGCTGGTCATGGGTGCACCTCAACCACGCTCAAGGTCCTAAACGTTATCATAACTGCCATCGATAAGAAACATTACTACTCGGGACAGGTCTGACTTAGAATATGTGGACAACTACAAATACCTAGGTGTCTGGTTAGACTGTAAACTCTCCTTCCAGACTCATATTAAACATCTCCAATCCAAAATTAAATCTAGAATCGGCTTCCTATTTCGCAACAAAGCATCCTTCACTCAATGCTGCCAAACATACCCTTGTAAATTTGACCATCCTACCGATCCTCGACTTCGGCAATGTAATTTACAAAATAGCCTCCAACAATCTACTCAACAAATTGGATGCAGTCTAGCACAGTGCCATCCGTTTTGTTACCAAAACCCCATTTACTACCCACCACTGCGACCTGTATGCTCTCGTTGGCTGGCCCTCGCTTCATTCTCGTCGCCAAACCCACTGGCTCCAGGTCATCTGTAAGTCTCTGCTAGGTAAAGCCCCGCCTTCTCAGCTCACTGGTCACCATAGCAGCACCCACCCGTAGCACACGCTCCTGCAGGTATATCTCACTTGTCACCTCCAAAGCCAGTTCTTCCTTTGGCCGCCTCTCCTTCCAGTTCTCTGCTGCCAATGACTGGAACGAACTGCAAAAATCTCTGAAGCTGGAGACTCTTACCTCCCTCACTAGCTTTAAGCACCAGCTGTCAGAGCAGCTCACAGATCACTACACCTGTAAATAGCCCATCCAATCTACCTCATCCCCATACTGTATTTTTTTTCTCCTTTGCACCCCAGTATCTCAACTTGCACGTTCGTCTTCTGCACAACCTACCATTCTAGTGTTTAATTGCTATATTGTAATTACTTCGCCACCATAGCCTATGTATTGCCTTACCTCTCTTATCCTACCTCATTTGCACATGTTGTCAATAGATTTTTCTACTGTATTATTGATTGTATGTTTGTTTATTCCATGTGTAACTCTGTGTTGTTGTATGTGTTGAACTGCTTTGCTTTATCTGGGCCAGGTCGCAGTTACAAACGAGAACTTGTTCTCAACTAGCCTACCTGGTTAAATAAAGGTGAAATAAATACATTTATATTTTTAAACTCGATTTCTAGAAAAGATAAAGTTGCCATTTCACCAGTAGGCTATATTGACTGTTGAGAACAATGTGGTTAAGGCGGCAGCAGCATGGGAAGACGAGGAAGCATCTTTTCTCAGAACTCTCTTTTGAATGACTTTATAAAATATCCAAAGCTTAAGAAATTAGACAGATCTTGCTGCTGTTGCCTGTTTTTTGAGTGTTTGTTTACTACTGATTACAGTAATCCGATGCGATATCAATTGAGCTCCAAGCAACCGCAACATGTATAAAGCAATTGCATTTTATGAATGCGACTGTTTTTAAAAGGCTTTACAACTTGATTTCATTAGAAAAGACTCTGGGATTTCTTAATTTCATTAGTGTTTACATTGATCTAAACGGTCAAAAGACAAACTTAAAAATAAAATAAAAATCCATCACCCATTTAGCACAGAATAAGCATGTGCCTCTTCCTCCTCCTTGGTCTTGTATTTTTCTTCTTGGTCTATTTCTCTTATTAGAATACTAAGTGTTACTTTTATCAATATTAGGCCTAGTAGTCTAGTAGCCTTGCTTAATATGTCCACCATCGAGCTTGTCGTGTTATAGCTGTCACTTAGGCCTCAATCAATCATTAATTCATGTCATCACACAGCATGATTCATGCCTCTTTTTTTTTTTACGATAAGGCATTTTATTTTGAAAATGAAAAAAGAGCCTAGAATATTTAAACAAACAAACACCGGAAAACTTCAATTAAGCACAGTGTCACGCCCTGGTTGAAGTATTTTGTGTTTATCTTCATGTATTGGTCAGGCCAGGGTGTGGCATGGGTTTTTGTATGTGGTGTGTGTGTGTATATATATATACACTCAACGTCAACAAAACTAAGGAGATGATTGTGGACTTCAGGAAACAGCAGAGGGAACACCCCCCTATCCACATCGATGGAACAGTAGTGGAGAGGGTAGCAAGTTTTAAGTTCCTCGGCATACACATCACAGACAAACTGAATTGGTCCACTCACACAGACAGCATCGTGAAGAAGGCGCAGCAGCGCCTCTTCAACCTCAGGAGGCTGAAGAAATTCGGCTTGTCACCAAAAGCACTCACAAACTTCTACAGATGCACAATCGAGAGCATCCTAGCGGGCTGTATCACCGCCTGGTATGGCAACTGCACCGCCCTCAACCGTAAGGCTCTCCAGAGGGTAGTGAGGTCTGCACAACGCATCACCGGGGGCAAACTACCTGCCCTCCAGGACACCTACACCACCCGATGCTACAGGAAGGCCATAAAGATCATCAAGGACATCAACCACCCGAGCCACTGCCTGTTCACCCCGCTGTCATCCAGAAGGCGAGGTCAGTACAGGTGCATCAAAGCTGGGACCGAGAGACTGAAAAACAGCTTCTATCTCAAGGCCATCAGACTGTTAAACAGCCATCATTAACATTGAGTGGCTGCTGCCAACACACTGTCAATGACACTGACTCAACTCCAGCCACTTTAATAATGGGAATTGATGGGAAATGATGTAAATATATCACTAGCCACTTTAAACAATGCTACCTTATATAATGTTACTTACCCTACATTATTCATCTCATATGTATACGTATATACTGTACTCTATATCATCGACTGCATCCTTATGTAATACATGTATCACTAGCCACTTTAACTATGCCACTTTGTTTACATACTCATCTCATGTTATACTGTACTCAATATCATCTACTGTATCTTGCCTATGCTGCTCTGTACCATCACTCATTCATATATCCTTATGTACATATTCTTTATCCCCTTACACTGTGTATAAGACAGTAGTTTTTTGGAATTGTTAGTTAGATTACTTGTTCGTTATTACTGCATTGTCGGAACTAGAAGCACAAGCATTTCGCTACACTCGCATTAACATCTGCTAACCATGTGTATGTGACAAATAAAATTTGATTTGATTTATTGGGATTGTAGCTAGTGGGGTTATCTAGCAAAGTTTATGGCTGTCTGGAGTGGTTCTCAATCAGAGGCAGGTGTTTATCGTTGTCTCTGATTGGGAACCATATTTAGGCAGCCATATTCTTTGAGTTTGTCGTGGGTGATTGTCCTTAGTGTCTTGATGTTACTGTCTCTGTGTTTTCACCAGATAGGGCTGTTTTCGTTACGTTTCCACGTTTGTTGTTTTTTGTAGTTTTTGTATTGATTCGTGTTTTACGTTTTTTGATTAAACATGGATCGCAATCTACACGCCGCATTTTGGTCCGACTGTCCTTCACCAAAAGCGAACCGTTACACGCAGTCTCAAATAGCCCCCTGTCCCTTTTTAATAGCCGGCCAACGGCACACATTTCAGAAAATGAACACCTGTTTCAAATAAACGCTGGTCTAACTGAATCTGAGGTTACCATTAATTGTTTTACGAGATTTGTTTGATTTGTTAAATTTCCATAATTTGAGTCATTACTGAATTATTTAATCCTCCGTTTTTATTGTCAGTAAGAAACTGCTAGCCGTTGGCTTCTAACAGCTGAGAACTGCTAGTTAACTGGCAAGCACAAACATAGTCAACAACTTCAAGTGTACTGTGACCCCCATAAATCGTCCAATCGCCACCTAGTGGCGAAAGTAAGAACTGACAAATGCACAGTCGAAGAAGATAATTATTCTGTCAAGGAAAATTATTGATATTAATATACATTTTTTAGGCATACTAAGACAAAAGAAACGTGACCTAGTGTGTACATGATTACACAGTGTAGGAATTGAAGAAATGTTTAAAAGGCTGGAAGTGAAATCTGGAATTATACAGTTAACTAAGCAAATGAGCAAAAGGAATTAAGGAAATAGACGCCTGGCTCAAATAGAAGTCTGTCTCTAATAAGTGCATGTTGTGTTCAGTTAATAGCCCAGTTTTATTTGCTTAAATCACTGAAGTTTTACTGTAAGTATATTTTCTACTGAACATCCATCATTTGAATAATTGCTCAAAAGCCCCATGTTGTGGATGCATGTTATTCTGAAATAACTGCATCAAGCCTAGGCCTGATTAGGAAAACATTTGGATCAGTTATGGGTCTCCTTTCAATAGTTTTACAAGGAAGGCCCATTTAGCGGTGCAGTCATAGTGTGTATATTTGTTAGGATGTGTTGGCTTCTCCTGATTCTAAGATGCGCAGCTTGTCTAGGTCTCATGGATCATCATTCTCCTGAGTGCGCTCCAGCCTTTTTCGCATCACAATTTGAAAACGTTTCAGTCATCAGAAAAATATGTTTAATCATGGCCACATGTCTCATACCCAGCCAATATTGTAATCCTGGTGCCGATAGTGGCTACTGCTACGACGAGAGCAGCAGTAGTAAAAGGTGTGCAGCAAGCCCGAACCCCGCTCGGACCGAATCAATTCTCAGAAATTCAGACCCAGCCTGTTAAAGGCCCGTCGGGTTCGGGCTGAAAATGGGAATCTCACCGTACCTTCTATGGCTGCGTTTACACAGGCAGCCCAATTCAGATTTATTTTTTTCCACTAATTGGTCTTTTGTCCAATCAGATCAGCTTTTGCCCATAAGTGGGCAAAATATCAGAATTGGGCTGCCTTTTTGTAAACGCAGCCTAACACACACACACACAATTACACTCTCTCTCGCTCTCTCTTTCTTCCCCATAGACTGCTCTGGAGGTGCTTTGTGAGATGGAGAGGCAGGAGCTGCTGACAGAGGACAGACTGGATGAGCTACAGAGGATACTGGAGGAGTGTGACACACAGCTGGCCCACACAGTACAGCAGCATAGAGAAGGTACATATTGACACACAGCTGGCCCACAGTACAGCAGCATAGAGAAGGTACATATTGACACACAGCTGGCCCACAGTACAGCAGCATAGAGAAGGTACATATTGACACACAGCTGGCCCACAGTACAGCAGCATAGAGAAGGTACATATTGACACACAGCTGGCCCACACAGTACAGCAGCATAGAGAAGGTACATATTGACACACAGCTGGCCCACACAGTACAGCAGCATAGAGAAGGTACATATTGACACACAGCTGGCCCACACAGTACAGCAGCATAGAGAAGGTACATATTGACACATAGCTGGCCCACACAGTACAGCAGCATAGAGAAGGTACATATTGACAAACAGCTGGCCCACACAGTACAGCAGCATAGAGAAGGTACATATTGACAAACAGCTGGCCCACACAGTACAGCAGCATAGAGAAGGTACATATTGACACACAGCTGGCCCACACAGTACAGCAGCATAGAGAAGGTACATATTGACAAACAGTTGGCCCACACAGTACAGCAGCATAGAGAAGGTACATATTGACACACCTGGCTAGCCGGTACAAGTCACTCTCACTGTTCTTTCTTCTCTCTCACACCACTCTCTTGCGCTGATTTGATAGTTCAGTATATTAAAATATAGTTATTTGTTTCATGTGGTTGCTGTTTTTCAGCAAGGGGCAGTGTGTCACGGCAGGAGTACTCTGTTCAGCCAATCAGCAACCAGGAACAGCAACTCAGCTCCCCTCAGTCACTACAGAGCCTGTCTATATCAGAGACACGGCCCAACTGTAAGTCTCACACACACACACACACACACACACACACACACACACACACACACACACACACACACACACACACACACACACACACACAGGTAGTTGAAGTGTGTTCTTGTCCCTTGTCCACAGGTGAGCGTGGGCAACGCATAAGGTTGTACTCTGATGCAATGACGGAAACTCAGCCTGGGTCTGGGCCTGACCAGGTGACCACTTCACCGACACAATCCTGGAAGACCTCTGAGGTTAGACAGCGGGATACACTTTAGACACCAATCATAGATTCTAACATTTGGTAGATTTTTGTTTTTTTGTTGTCCATGGTGGTAACTCCTGTGTGTGTGTTTGCCCAACAGATGGAGCACTATTCCATGACCTGTAATCCTCGGGGGACGTGCTTAATCATCAATAACTACCACTTCATGGGATTTTCAGGTCTGACAGACAGACCAGGAACTGAGCAGGACGAGAGTAGGCATGCTCGCTCATTGGTTGATATTATGAGCCTGATCTCATTCAGTGAAGCCCATTGGCCAACCTGGATGTTAAATTCTCCCATCTGTCTCTCTGTCTCTTGTGTGTAGAGGCTCTGCATAATGTGTTCTCCAGGTTGGGGTTTAAAGTGGAAGTGTGTAGCGACCTGACAGAGAAGACCATGTTGGGTGCGGTAGAGGAGCTTGGAGGGCGGAGTCACATACAGGCAGACGCTCTGGTGAGTAGTGAGGTCATAATTCTCCAGTCTCTTCAGGAGGTACAGTAGCTCTACTCTTGAAGCCCAATTGGACTCCAATTAATTAAAGTAGGTTGAACTACTCTAATCCCTGTGCCTGGTCCTAGGTGGTGTGTGTGCTGTCCCATGGGGAGAAGGGTTGTGTGCTTGGGACAGATGGGGGGGAGGTACCCATTCGCTCCCTCACACAACCCTTCACCAGTAAGCAGTGCCCTTCTCTGATGGGCAAACCCAAACTGTTCTTCATCCAGGCCTGCCAGGGGAAGGGCTTCCAGCGAGGGGCCCTATTCACCCCCTCCATAAGGCAAAGAGAGGGGCGGTATGAGGCAGACGCCGGCGCCATCGAGTCCATCCCCTGGGATGCAGACTTCCTGATCGGTATGGCAACAGTAGAGGAGTGCAAGTCATTCCGAAACACTAAGGAAGGTTCCATCTACATCCAGGAGCTCTGCAAACAGCTGGAGTGGGGAGCGGACAGGTGAATTAGAAGGGAAGCGGGTTAGGTTTGGCATTAACCATAGAGATTTATTAAGATCATTACATAGAAATAACCCATTTTTGGCATGTTGCCATTGAGGGATTCCACCATTTTAAAGGCCCAATGCAGCTGTTTTTATATCAATTTCAAATCATTTCTGGGTAACAATTAAGTACCTTACTGTAATAGTTTTTCATATTTTTTGTTGTGCTTTTTAGAAAACTTTCTCAAGACAGAATTTTGCTCGGATTGTCTGGGAATGGTCTGAGTAGGGAGGGGAAAACTTAAAACTAGCTCTTATTGACAGATTTGGAACTCTCTTCGTTATTGGTCTATAAACCAATTTACTGCCTTGTGATGTCACCAGGCAAGCCCAAACTTAATTTTGACTACACTTTAAATAGTCAACTGGGTGGGAATTCGTACGGGTTGGGAGCGATCGGCCAATGATCAGACCCTTATTGTCTTCAAATTGGTTTGTTTAGTTTGTAAATGGCTTTAAGCTATATGACTGCCATCTAGTGGTCACAAATTCATTTCACATAAGATTTGGTTCAAGACTCCAGCACTGCAGGTGGCCATATAAGCTTGCCACTTTTTTCAAACATCAAAAGAAGAAATGTGACTATTTTAAAATAGCCTCAATGATGCTTCCCATGCAGTCACAGACACCATGATGGCAGATACAAGGTTGTTATCTCTGGGCTCCCGAGTGTCATGGTGGTCTAAGTGACTGCATCTCGGTGCTTGAGGCATCACCACAGACACGCTGGTTCGAATCCAGGTTGTATCACAACCAGCCATGATTGGGAGTCCTATAGGGTGAAGCACAATTGGCCTAGCGTCTTCTGGGTTTGACCATCATTGTAAATAAAAATGTATTCTTAACTGACTTGCCTAGTTAAATAAAGGTTAAAAACATACATCTCTATAACAGGTGAGAGATGTATTGTGATGTGTATTTCCTGTTTCCTGTGTAGAGGGGAGGATATTCTGTCGGTGCTGACGCGTGTGAATCGTGAGGTCAGCAGAGGAGTGTATAGAGACTCCAAACAGATGCCCGAGCCCAAGTACACCCTCACCAAGAAACTCTTCCTCCCCTACTTCTGAAACACCTCTGGTTGGCTGACTTAAAGCGTCAAATCTAGTCCCTCCTTCTGGATCGAGACACTTCAGAATGGCTGTCATGTCTAAACAGTAAGCTGTCACTCTCAGGAACCCTTACCACAGCAGCCTCTACCGTGGCCCATCTCCCATAAGACAGTGTGTTGAACATTGGTTGGCATGTCTGATTTCCTGAAAGATGTTTCAAACTCATGAGATTTTAATACATTTTTCAATTAAATGCTGGAAATTGTGGAACGTTTTCTTTATCTGTAATAAATGTGTTCTGGAGATGATCAGTAAAATGGGTGTCTATTTTTCTATGAGCCATGTTTCACATTTTTAAAGCTCAACAAGATGTCTCTAATTCTGAGGAGAATGTGATTTAATAAGACTTCAGCAACCAAGCTTCGATTAAAATATTTATTTCCAGGTATAAAATATGTTAAGGTGAAAGGCAGGTAAGAACATGATTGTAAAAAAATAACCCAAATTAGGAAAGAAGATCAAATCACAACATGCAATAAAGTGAAGCTTAAGCAATGTGTTTATCGATTTACTTTGTTCTTGCTATGAGAATCCACTTGTTTACAAAGAATGGTGATCCTGAACTCTTCACATATCAAATACATTATTAGTTTGGTTAAATCGAGCCTAGTTAACTTGATGGAGATGCAGCAATGAACCCTGGACTTTTGGTCTATCTGCTGGAGTTGCGTTCACGTGCGATTGGAAGCTCCTAGTTCCCAGTGGGGAAATTTAATTTAACCAACACTCCAAGTGGCAAACTCAGAAAATCTTGTTGCCAAATTGTGATGTATCGCCACTGACGTTTTACCTTTTGAACCAGAAGATGACGACAAATCTGTGTTGGACAATTACAACCTTACCAAGATGGAGAATGTAGCCAATTTGTTAAGCAAGCTAGCGAATTTATTATTATTAGCAATGTTAGCTAGCTCACCACCAGTTCCGACTAGCACGTGAACGCAACATTCCCACGAGCACGAAACCACCCCCCCACTATAAAATGAAAAAATATTAAAACAAGGCATAACATTTCATTTCAACAGCAAGCAGCAGATCAGCTCAAAACATAAATGTAAAACACCACAGTGACCACGACAACAGGAGGAAGTGACCTCTGGGTCTTGAAGTTGTTGGGTCATAGCGTATCGTCAAAGATGGTGGATAATGAAGATGTCTAATAAAGGCTGTTTACCATTGAAAAAAATTGTCAAGGTTCCTGTCACCCGTGTGCACATGCTTTCCCGCGTGAGCCAACAGTTCCTCGGTAATCTCTGGCACGCTCACGTGAGAAAGAACGCCCACCTAAACAGTCAGGATTTTTTTCAATGGGAAACTGCCCAATAAGAACTGTCTCTCTTACCCTACCATAAAAAAAATGGCCTGTGATATGTCTCACTTTCTCTGGCGTCGTCTCATTGGGGCGGCACTGTGAACACCAGCCTCTTCGTCAGCGTGTACTTGGGCTCGGGCATCTGCTTGGCCCGCTTGTATTCCCCGGACTTCTTATCCCGGTATCGGTCATCCATCTGGCTCACGTCTCTATTGACCTGTGTTAGGATGGTCAGGATGTCATCACCTCTAGAGAGAGCAGGAGACACACGCATACCAGACAACGAAGACATTAACACCCAGTAAAGACAGCACACAGCGTCCATAAAATATACAGTTCTCGTCGCCAGCAATGCATTAGTTTCTGATTAGTCAGGGGACTTACTCACGGTGAGCTAATAGATTTGATGGTAATATTGTTCTAGCCTTTATCTAGACAAGTCCCTGGTTTACACCTGACAGTGTGTAGACTGGAGTTCCGAATAACACTGTTATTCTGTAGAATATGGTCAGTTTTGCATTGTCAGCTCTTTCCTACTAAACATCTGCTTTGTTAGGTCATTACCATGTAAGAATATTTATGCCTCCTCCAGAGCATTGTTTTTTCAAATGGTTTGGCCTCAGGACAGAAATTGCGAAAAATACATCTCTAAAATACAACCTGGAAAACTATTTCAATGCTATATTGATAGTAAATGTTACAATTATAGGGAAAAACATTCCCACCTCTTTCATTGTCAATAATAACATTTTGCCCATATTCTTTAAGAATGTTAATAAACTCACTAGTTTGAGACCACAAAAATCAACCAAAATAGCGCTGCTAATAGCTTTATATTGAAAATACTGTGATGAAGAAAACATTTTCAGAGATTACAAATAAACTATGCAGAAATCGCTCCATTTCCTGGTTGCTAAACCTCATAGTTAGCCTCATTTCAGTTTGTGACAAAATAAGATAGAGAATCATTGCACCATCTAAACCACTGAAATATATTTTATATCTATATTATTGTTGTTTCATGTATTTGAAGATTGTGTACAGAACCGAAAGTAAAAGACCTAACAAAAAAAATGAAGACCGGGAAGCATAGAAATAGCGCACATAGAACAGATCTACTGCTTTATACTTGCTTTCAAGTAGAATGGTAGATCTATAACTCATATTTCTATGTGAATTTGGTCAGGTCCCCCAAAAAGTGAGGTATTGCCACTTTAAATTATATTTTTTTTAAAGTAAGCTCATAATCTCTACACACTTTTTAACCTGGTTTAAAGTTCAGACTGTAGTATTTTTTTCATAAAAAATGTATAAATAACCTCGAGCCATTCAAAACCTCCTGACGCGACCCACCAGATTTGGTGCTCTAGAGCACATATTAAATCAGGCTTCACCTGGGACAGCCCTGTTTGAGCTGTTTGCACAGAGTCTGGATGAACCAGGACCCACTGGTTGGGATTCTGAACGAGTAGTAGTCTTCGACAGTGGCCATGGCAAACAGGAAATCGGCATCAGCTGGAATGTAGATCTGGTGACCTGGATTTTCGTCTGCCTCCAACTGCACTCTATCTTGGGTATCTTTCCCCCTACATGCCTGGATGAAGAAGGCCTTGGGCTTGCCAATGAGGGTGGAGCAGTTGGTGCCTTTGAAGGGTGAGAAGAGGTCATTGGTGGAGATGGGTTCGTCGTCTGTGCCATAGATAACTCCTTTGCCACCATGACTCAGTACGCAGCAGACAAAGGCGTCACCATGCGTCTCGTCACCAAACCTCTTCAATTCCTCGCGGGCCTGCACTGCTGTCTGGTCTAGGAGTACAGTCACCTTAAAACCGAGCCACTGGAACACATCCTTCAGAACCTCTACAGGAAAAGCACACACAAAACAATTTCAAGACAAACACTAAACCAAGCCACATAAATATGTCCCTTTTACAATAGCAGGATGTTTTAAGGCAAGAGGAACAAGATCAATGTTCATGCAACAACAATATGGAACAAATATGTTAGAACTGTTTAACACATTGGTTACATTTACCAGCATCTTTGTCTGATCCCCTTCTTTCCCCCATTTGAATAAAGTGCACATTGTTGATGATTAAACAATGACCACGTGGCAGGCTGGTCATTCGGTATTGACAGACCTGGAAACACAGAGAAAAGCCATGGGATTAAGCAGAAAAATGCATACACACACTGCGCAGTCAGGAGACAAACACTTACTTAACTCAGAGCTGTGTACACAGGTTAAAACTCTGTGTTCCTTGTGTATGTTTTGTAGTGCAAAAAGAAAAATATGTTTTATTCATTGGCTTGACTGGACTTGGTGGTGGTCTGAGGTGCTCAGTTGGGTTGTGAGTAGTATTGTGAATGTTGTGTTTCGAGCAGTTTAGTTTTGTGTAGTTGTGATGATTTGTTAGGTTTTGTTTCTGCTAAGAATGAAAGCATATGGGATTGCTGCAATTACCTCACTGCTCATTCCAACCGCCTGGCCAGTAGTATCTGGAAAAATCCGTTAGCATGTGTTAGTGTCTCTTACTACAGACAATATGAGTAAGCAGATCAACGCTAACTGACAGTACAGCATGTTATTGTACAGGAAGGATTGTTCCACAGGGGTGTATTTTTAGGGAGTGATATTGGTTCTTGTAGAATCTTTCATTTTCTCGAAGTTGTTAATGCTTTATCCTTTGAAAAATTTACTTTAAAAAAATGGAAATCAAATAATCCTCCCATCGTTAAGACAGTGGGAGCATCAAATGCATTCTTATTGAGATATTTCCAAAAAGATTGGTAACAGAGAGAAACAAATTAGCACAATTTCAAAATATATGGCATAAAGTATTACAAGCACTAGAAATATCCAAAGGATTAAAACGGTTTTTTTTTTAAAGACTATGAGAACAAACAAGATGGGTATGGATATGGTGGGAACATATAGGTCTGAGCAAGTACGATGTCATTAATGTTTGTTGAAATGTATGTACGTCTGAGTTGGTGTTTTTGTCTTTCTTCTTCTTCTTCTTTATGTCGAAGGTTGGGCATTAAGTCCCAGCCAACGTCATGTCTAGTTTAATGGAGCCATGTCTGTGAAATGTTAAGTTGTCTTTTGTCTATGTCAATTTTCTATTGTCTAACCTAAATAAAATCTTACAAAAAATAAATGGAACATGTATATATGAGTGCATCCTAAGAAAAAAATGGACATTTTACAACAAATGTAATACCTGAATTCCCACCCAAATCCATAAAAAGTCAAATGTTTGATGTGCTATTATTCAGTTAATATCTGGTGGGTTTTTAACAATTCTAAAAGTTTGGAGTATCTTCACTCATTGTCCAACTGTTGCATTTATGATAACTGTTTTAAAATCTTATAACAATTTTGATGATCGTTGCTAATGTATGTCGATTGATCTGTAAATTGACATGCAGTGTAGAGTCTACTGGTAGATGTGCCAGTGAACAATGAAAGACTTTTGGTAGTGTGCAGTACCTGTACTGGAGGTTGTGTATGGGCCTCTGGTTCCTGTGCTGAAGGTGTGGTCACTGGGTGCTGTGAGGTTGTTGCTGAATACTTCCTCCATTCTAGAGTAGGTATCTATGATATTTGGTTGCTGCAGCAGGGTCACAAAGTCGAGGCATTTTTCCGTTCCTTTGTTCATCACTTTATCCAGAAGATTGATGATGATGGTCTCTGGGGGATGACCAGTGACGTTTAGGTTGTTGTATTCACGCTGGTTCACTATCTTCGCCTGCTGCACATGCTGAAGGATGAACTCAGGATCCGCAGACAGGATCTCTGTAATCAAAGTCTTATTCTCTCTCAACGTCTGCATGGTGGACCTTAAGAGAGAGAAAGATTGTTCATGATCTCAAATATTTTAAACAGGAATAAAACCTACCCTGTTCCTAATAAGTTTTTTGAAATTCCAAGAATGGGTCACATTCAAAATGCATTGACTGATACAAGTTATAGCTAGCCTGTGCAGGGGAGAACGACTGCCCCCTCTCGTTGAAGCCACGAAGTAAAAATAAATAAATATCTAGCTCTTATCTTTGGCCACTTCCCGCCACTGTAAAACATAAGAATTTGTTCTTAACTGACTTGCCTGGTAAAATATTTAAAAAATTGGGCATTCATCCAAAAACAACATTAATAGTACGATACTGATAGTGTTCTTTTCCACCAAAATCCATGATGTCATCTGCGCTCTCTTTGATTTTAGCTGTGAGAAAACCCTAAAATTGTTCCTCAGCTAGTAATGTTACACCCTCTCATGCCGCCATCTTGTGTGCCCCCCGAAATAGTCCAATTCACACACTTATCAAGAGAACATCCCTGGTCATCCCTACTGCCTCCAATATGGCGGGCTCACTAAACATATATGCTTCACTTGTAAATTATGTTTTGAGTGTTGAAGTTTGCCCCTGGCTGTCCATAAAAAAATGGTGCCGTCTGGTTTGCTTAATATAAGGAATTTGAAAATATTTATACTTGAATTTGACATTTTGATACATTAAGTATATTTTAGCGATTACATTTACTTTTGATACTTACGCATATTTAAAACCAAATACTTTCACTTTTAATTGTTACTCAAGTAGTATTTTACTGGGTGACTTTCACTTTCAATTGAGTAATTTTCTTTTAAGGTATCTTTACTTTTAAGATAATTATCCACCACTGCCCAGTAATACCAAAGATGATTTAGTAGGTTTAGAAACTATTTGATAGCTATGGTAGCTAACGTTAATAGGTTTAGTGTAAAAGTAGCTAATATTACAGTAACGCGCAAGTTAAGCATGAGTAACGTTAGCTGCCTAGCTAGTTACTTTCGTGTCAACTATCAATGAGCATATTTTGCCGATGTGGTTATCAAGATATATTAACAACGGTTTGATAGCTAATAGTAATAGCTACGATTTACCTGTACGACTAAAGTGATTCGCTCGCCGATTGAAATAATTCAGTGTTCGCTTACGCTGGCTGCACTTCCTCCTCAATGCTCCAACTCCTTCAAAGTCATCTGATTGGCAGCATGTTTTTTTGAGTCAATCTTCACGGATGCCACCAGATCCCAGCACAGGTCTAGAAACAAGCTTTAATGGCCTGGAAAATATGTTTCCTGCACAATTTTTCCCCACATAAAGCTCTTTTGTGGAATAATTCAGACATGGACTAGTAACCGGAAGGTTGCAAATTCAAATTCCCAAATTGACAAGATACAAATCTGTCGTTCTGCCCCTGAACAGGCCATTAACCCACTGTTCCTAGGCCAGTCATTGAAAATAAGAATTTGTTCTTAACTGAAGGTAAAATAAATAAATAACTGTAAGGAAGTCATTGTTCTACCCCAGCTGGCATGAGAGGAATATTGACTTTGCTCTTGATGTTTTCGACAACAAGGGTAATGTTGTCACATATGAACAATTTTTAAAATTGAAAGTTTCCAATACCTTTCGGAGTTTATTTCTGTGATCAAAGCCATTCCCAGTGGTCTAACTACACCGATGAAAACTCATCTTAGCTTTGGTAATGATCACAAAGTTTATCCAGAACTCAGATTGGAAGGTGTGGGCTTACTTGAGAAATCTTGTTGTAATAAATATATAAGACATATTCTTAATTCACAAAACAAACTTACACAGAGAGGAAAGTTTTTCTGGAACATGCTTATTCCTGATGTTATCTGGAAAAATACATGGTTAAGGCCTTACAAATATTGTATACCAAACAAAGTGCACTTCAAAATTTTACATAAGATATATCCATGTAATTCTATGATACCCAAATTTGTGGCAATTGATATGTGTTTTCTGTGAAAAAGGTGAGAATTTGTCTCACTTATTCTTTGAATGTAAATTTGTTTCTGAATTTTGGGAAAACCTTGCAAATTACTTAGTGGGGAAAAAAAGTATTTAGTCAGCCACCAATTGTGCAAGTTCTCCCACTTAAAAAGATGAGAGGCCTGTAATTTTCATCATAGGTACACTTCAACTATGACAGACAAAATGAGAAGAAAAAAAATCCAGAAAATCACATTGTAGGATTTTCAATTAATTTATTTGCAAATTATGGAAAATAAGTATTTGGTCAATAACAAAATAACCTTTTCCTAAATCATTACAATAACATTTTTTTTCAGAGTGATTACAATTGCACTAAGAATTGTTTATTTGTTTCAGTATTTTCTCGTTAATACCTGCATCTGTTTTGTATGTTGTAAGAATGTAAATTGTTGATCTGCATTTTGAATAAAACATTATTTAAAAAAATTTTTTAACCCAGCACAGGTCTGCTTCCTCTAAAGCCAAGGCTAAACTGCATATTGTGCTGACCCAACAAGTGTGCCTTGTTGCTGGCAGGGGTGGAAAACGTACTCAATTGTCTTGAGTAAAACATAAAGATACCTTAATAGAAAATTACTCAAGTAAAAGTGACCAAGTCACCAAGTAAAATACTACTTGAGTATAAGTCAAAAAGTATCTGGTTTTAAATGTACTTAAGTACAGTGGTGTAAAAAGTAACAATTATCATACTTGAGTAAAAGTACAAAGTAAAAGTTATACATTCAATTCCTTATATTAAGCAGTGGTGGATGTACATAAGTATCAAAAGTAAAAGTATGAAATGTAAGAGCCGTAAATCTAAAAAGCAAAACAACCAGACCTTTTATTTAGAGCTCCGTAAAAAAAAAAAGTGGATTGTCAAATAGGCAACACTTCAAAATACATCTCTTACAGACAAAACAGAATTATGCCTTAATAATTAAGGAATATAGCCAGTACACGTAAGCACTTACATTGCTTTAGAACAGCTCATCAAAAGTACACACAACTTCACTGTAGGAATATGAGGACATCACCACTGATGGAACTGTATTAGAAATCAGTGTCAGGTCATAACTTTGTAACAAGGACACCTATAATTTAGGTTTAAATTTCACAAGTTAACAAAAATGCATAAGGCATCCGTGTCCTTGGGCTTGCTAGCGTTAAGCTGTCATTACTTGAAGTTGAAGAATTTATGGTTCATCTTCAGTGAAAGCTAGTTTTCAAAGTTTCTGGAATACAGCCTTGCTCTCCGGGGGCTGAAAACAAGTCCTGCAATGCTGAACAGCCTTCCACAGGAAGCTGATGCAGGTATGGGTGTGTTTAACCTCAGAGACAGCTTACAGACTGCCGGGAAAGACTTGAGCAACTCCATACGATCAGCTGAACAGGCCAGGTATCCGTCCAGCTGGTATCCGTGGAGCTTTCCTGTGCTTGAGACGTTTTCAATGCAGAGAAGAAATCCTCATCTGATGAACTGGTGCCATCACCTAGCTGCAGCAAGGGTTCTTCCAGGTGGTCCTTGATGTCATCCATTCCTGAAATACAAGGAAGATGACAATAGAAATCATGCCGTTATGAGCCTACGTGAATCCATCCCCATCCATATTTTTATTTAACTAGGCAAGTCAGTTAACCAGTTATGCATTAGGGGGCGCTATTAAAATTTTGGGATGAAAAACGTTCCCGTTTTAAACAAGATATTTTGTCACAAAAAGATGCTCGACTATGCATATAATTGACAGCTTTGGAAAGAAAACACTCTGACGTTTCCAAATCTGCAAAGATATTATCTGTGAGTGCCACAGAACTGATGCTACAGGCGAAACCAAGATGAAATTTCAAACAGGAAATGCCCCAGATTTTGAATGCGCTTTGTTTCAATGTCTCCTTATATGGCTGTGAATGCGCAAGGAATGAGCCTACACTTTCTGTCGTTTCCCCAAGGTGTCTGCAGCATTGTGACGTATTTGTAGGCATATCATTGGAAGATTGACCGTAAGAGACTACATTTACCAGGTGTCCGATTGGTGTCCCCCGTCAAAATTATTGCGTAATCTCCAGCTGCATGCATTTTTCCATGTGGTTCAGAGGAGAAACCAAACTTCCACGAATGATATATCATCGAATAGATATGTGAAAACACCTTGAGGATTGATTCTAAACAACGTTTGCCATGTTTCTGTCGATATTATGGAGTTATTTTGGAAAAAAAGTTTGGCGTTATAATGACTGAATTTTCGGGGGGTTTTCTTAGCCAAACGTGATGAACAAAACGGAGCGATTTCTCCTACACAAATAATATTTTGGGAAAAACTGAACATTTGCTATCTAACTGAGAGTCTCGTCATTGAAAACATCCGAAGTTCTTCAAAGGTAAATGATTTTATTTGAATGCTTTTCTTGTTTTTGTGAAAATGTTGCCTGCTGAATGCTAGGCTTAATGCTATGCTAGCTATCAATACTCTTACACAAATACACAAATGCTATGGTTGAAAAGCATATTTTGAAAATCTGAGATGACAGTGTTGTTAACAAAAGGCTAAGCTTGAGAGCCAATATATTTATTTCATTTCATTTGCGATTTTCATGAATAGTTAACGTTGCGTTATGGTAATGAGCTTGAGGCTATAATTACGATCCCGGATACGGGACTGCTCGTCGCTAGAGGTTAAGAAAAAAAACATCTTATTTACAATGACGGCCTAGGAACAGTGGGTTAATTGCCTTGTTCAGGGGCAGAGCGACAGAGTTTTACCTTGTCAGCTCGGATATTCGATCTAGCAACCTTTCGGTTATTGGTCCAACGCTCTAACCACTAGGCTACCCGCCGTTATATAAACCAAGCAACAGGGCTAAGCAGAATGATCTAGAGGCGACGTTGGTTATTAAAATGATTGCATCTGAGCTCCTAGAGTGTGCGGCTCTCCTTTAATTTCTCAAGTGTTCTACCCATTGGACTGAACCACAAAGTCAGGAATGTAGTTTAAATGGGTGATTCTCAAATCTATGAAGTGTCAAATTGTTATGAATTGTATGAATAATGACTAAATTATGTATACATTTAACGTAGAACTATAACTAACAGAATTGTACCCTGTCTCTGTATAATGATGTTTGTCCATAAGAGAAGAGAAACTGTGGCAGACAACTTGTGACCTCTGTGAAACTGATAACAGGGAAGGAAGTCTCCCCACACAGAGGGGAGAAACCGTTGGGCTTGCAGTAGATTGTGCCACATGTTGTAGGATGTGATAAACAATGTATGTATGTGTAGGAGAAATCTTGTAGACTACATTGTCATTGTCTGAGAAGAGGGACATTTATGACGAAATAGGAGTTATATAAACCAATGTACAGGAAATGATAAGCAGAGCTCTCGTAAATAAAAGTGGCTGACTATTGTAGACTGGCCTCTGTTTCATTTCAACAAGAATCTTACAAATTCTTGGTAGCAGACCGAGTAGTTTAATTGAAGTTCAGTTTATGAACATTGAGAACATAATTATCTTAACACAAATGAACACTATACACAGTTGTTTATGAATAATAAAATACTGTTAATTAACCACGTTGTCTTACCCATTCTGATGGTGGCCTACCTAACAGTAAAGAAACTGGGTCCAATGTTCATTTTCAAAAGGGATATTCTACCCAACCATGAAATAGGAAGCGAGTTGAAGCACTCCAGATCCTGTGTTATTGTATCAAACAAGGAAATAAAATTAGCTTTGTACATTTGTTGGAATTTAGGAGTTACAAATATACCCAGATACTTGAAACCTGAGGAAGGCCATTTAAAAGGAAAGGGTGGAGAAGTATTAGGTACAGAATGAAGGTTACCAAGTGGCATAGCCTCTAATTTAGTTAAGTTAATCTTGTAGCCTGAGATTTCAATGAATAATTCATTAATATTAAGAAGAGATGTAATTGAAGTCTCGGGACTAGAGATGAATATCAGGACATCATCAGCATACAAGTTTATTTTATGGTGAACCTCACCAATGAGCAGCCCCTGTATAGCAGGCTTTACCCTGATGGCCTCGGCCAGTGGATCCGTAACGAGTGCAAATAGGAGAGGGGACAAAGGACAGCCCTGTCGGGTACCGCTGTGTATAGAGAATCTATTTGACCTTAGACCATTAGTAAGGACAGCAGCCTGAGAAAACTTTGACCTATTTTATAAAGTTGTCCCCTAGACCCAATTTAGTCAGAGCAAATAATAGGTAAGACCACTCCACACGGTCAAATGCTTTCTCAGCATCTAGGGAGAGCGCAAGACCATCCATAGCACTTCGTTGGTAGGCTTGAATAACATTAAGAAGCTGCCTGACATTGTTACATAACTTACGGCCCTTAATGAAGCCAGTTTGGTCTCCTTTCACAATTAGTGGCAGTGAGTCCTCTAATCTTGTGGCTAGAACTTTAGAAAGCTTTAATGCACCTATTATCGGTAATAGGTGCATTAAGGAGAGACCTCTGTTCATTTATCAATTTATTTTTCAGATAAATGATTGCCATCAGACTCAGTAATTAGTAGCAATTGACTGTGAGTCAGCTCTCTTTTTAGCTAGGTACGCCAAGTACTTTCCTGGTTTATCGCCATGTTCATATAGCTCTTGCCTGACAAACCTCATCTTCTTTTCAGCGTCCTGTGTTAGGAGAGAGTCCAACGTTGATCTAAGGACTGATATTTCCTTTAATAGGGCAGGAGTGGGAGTTTTAATGTAGTCCTCTTTAGTACCTAATTCACCCTCTAATGTTTTTGCTTTTCATGCATTTTCCACCTCAGTGGCTGTGTATGACATAATCAGACCCCTGGCGTACGCTTTACAGGTTTCCCAAAGAAGCGAGGGGTTCTGTTGTGAGTTAATAGAGAAAAATGGTTTAAACTCTGCAATAAAAATATGATGTGAATGTATGGTCTTTAAGAATGGTTGTATTCAACCTCCAAGGTCTTGACAGATTGGATGCCCCATTGAGTTTTATGTCCAGGATGACCTCCGCATGATCTGATATGACTATGCTTCCTATCCTAGCGGATAAAACAGACTGCAAAGACATCCTGGGCATAAAAACATTCATCTATTCTAGTCTGACATCCATGAGGTGCAGAGAAAAAAGTGAACTCTCTGTTGAAGGGATGAAAGGTTCTCCAAACATCAGCATACCCCAGATTATCACAAATAGCTTTAAGTGACCTAGTTTGAGGAGAGAGTGAAGCTATACCGCTGCGAAACTTGTCAATAAGGGGGTTCAAAAAACAATTAAAATCTCCTCCAACTACTGCAATGTCTGAGTTTAATTCTGAAATGTCTAGAAATACTTTAGTGAGGAAATCAAGGAGGGTGGGCAGGGGGGGGGGAAGTAAATATTCATTATGGAAATGTTCTGCCCGTGTAAAGTACCATTAATTATAACAAAACAACCAAATGTATATTTCATACAATTCAACACTAAGTGGTAGGTTATTTTTCCCAGGAATTGCTACACCCCTACTTCTGGATGTAAAGGATGAGAAAAACACTTGGCCAAACCCCCCTTGTTGCAATTTCAGATGCTCCTTACCATCCAAGATGCCGTAGCAATCATTAGTCTTTTGTCTTCGTCTTGTCATGTTCCGTGTATATATCTTCATATATCTTTTTTCTTCGCATTCAATTTTAAAATATTTTTCTTAACCCCAACTTCAACATACTCTCCTGCAACCCACCTCACCCAATGTGGTATAGATCTGCTATTTTATTTACTTTATAACCAGAACCCTCAACAGAAGCTAGCCAGCTAACTAGCTACTAGCTAGTAGTCAGCTAGCCACTGCTAGCGGTCATCAGCTAACCTTTAGTCCGGACAACTCCTGCCAGTCTGCACAGCGCAGATTCAACCCAGAGCTTATCGGACTTATTTTTCTCCATATCCATGGATTCCTACCGCAAGCTGTGAACCTCTTCACCTGAATCATCCCAGCTAGCTAGCTGCTATCCGATTGGCTTCTTCTGGCTAACGTCTCTGTCCCGAAGAAAGCATCAATTAGCCTGGAGCTAGCCTATGCTAGGCCCATCTCCCAGCTAGCTGAAGAGGTCCATCAGCCACTCATTGTGCTACAATACCTATTTTGCCAATTGGCCTGGACCCCTTTTACTGCCGATCCATCATGACTGGACTACAGACATAATCCGCCCGAGGTGGGTTTCCAAAAGGCTCCTCCGTCGCGACGTCCCCTGAATGCCCATCTGCTAGCCTGCTAGCCACGGCCCGCTACCTGTCAAGAGCATACCAGAATGTTAGCTGAAGAGGTCCATCAGCCAATTTTTTGGGCTACTATACCTATTTTACCTATTTTGCCAATTGGCTTGGACCCTTTTACTACACGGACCCCTGCTGATCCATCACGACTGGTCTGCCGATGTAACCGCATGAGGGGGCTACAACAGACTTCTTCTGGGCTAGAAAATCTAGACCATCTCTTTCTAAAATTATCTGCCACAATTGTTGCAACCTCTATTACTAGCCTGTTCAACCTCTCTTTCGTAACGTCTGAGATCCCCAAAGATTGGAAAGCTGCCGCGGTCATCCCCCTCTTCAAAGGGGGAGACACTCTAGACCCAAACTGCTACAGACCTACATCTATCCTACCCTGCCTTTCTAAGGTCTTCGAAAGCCAAGTTAACAAACAGATCACAGACCATTTAGAATCCCACCATACCGTCTCCACTATGCAATCTGGTTTCTGAGCTGGTCATGGGTGCACCTCAGCCACGCTCAAGTTCCAAAACGATATAACCTCCATCGATAAGAGACAATACTGTGCAGCTGTATACATAGACCTGGCCAAAGCTTTCGACTCTCTCAATCACCACATTCTTATCGGTAGACTCAACAGCCTTGGTGTCTCAAATGACTGCCTAGCCTGGATCATCAACTACTTCTTAAGACAGAGTTCAGTGTACCAAATCGGAGGGCCTGTTGTCCGTACCTCTGGCAGTCTATGGGGGTGCCATAGGGTTCAATTCTCGGGCCAACTCTTTTCTCTGTATGTCGCTCTTGCTGCTGGTGATTCTCTGATCCACCTCTACGCAGACAATACCATTCTGTATACCTCTGGCCCTTCTTTGGACACTGTGTTAACTAACCTCCAGACGAGCTTCAACGCCATACAACTCCTCTTCCATGGCCTCCAACTGCTCTTAAATGCAAGTATAACTAAATGCATGCTCTTCAACCGATCGCTACCAGCACCCGCCCGTCCAGCATCACTACTCTGGTTAGTTCTGACTTAGGCATTTGTAGATGTCCACATATACTAGGTGTCTGGTTAGAATGTAAACTATCCTTCCAAACTCACATTAAGCATCTCCAATCCAAAATTAAATCTAGAATCAGCTTCTCATTGTGCAAAAAAGCATCCTTCACTCATGCTGCCAAACATACCCTCATAATACTGACTATCCTACCGATCCTTGACTTCGGCGATGTCATTTACAAAATAGCCTCCAACACTCTACTCAGCAAATTGGATGCAGTCTATCACAGTGCCATCCGTTTTGTAACCAAAGCCCCATATACTACCAACCACTGCGACCTGTATGCTCTCATTGGACGGCCTTCGCTTCAAATTCATTGCCAAACCCACTGGCCCATCCAACTACCTCAGCCCCATACTGTTATTTATTTTTGCTACTTTGCACCCCAGTATCTCTACTTGCACATTTATCACTCCAGTGTTTAAATTGCTAAAATCTAATTATTTCGCCACTATGGCCTACTTATTTCCTTACCTCACCTCATTTGCACACACTGAATATAGACTTTTTTTTCTATTGAGTTATTGACTGTATGTTTGTTTATTCCATTTTTTTTTATTTTACCTTTATTTAACCAGGTAGGATAGTTGAGAACAGGTTCTCATTTACAACTGTGACCTGACCAAGATAACGCAAAGCAGTGCGACACAAACAACACAAGAGTTACACATGGCCTCCAACGCTATACTCAACAAATTGGATGCAGTCTCCCACAGTGCCATCAGTTTTGTCACCAAAGCCTCATATACTACCCACCACTGCTACCTGTATGCTCTCGTTGGTTGGCCCTCGCTTCATACTCGTCGCCAAACTCACTGGCTCCAGGTCATCTACAAGTCTCTGCTAGGTAAAGCCCCGACTTATCTCAACTCACTGGTCACCATAGCAGCACCTATCCATAGCACGCGCTCCAGCAGGTATATCTCACTGGTCACCCCCAAAGCCAATTCTTCCTTCGGACACCTCTCCTTCCAGTTCTCTGCTGCCAATGACTGGAACGAACTGCAAAAATCACTAAAGCTGGAGACTCTTACCTCCCTCACTAGCTTTAAGCACCAGCTGTCAGAGCAGCTCACAGATCACTGTACATAGCTCGTCTGTAAATAGCCCATCCAATCTACCTCATCCCCATACTGTATTTATTAATTTATCTTGCTCCTTTGCACCCCAGTATCTCTACTTGCACATTCATCTTCTGCACATTCTACCATTCCAGTGTTTAATTGCTATATTGTAATTACTTCGCCACTATGGCCTATTTATTGCCCTACCTCCCTTATACTACCTCATTTGCACATGCTGTATATAGACTTTTCTACTGTATTATTGATTGTATGTTTGTTTATTCCATGTGTAACTCTGTTGTATGTGTCGAACTGCTTTGCTTTATCTTGGCCAGGTCGCAGTTGTAAATGAGAACTTGTTCTCAACTATCCTACCTGGTTAAATAAAGGTGGGGGGGGGAAATAATTAATGGGGTTATGGATCCCTCTAATGTTCATTCACTCAGTCTGTTACCTGCTATTGCACTTTGACCAACCAATATCCAGACTGAATCCTACTGTAAAAATGGGATGGTGTGTTGAACTCTCCTCTATCTCACCGAGTGTAAACAAGCGATATGAACCCTGAACCCGACCTATACTAAACCTGAAAATGAAACACGTAAAGATGCAGAAGGGGGTTTCCCCACTAGCTAACATGTTTCATCACAGTCTTCATAAAAGTCCTGTAACTTGCACTGCACTCCATCAGACACAGAGAAATATCTGACGCACACTGGAAACATGTTTCTATTTCCCTTGTTTGAGGCATCACTGGCAACTGAGAAATACACCAGCTCGCAGATAATAATTTTCCGCGGTAAACGTCACGAAGAATGCGCCGATATTGCTAGCACCTTTAGCTAGCTTGGCCTCCTTGTGCATTTCTGTGGATGCATGCCGAGTTTGGTCACTCTCCCCTCCAAGGCCAATTGAGAATTCCTAACGGCATAAAGTACAGAAAGCTTTCGCCGAGTCACCACTGACAGCCTTAACCCACGTATTTTTTTTTACTTCCCATTGTTTGTTGTAGCTGCACAGTCTTCTTTTTTGCAGGTTTATTCATATTTCCTTGATATGCCAAACCGACCGAAAACAACAACAGAAATGACTTTGCCGGAATTGGCGCGTTTACGCTATTACCGTGATTGGATGAAAATACGGGACAAGGGAGATCACTTTCGGGACAAACCAATTTAGCCCAATATAAGGGACATCCCGGCTAATACGGGACAGTTGACAACCCTAGTCAGAGCTGTAGTGGCAGTTACTTTAGCAAGAAAAATGATAAAACATACGAATATTGCTGAACAGGAGCACTTGAGAACTCACATCACTGCTTCATGATCAGATTCAAATAAAAAAAAGTTATCCAATGCTGCGAAGGTGCAGCTGAAAGTTATTTACCTGAGAGAGTCAATCAACGCAGCAGCCTCTTCTGGTGTGTAAAGTTTTTTTAGGCGATCCGTTGACCATAATCTTCAATGTGGCTGGGTACATCCGTGCGTAGTCCATATTCATTATCTTGAGTCGAGCCTTCACCTCATCAAACGACATGCGTCTTCGTACAACCGCTGTGGGATAATCATTGAAGAATGAGACCCTTGGACCTTGACTACAGTCAGAACCGATGCGTCTGGCCGCATCCAGGACGCGCTGCTTGTGGGTGAAGTTGTGGAACTCTATAACCACTGGCCGTGGGCGCTGGTTGTGGCCGTGTATCGGTTCTTGAGAGCGATGGGCTCTGTCCAGCTTCACACGATCAGCTTTAGTATCAATTTGTAGGTAGCCAGGGATCCATTCCACGAAAATGTATACTGAACGTGTCCTTTTCCGGGAGTCCCACAACACGGATATTGCATCTGCGTCCTCGATTATCCAAGTCGTCAATGTGCTCCGCAATTTCGCGCACCTGTTTCTCAAGTGCCTTTATTTATTGATCTAGTTGAAGTTTCCACAGTAGCAATTCTTCCTCCTGCCTCATCCACACGCTTGACAACCGTCTGTAGTTCAGCTGAATGGCCTGCTATTGCTTCCAAAGACCGTTCCTATCTTAACATCGATCTCTTTAGTAAATGTTATCCGTCTTCTTTTCAATCACCTTCCTTGTCCTATCGAGATTCTGGACGGGGTGTAGTTCTCCAACCAGCAATGACCTGAGTGAGGATGTTGAGGACCTCTGGGAAATGGGACCAGTGGTCATCTGGTCTTTGCATGGCTCGGTGGTGGGAGGTGGCTGTTTGAACGTTAAATGACGAGACAGAGGCATTGATGCGAGTAACAAGTCTTGTTCAGTACATCACAACACATCCGGGTATCTCAAGCACCCCGGTAAAACACAAGAGTTGCAGTAATAAACATTTACCAACAGATGGCATCACTGTGCCATTTTACACCCATAACAGTGGCTGGATGTTGGACTTAATCCTGATAGCCTCCCAGCCCTCAGGGAAGAGCTACATGTGTTTCTTGAAAGCCATTTTATTAGCAGCATGTTTTTTTAAATCACTACTTGCTGGCTGAGAGGCAGATTCTTCCTGCATCGATGCCACCAAATACCCAGCCCAGCACACTTTCAACCACCCACTTGAAGGTCTGCTCCTTATAAAGGCCAAACTGCATCTTATGCTGACCCGGCAAATGTGCTCTGCTTGCTGGGTTGCCACCTCTGAGCAGTACAGCCCTCCTGGCTGAGTCCACCACTTTGTCTGGAGACACAGCCCTGCTCCATGCTCTTTTAGTAGTTTTTTGTCCTGTAACTCCTGGAATCCTTACTGTCCTTTAAGACAAGGATTCCATTTGGCAGTTTTCTGAAGCTGGACTCCCTGTCTGCTGTGAAAATCAAGGGGAAAGTTTGTATTTAATAAGCATAAATTATATACATTTTAATCACAGTGAGCAGATTAGATTAATAGATGGAACAATACAATTAAGTGTATAAACTCTAGCTACCTATGTTATCTCTAGCTACTTGCTAAAGGACATTTCTACCACAAACAGACACACCAGCATAAGCAAGAGCATAGGATATCGCTCGTGCTTTGTCATTCATAGTTAACACGATGACCCTAGCCTATTTGATATGAATACAATGCTTGCTCTCCTGTAAGCTTATAGCTTCCCTGGTGGTCTAGTGGTTAGGATTCGGCGCTCTCACCGCCGCGGCCCGGGTTCGATTCCCGGTCAGGGAACAACTGTTTTTACTCACGGAACAATCTCTGGTTGCAAGTCTTTTTCATTGTGTTTCACCTTGTTAACTGTGAATGACAATGAAAAACTTTGCTGGACATGTTAACTGTTTTTCTTCATGTTAACAAAGTCGGTAGAGCAAAGGTGCAGACGCTCGGAAGTACTACAGGGCTACTTTGGACTATTGCCGTAGTGCTGTGAGCTTTCCGGTGCCCTGTTGAAAATGTCAGATACATTAATTTGCTTGACCATGCTGTCGGTCATGTAACTGTTTGTTACATGAAAAATGCTTTGTGGACTTCACCAGAAAGATGTTGCGTTGAATGTATTCTGACACTGTCTTCTTATTGTCTCGGCCTTAGGCCTATATATCACGGTGGCTTGGCCTATGAGCTAACAGGTTATAGAGCAAACAACGCAATAATCACAACACGCTTTTTTTTTATGGATTGGCTTCCCCAGTGATTTTACCCTCACACCGCTACTGCAGAGTGATTTGCTCACCGTGTGCCACCGTGTGCTCCCCTCTTCCCTCGTAAAAGCCAAGTGCGAGTACTTTAAGTTAGCTAGCTCTACCTACCAATCGGACATTATGTGTACGTCGTGTAATATATGTCATGTCACTTGTTGGAGAAGAAATTTAGTTTCCCTGGTGGTCTAGTGGTTAGGATTCGGCGCTCTCACCGCCGCGGCCCGGGTTCGATTCCCGGTCAGGGAATTACCATTTTACGCATTCAATCGAAAGTACCGTTTTTTGACTGCTTGGAAGTATTCAAAAGCCCATAGGCTTCCCCACCTTCAACTTCTGTTTCCAAGGATTTTGCATAGTTTAAAAAAATACATATATATACAGTTAACATGGTGAAAAACAATGAAAAACTTTGATGGTCACCATGTTAACTGATTTTCATCAGGTTCACTGAGATGACAGAGGCAGATGCTCCGGAGTAGTACAAGGCTGCTTGAGACTATTGCCGATGTGCCGTGAGCTTTCCAGTAACCTGTTGAAAATATCGGAAGCATAACTTGCTTGACTATGCTGTAGGTCATGTAACTGTTTGTCAAGTTTAGTCAAGTAGTAGGCCTGATTACCAACAATGACGAGAGAGCCTACAGGGAGTAGGTGAGGGCGTGTGTGGTGCCAGGAAAATAACCTCTCACTCAACGTCAACAAAACAAAGGAGCTGATCGTGGACTTCAGGAAACAGCAGAGGGAGCACCCCCCATCCACATCGACGGGACAGCAGTGGAGAAGGTGGAAAGTTTCAAGTTCCTCTGCGTACACATCACTGACAAACTGAAATGGTCCACCCACACAAACAGTGTGGTGAAGAAGGCACAACAGCGCCTATTCAACCTCAGAAGGCTGAACAAATTAGCTTGGCACCTTAAAACACTCACAAACTTTTACAGATGCACAATTGAGAGCATCCTGTTGGGCTGTATCACCGCTTGGTACGACAACTGCACCACCCGCAACCGCAGGGCTCTCCAGAGGGTGGTGCGGTCTGCCCTTCACATCACTGGGGGCAAACTACTCGCCCTCCAGGAACCGATGTCACAGGAAGGCCAAAAAGATCATCAAGGACAACAACCACCAGAGCCACTGCCTATAATCCAGAAGGCAAGGTCAGTACAGGTGCATCAAAGCTGGGACCGAGAGACTGAAAAATAGCTTCAATCTCAAGGCCACCATACTGTTAAATACTCATCACTAGCACATTAGAAGCTGCTGCCCTATATACATAGACTTGAAATCACTGGGCACTTTATTAACGGAACACTAGTCACTTTAATAATGTTTACATATTTTGCATTACTCATCTCATATAATCCAAAGTTAAATCTAGAATTGGCTTCCTATTTCGCAACAAAGCATCCTTCACTCATGCTGCCAAACATACCCTTGTAAAACTGACCATCCTACCAATCCTCGACTTTGGCGATGTCATTTACAAAATAGCCTCCAATACCCTACTCAACAAATTGGATGCAGTCTATCACAGTGCAATCCGTTTTATCACCAAAGCCCCATATACTACCCACCATTGCGACCTGTACGCTCTCGTTGGCTGGCCCTCGCTTCATACTCGTCGCCAAACCCACTGGCTCCATGTCATCTACAAGACCCTGCTAGGTAAAGTCCCCCCTTATCTCAGCTCGCTGGTCACCATAGCATCTCCCACCTGTAGCACACGCTCCAGCAGGTATATCTCTCTAGTCACCCCCAAAACCAATTCTTTCTTTGGCCGCCTCTCCTTCCAGTTCTCTGCTGCCAATGACTGGAACGAACTACAAAAATCTCTGAAACTGGAAACACTTATCTCCCTCACTAGCTTTAAGCACCAACTGTCAGAGCAGCTCACAGATTACTGCACCTGTACATAGCCCACCTATAATTTAGCCCAAACAACTACCTCTTTCCCAACTGTATTTAATTTTAATTTATTTATTTATTTTGCTCCTTTGCACCCCATTATTTTTTATTTCTACTTTGCACATTCTTCCATTGCAAAACTACCATTCCAGTATTTTACTTGCTATATTGTATTTACTTTGCCATCATGGCCTTTTTTGCCTTTACCTCCCTTCTCACCTCATTTGCTCACATTGTATATAGACTTGTTTATACTGCATTATTGACTGTATGTTTGTTTTTACTCCATGTGTAACTCTGTGTCGTTTTATCTGTCGAACTGCTTTGCTTTATCTTGGCCAGGTCGCAATTGTAAATGAGAACTTGTTCTCAACTTGCCTACCTGGTTAAATAAAGGTAAAATAAAAAAATTCAAATAAATATATGTATATACTGTATTCTATTTTATTCTACTATATCTTAGTCTATGCCGCTCTGACATTGCTCATCCATATATTTATATATTCTTAATTCCATTCCTTGACTTTAGATGTGTGTGTATTGTGTGTATTGTTGTGAAATTGTTAGATATTACTTGTTAGATACTACTACACTTTTGGAGCTAGAAGCACAAGCATTTCACTACACCCGCAATAACATCTGCTCAACAAATTTGATTACGTGCAAAATGCTTAGTGGACTTCACCAGACATATGTTGCATTGAATTTCCCACTGTGTCTTCTTATTTTTGTTTATATTATTTTTTATATATATTTTTTTTTTTGGGGGGGGGGGGGGGGAGCATATTTATTATTGCGGATAGATTGAAGCTTCCATTAATGTAATTTTCTGCATAATTTCCAATCCCCATATATTTTTGGGGTAAATATATATATATTTATATATATACACATACATACATATATATAAATAAACTCAGGGGAAAAAAAGAAACGTCCCTCTTTCAGGACCCTGTCTTTCAAAGATAATTTGTAAATATCCAAATAACTTCACAGATCTTTATTGCAAAGGGTTTAAACACTATTTCCCATGCTTGTTTGATTAACCATAAACAATTAATGAACATGCACCTGTGGAACAGTCGTTAAGACACTAACAGCTTACAAACGGTAGGCAATTAAGGTCACAGTTACGAAAACTTAGGACACTAAAGAGGCCTTAATACTGACTCTGATAAACACCAAAAGAAAGATGCCCATGGTCCTTGCTCATCTGCGTGAAGGTGCCTTAGGCATGCTGCAAGGAGGCATGAGGACTGCAGATGTGGCCAGGGCAATAAATTGCAATGTCCGTACTGTGAGACGCCTAAGACACAGCTACAGGGAGATAGAACGAACAGCTGATCATCCTCGCAGTGGCAGACCACGTGTAACAACACCTGCACAGGATCGGTACATCCAAACATCACACCAGCAGGACAGGTACAGGATGGCATCAGTAACTGACTGAGTTACAACAGGAACGCACAATCCCTCCATCAGTGCTCAGACTGTCCGCAATTGGTTGAGAGAGGCTGGACTGAGGGCTTGTAGGCCTGTTGTAAGGCAGGCCCTCACCAGACATCACCGGCAACAACATCGCCTATGGGCACAAACCCACCGTCGCTGGACCAGACAGGACTGGCAAAAAGTGCACTTCACTGACGAGTTGCGGTTTTGTCTCACCAGGGGTGATGGTCGAATTTGCATTTATCGTTGAAGGAATGAGCGTTACACTGAGGCCTGTACTCTGGAGCGGGATCGATTTTGGAGGTGGAGGGTCCATCATGGTCTGGGGCGGTGTGTCACAGCATCATTGGATTGAGCTTGTTGTCATTGCAGGCAATCTCAAAGCTGTGCGTTTACAGGGAAGACATCCTCCTCCCTCATGTGGTACACTTCCTGCAGGCTCATCCTGACATGACCCTCCAGCATGACAATGCCACCAGCCATACTGCTCATTCTGTGCATGATTTCCTGCAAGACAAGAATGTCAGTGTTCTGGTCCTGGCCAGCGAAGAGCCCAGATCTCAATCCCATTGAGCACGTCTGGGACCTGTTGGATCGGAGGGCTAGCCCCCCCCCCTTAGAAATATCCGGGAACTTGCAGGTACCTTGGTGGAAGAGTGGGGTAACATCTCACAGCAAGAACTGGCAAATCTGGTGCAGTCCATGAGGAGGAGATGCACTGCAGTACTTAATGCAGCTGGTGGCCACGCCAGATACTGATTGTTACTTTTGTTTTTAATATACTTAAGTAACAAAAGTATAAATAATTTCAAATTCCTTTTATTAAGCAAACCAGATGCACAATATTATAGTTTTTTTAATTTACGGATAGCCAGGAGCACACTCTAACACTCAGACATCATTTACAAACAAAGCATTTGTGTTTAATGAGTCCACCAGATCAGATGCGGTAGGGATGACCAGGGATTTTCACTTTAATTAAATGCGTGACTTAGACCATTTTCCTGTCCTGCTTAAGCATTCAAAATGTAACGAGTACTTTTTTTATGTAGTAGAAAACACATTATTTCCTTTAGGAATGTAGTGAAGTAAAAGTTGTCAAAAATATAAATAGTTAAGTACAGATGCCACAAAAAAACTACTGAAGTTGTACTTCAAAGTATTTCTACTTAATACACCACTGGATGTAGTTTCCTGTCTATCAACTTTCCAGTAATGAGTAATGTCACATTTCCCTCCAGAGGCAGTCAGTGTGTGTGCCAACACTCTTTCTGCTGACACTAGACGGCATCAAGACCAGACCAAGGAAGATACTCAGTGAAACACAACGGTATTTACTTTTATCTTGATATGAGACCATCCTTCTAACCTCTCTATGTTATTAACACTTAAGCCTAACATGTCTTGTGCTGTTTTGAAATTTTGATATGTCCAATGTTAAGGAGGCAATTTAGTGTTTTGTGTTTCTCAACTGTCTAAAAACCCATGAGTGTATATCATCAAGTTTCCCTTAGATGCTGTTCCAAGGTCAGTCTGGTTTGTACTGGAAAGGGGAAGGATTTCATGTAGTTAAGCTGCTCTTCAAAATCTAATTTTATTTGTTACATGTGCTGAATACAACAGTCAATCCTTACAATGAAATGCTTTCTTACAAGCCCTTAACCAACAATGCAGTTTTAAGAAAGAAAATAATTAAAGAGCAGCAGTAAATAACAACAGCGGGGCTATATACAGGGGGCACCGGTGTCTTAGATCTATACCTTAGAGAAGCCTCTACCAGAAGCTATAAAGCCCATGGAATGACATGATTAAAGAACGACTCCAGGCGACACTCTTAAACCTGGTAGAAATAAGTAAAACATGTGTGGCCCTCTGAATGTTGAAGTTCTGATGTGCCTTGAGTTTTTATTTTATTTTATTAGGATCCCCATTAGCTGTTGCAAAAGCAGCAGCTACTCTTCCTGGGGTCCACATGAAACATAATACAGAATTACATGATACAGAACATCAATAGACAAGAACTGCTCAAGGACTGTAACTACATACATTTTTAAAAAGGCACACGTAGCCTAGATATCAGTGCATACACACAAACTATCTTGGTAAAATGGGGGAGAGTGGTTGTGCCGCGAGGTGTTGCTTTATCTGTTTTTTGAAACCAGGTTTGCTGTTTATTTGAGCAATATGAGATGGATGGATGGAAGGAAGTTCCATGCAATAAGGGCTCTATATAATACTGTACGCTTTCTTGAATTTGTTCTGGATTTGGGAACTGTGAAAAGACCCCTGGTGGGATAAGTGTGTCAGAGCTGTGTGTAAGTTGACTTCTGCAAACTATTTGGGATTATCAAACACATTGTTTCTTATAAAAAATAAGTGAGGCAGTCAGTCTCTGAGCCAAGAGACTGGCATGCGTAGTATTTATATCAGCCCTGTGAGCAAAACCTGCCGCTCTGTTCTGGGCCAGCTGCAGCTTAACTAGGTCTTTCCTTGCAGCAAAGGACCACACGACTGGACAATAATCAAGATTACACAAAACTAAAGCCTGCAGATCTTGCTTTTTGGAGTGTGGTGTCAAAAAAGCAGAGCATCTCTTTATTACAGTCAGACCTCTCCCCATCTTTACAACCATTGAATCTATATGTTTTGACCATGACAGTTTACAATCTAAGGTAGCGCCAAGTAATTTAGTCTCAACTTGTTCAACAGCCACACCATTCATTACCAGATTTAGCTGAGGTCTTGAATTTAACAAATCATTTGTACCAAATACAATTTTTTAAATACGTTTTTTATTTCACCATTATTTAACCAGGTAGGCCAGTTGAGAAGAAGTTCTCATTTACAACTGGGACCTGGCCAAGATAAAGCAAAGCAGTGCGACAAAAATAGTAGGGAGGTAGGCAATACATAGGCCCTAGAGGCGGAAATAATTACAATTTAGCATTAATACTGGAGTGATAGAATGTGCAATTGATGATGTGCAATAATAATATGGGGATGAGGTAGATTGGATGGGCTATTTACAGATTGGCTGTGTACAGGTAGAGTGATCGGTAAGCTTCTCAGACAGCTGATGCTTAAAGTTAGAGAGGGAGATATAAGACTACAGCTTCAGAGATTTTTGCAATTCGTTCCAGTCATTGGCAGCAGAAAACTGGAAGGAAAGGCGGCCAAGGGAAGTGTTGGCTTTGGGGATGACCAGTGCATTATACCTGCTGGAGCGCGTGCAACAGGTTGGTGTTGCTATGGTGACCAGTGAGCTGAGATAAGGCGGGGCTTTACCTAGCAAAGACTTAGATTAGTTTGTTTGAGTGGGTTTGGCGACAGATATGTAGTGAGGGCCAGCCAACGAGAGCATACAGGTCGCAGTAGTGGGTAGTATTTGGGGCTTTGGTGATAAAACGGATGGCACTGTGATAGACTACATCCAGTTTGCTGAGTAGAGTGTTGGGGGCTATTTTGTAAATGACATCGCCGAAGTCAAGGATCGGTAGGATAGTCAGTTTTACGTGGGTATGTTTGGCGGCATGAGTGAAGGAGGCTTTGTTGCGAAATAGGAAGCCGATTCTAGATTTTATTTAGGATTGGAGATGCTTAATGTGAGTCTGGAAGGAGAGTTTACAGTCTAACCAGACACCTGGGTATTTGTAGTTGTCCACATATTCTAGGTCAGAACCGTCCAGAGTAGCGATGCTAGTCAGGTGGGAGGGTGCGGGCAGCAATCGGTTGAAGAGCAAGCACTTAGTTTTACTTGCATTTAAAAGCAGTTGGAGGCAATGTTCATCATGTAAAGAGACACTGTACTGTTCCAAAGGATGTCAAAACCAACATTGGACTAAACATAAGGAAAAATGCACTCACCTGAAATGTGACTCTACCAGTGAAAGGTTTTCCTGCACAGAGGAAAATGCCCACTCCTTACCATCCCTAGCTCAAGGTTGCCACCCCCGTAAGGTCACCTCGCTAGTCGGCAGACAGTGCCTTATTGAGTGTCACCTGAATCGCCACCACCTCCAAGCACTATGGGACACAGGCTCTCAGGTATCGGTCATTGATGAACGATGAAAAGAGGAATCTCTCCCAAACGCAAGGCTGAGAGATGTTTCAGAAATCCTGGACTCACCTGATGATCTAAGGTTGACTGCAGCAAATGGGACTGAAATGCCGTACCTGGGACGGATTGAAACAACTTTTCGGCTAGCCTCTGAAACTGACCAAACAAAAGAACTGATCATCCCGGTGCTGGTAATGAAAGGCTGTCACCTATCACATCCCATCATAGGTTTCAATGTTATCGAGCACATCCTGACAATGACCGAAAAGACTAAACGATACAGTACAGTAAAAACAGCTTTCCCAAGCCTCAAAATAAACAAGGTGAGAGCTTTTATACAGGCTGTTAGCGCAGAACAGACAGATGAATACGCAGTGAAAACCAAGAAAGAGAAGGTTGCTGTACCAAAACACAGTAGCATTCAGATTGAGTGCCGTGTAGCTTCCCAGCCTTTCAAAGATGACATGACAATGCTTTTCCAGCCAGACCTGAACCCGCAGTGGCCAGACGACCTTGAGTTCTTTGACACACTAGTCAGAGTCAGGAAAGGTGTTTTTCCAGTTATCCTGCTTGATGTCTCTAACCCACTGACCACGACATTGCCCTGCTAGGACGCACAATAATTGGTACAGTACAAACCATTATGACTGTGTTACCTGCCCAAGTCTTTGAAAAAACTGTCACCCCAGCCACAGTGAATCACACCAGCGTTCGAACCCCATGTACTGCTAATGAACAGTGGGATCCACCAGTAGGTTTAACTCACCTAACCGAAGAGCAGAGAGTAGGTTGTTAGGCAAATGCTTAGAGAAGAGTGTCACTCCTTCTCCAGATCAGACAATGACATTGGCTGTATTGAACGATTGAAAATGACTATTTCTCTAAAGGACTCTGAACCAGTAAAGCGCACATACATGTCAGTGCCCAGGCCATTGTATCAGGAGATGAATGGTTACCTTTATGACCTCATAGTCCAGGGCTGGGTTAGGAAGCACTTCCAGGTGGGTTGCAGACTTGGCTGATTTCCACTTTACAATAAAGTACAGGCCAGGCAGAGTGACGGTGATGCAGATGCTTTGTCAAGGATGCCACTGGATGTAGAGTCACTGACGAATGTTCTGAGGAGCTTCCACCAGACACCATTGCCGCCACGATACAAGCAGTTGAGGTACAGAAAGAGACTGTTGTACCTTGGTCACTTTCAGCTGCATCTATGTCAGTATCAGATGAAGGTGAGACAACCACTGCAACAACCAGCTCGATCCCAAAAGATGGGATAAGAGAAGCACAAGAATCTGATCCGGTCATCCGTCCTCTGCTCAATTTCAAACGGTCTGGTTCCAAACCGCCAGTTAAAGAGCAAAAGAAATCCAGTCCAAAGACAAAATGCCTATTCAGAGAATGGGACAAATTGACAATAGACAGTGATGGCATTCTGTACAGAATCACTACAGCCCGCAAGCAGTTAGTTCTACCAGAGCAGTACAAAGGTAAAGTGATGGAAGAGTTGCACAATAACATGGGACACCAAGGTACTGACCGCACTGTATCACTAGTACGTGATCGCTTCTTCTGGCCATATATGCAATCTGACATCGAGCACTATGTGACTAAAACTTGTAGCTGTGTCAAGCAGAAAAAGCCAGCCCATGCAACAAGAGCTCTTCTGACAAACATTGTGACAACACAGCCATTTGAACTGGTATGTATAGACTTCCTTCCTCTCGACAGATGCAAAGGGGGATATGAGTACATCCTCGTGATTGTTGATCATTTTACACGTTTCACTCAAGCCTACGCCACCACATCAAAGTCAGGTAAAACTGCTGCAAATCTCATCTTCAATGACTTTTCCCTGAAGTTTGGGTTCCCGTCCCGCATCCACCATGACCAAGGGGGAGAATTTGAAAATCAGTTGTTCCATCAGTTAAAGAAACTCAGTGGCATGGCGGGGTCCAGAACAACACCCTACCACCCGATGGGAAACGGTCAAGTGGAACGCATGAACAGAACATTGTTGCAAATGTTAAAGACACTAACTGAGACACACAGGTCAAATTGGAAGGAGTCTCTGAACAAACTGGTTTATGCCTATAACTGCACCCGTTGCAAAGTGACTGGCTATTCACCATTTTATCTTCTGTTTGGGAGATCACCCAGGCTTCCAGTTGATATGCTCTTTGGATTCTGCACAGAGGCAGGTTCCAGTAACCAGCGAGACTACGTGGAGAACTGGAAACGAGGGATGGAAGAAGCATATGCCATTGCAAATGAAAATGCTCAGAAAGCCGCTGAAAGAAGTAAGAAGTACTATGACACTAAAGTTAGGAGTTCAGTGCTACAGCCTGGCGAGCGAGTTCTGATTAAAAACCTGACACCAAGAGGAGGACCAGGAAAACTCTGTAACTATTGGGAAGATACAATTCACACAGTGGTGAGACAAATGGGTTCAGACCTGCCGATTTATGAATTGAGACCAGAAAAGGGTAGGGGACGCTCCAGGGTCCTGCACAGAAACCTGCTCATGTCCTGTGACCACTTACCTTTTGAGACACAACCAGAAATGACCAAAGTGGACAAAAGTCAGAAAACGAGGAGACACCAGCCTGCATCACAGCCTCTAGATTCTGATGAAGACAGCGGGGATGAATATGACCTTCATCAAGAGCCGCTACAGGTTCCCACATCTCCTACAGGACCTGAGGAGAGGAATGCTGAACCAGCGAGAGAGTGGGAACACAGGCCCCCAACAGTGAAACAGACAGTTGCAGTGCCAGTCCCTGATACGCTACCAGCACAGCCTCTTGTTGAAAAGCGTCTGGAGGAGACAACAACAGTTAAAGACCTGCCTGCTGAGGAGATGAACTTGCCTGCTGAAAATTTGCCTGATGATCATCCACCTTTCCTTCATTAACTGATGCTGCTGAACCTGAGGAACCAGCCTACCAGCTGCCACAAAGAGAGAGACCCTCCAAGACGTATTACCTATGATCAGCTTGGTATCCCTTCCTGCTACAGTATCCAGCCACAGCCACAGTTGTTCCCTGTCTACTCTGCACCAGGACTGGTTCCATGGCTGCCATCACTACAGCAATGTTACTTTCAGCCACCTTACATGTATGGGCTTCAGCAAACATGAGACTACAGAGTTGACATGTTTGACCATGGACTACTGTCTGATTTAATAGACTGTCAAAAGAGACAATTTGCAGACTATGCATATAGATCATTAAAATTGATGGACTGTTGATCAATAGTATGACAAAAGACTGCTTATGTTATATAGCTGGTCAACAGATATGGACTGTGAATATAACTTGTTAGTTATATTTGAACTGTGACCCTTGACCTCTGCTCAAGTACTACCTTACAGAAGAGGATTGTCTAGGTCCAGTGCATACAGACTGTTGAAGAAGACAATGTTGGTAATGTTGGGACAACATTTATT
Source organism: Oncorhynchus kisutch (assembly GCF_002021735.2). Lineage (NCBI taxonomy): Eukaryota > Metazoa > Chordata > Actinopteri > Salmoniformes > Salmonidae > Oncorhynchus > Oncorhynchus kisutch. The sequence continues at coordinate 10,582,088 of NC_034200.2, read as the reverse complement.
TTGTTGGGGAGAGTGTGACAGGTTAAAGGAAATATTCATAGCCTGTTATACATTAAAAAGTATTAGTAAGTTCATAGTATGTGAGGATCTTAAAACATCGAAGGTTAAAAAGATCATGCATTCAGTATTAGTTGATAGAGATTGATAACATTTATATAATTGTGTTAAAGTTCAAATCCGTTAAGCGTTACTTTATTTTGTGGTGCCTAAAAGTGTTAATCTGTGATCTACTAAATGCTCTTAATCTATGAGCCTGAGATCGATTGCTCTGGTCTCCACCCATATTCCGGGGGAAATCGCAGTCTTTTCTCATTACACTAAAAGTTTAAGTGAGAAAACAACACCGTATCACTCTCGTGATTATTTCTCCCCTTTTTCAGGTATGTTATTGATGATAAGAGTAATTTAAATGTAATAACTCGCTAACATGTTAAGAGTGTTTAAGGTGTGTCTTAGTAACATCTTGAGGAAGTTAGAGTTAAGTTTGAAGAGAGTAATATTAGCCCTGCTCGGTTGAAGTGAAGAATAGCATCTTACTGAGAGTAGCTGCCGTTTTAGGTCGATTGTGAATGAACATGTGCGTTGTTAATAAGATATTTTACTGTGTTATTTGTATAATGGTTTTTCTGTTGTTTTGCAATGTGTTACTTTTGTAAAATGATTACACTAAAAGTTTAAGTGAGAAAACAACACCGTATCACTCTCGTGATTATTTCTCCCCCTTTTCAGGGGCGTAACATTTTTGGAGGCACCGCTGAGATAGCTGCTCAGATGTCCAGTTTCCACACCCTGGTCGCTGAATTCCGAGCCAGCTAAATCTCCACATAACAACTCAGGCAGGCTGCAAGTGAGGAAAGTGTTGCTGTTCGAGGGGAGCTGGAAGTTAGTGGTCAAGTACGTGTCAACTGAGGCCATTGATCGACCATCAGAGACAGTAAGGACCATCTCATTCAGAGTCAACCTCTGCACAGTAAAAGTTCCTCCTGTTCTGTCAACATGACAAGCGCCTTGGAAGAACTACAGGAAAAGGTAGTAGGAGAATTGCACACCCTGACTAAAGACAAGTTACTAGAGATATGTGATTTCCTTGACATATCAGGTGAACAGAGAAGAGATGTTCAAGACAAATCCCGCATATCATTGATGACTCACATTATGATGTCCCTTGAAAGAGAGGAAGTTGCCGAGTTAGAAGATGGCGGCATGTCGGAATTCTTGCTACTTAAAGACGAAATGACAGAGATGATCAGTGGCATAGATAACAAAACAGGACAAACTGACCATGATATTGAACCAGCCGGAACACATCACAGAATAGAGGAACTGAGAACTGTAACCCCACAACAAGGGGTGGGAACTCAGCAGATTACTGCAGCCAAAGCCAGTGATTCTCTGCGTTAGCCCCAACCCCATGCCAATCTTCAGGGGAGCGTGCTGCTCTCACCCAATGCACAGCCCAGCTCATACTGGCGCAAAGAGTTTAAAATGTGTTTTCAGATAGGTGAACCGGGCCAGAAAGAACAACTGTTTTTTTCCAGCCTTGCCCATCAGATTGAGAATGGACTTAACAGAGGCCATCCTGAGGTAGAAATAGTAGACGCAGTAGTCAGGGCTATTTCTCCAGGCTCACAGCTACGCAGCTACTTGGAAGGTAAATCCCAGCTAACTCTTCCCTCACTTAGATGTATCCTGCGTTCCCACTTCCAAGAGAAGAGTGCAACAGAGCTTTACAAACCGCTAGCTTCAGAAGCACAGCATAGCAAGGAGACCCCTCAACGCTTCCTGATGCGCGTCTTAGATTTGAGGCAGAAAGTACTGTTTGCATCCCAGGAGTCAGAATCAGGGCTTAAGTATGACCCTGCTCTAGTCCAGAGCATGTGTTTACACACAATCCTCTCTTAATCTATGAGCCTGAGATCGATTGCTCTGATATTTTGCTGTGTTATTTGTGTAATGGTTTTTCTGTTTTGTAATGTGTTACTTTTGTAAAATGATTACACTAAAAGTTTAAGTGAGAAAACAACACCGTATCACTCTCGTGATTATTTCTCCCCTTTTTCAGGGGTGTAACATGTGCAGTACATGTTGAGTGCCCTTCTCTATAAGCAGGCTGAAAGTCTTCATTTGTTTACAGAGAAATAGCATTGTATTTGGTCAACAGTTTGCTAAGAGCTGGCAGCAAGCTTATAGGTCTGCTGTTAGAACCAGTAAAGGCCGCTTTACCGCTCTTGGGTAGCGGAATTACTTTGGCTTCCCTCCAGGCCTGAGGACAAAGCCTTTCCTCCAGGCTCAGATTAAAGATATGACAGGAGTGGCTGTAGTCAGTTTACCATCCTCAGTAGCTTTCCATCTAAGTTGTCAATGCCAGGAGGTTTGTCATTATTGATCAATAACAATAATTTTCCCACCTCTCCCACATTTAACTTTACAAAATTCAAACTTGCAATGCTCTTCTTTTATTATTTGTATTTTTTTAGGCATGAATACAATTGCTCGCTGTTCGTTGTTGGCATTTCCTGCCTAAGTTTGCCAATTCAATAATCATTCAAATAATTGGCAACATCAAATGGTTTTGTGACGAATAAGCCATCTGATTTGATGAAAGATGGGGTTGAATTTGTCTTTTTGCCCATAATTTAATTTAAAGTACTCCAGTTTTTCCATTATTCTTTATATCATTGATCTTGGCTTCATAATACAGTTTCTTCTTTTTGAGTTTAGTCACAATTTGCAGTAAGTCAGCCAGTCAGATGTGCAGCCAGACTTATTAACCACTCCTGTTGCCCCATCTCTTTCAACCATACAGTTTTTCAATTCCTCATCAATCCATGGAGCCTTAACAGTTCTAACAGTCAGTTTCTTAACAGGTGCATGTTTATCAATAACTGGAAGAAGCAAATTCATAAATTCATCAAGTGGATCAGACCAAAAAATATTAACATCATCCACGAAAATCTCTTATACACTATTTTAGGCCCAGCTGTTGGAACTTTGGCTTTCCTGGATATAGCCACTATATTGTGATCACTCCATCCAATGGGTACGGATACAGCTTGAGAACAAAGCTCTACAGCATTAGTAAACATGTGATCGATACATGTGGATGATCTTGTTCCTGTAGTGTTTGTAAACACCCTGGTAGGTTGATTAATAACCTGAACCAGATTACAGGCACTGGTTACAGTAAGAAGCTTTCTCGGACAGCTTGATGAAAACCAGTCAATATTCAGGTCCCGAAGAAAGTAGCCCTCTCTGTTCACATCACATACACTATCAAGCATTTCACACATCATTTAGATACTGACTGTCAGCACTTGGTGCCTATAGCAACACCCTGAAAGAAAAGGCCTTAGATGTGCCAAGTGAACCAGCAACCAGAACACTTCAATAAGACTAGACATACGATCTTAGTAAAGCATTACAGGGATATGGCTCTGAATATATATATATATATACAGCAACACCTCCCTCATAAGCATTTCTGTCTCTTCTGTAGATGTTACATCCTTGTCTTGCTACTGCTGTATCATTAAATGAATTATCGAATTAACTCTCATAAATGTTATCTGATGTTAGCAAATTATTGATTTACATTACCATAATCTCTAAGGCTACATATGTTAATATGGGCTATTTACATCCCTGCTGAAGTAGTTAGGTTTTTATCATGGTGTGATATCTGTGTGTTTGCCCCCCCCCCCCCCCCCCCAGGTTTGCAATGGGGCTATATCTGGTGGTCCTCTGGGTCTGTGCTGTGGTGCTGCATTCCCTTGGGAGAGCAGAGAAAGGTGAGTGTGAATGTGTGTGTATCATCCTTACATACATTTACCCTGCAGTATTGGGGAGTAGCGAACTACATTTAAGTCAACTAGTAATTAAACTACATTTTGCAGTAGCATGGTGGAAGTTGAATTACAATCAATTCAAATCCATGTAGTGGAGTAGCTAACTATTGGAACTACACATTTTGATTTATTTTTTGCAAAATGAGAAGATGTGTCTGATATAGGCAAGAATTTAATTTCTTTTTCAGGTTCAGAACGGCCTATTTCTCACTTGAAACAGCTTTTGTCTTTATAAATAATCGGTCAAATTACACATTTAGTTAAAGATTGAGTGCAGTCAAATGTGATTTTCCTGTGTTTGACATATATTTCCACACTGAGGATGAAAAAAGACTGAAATTGTGAAAATTATGATATCCTTTTAATTTAAGAGCTGTTTGAAAAGACCGCCTGAAATATGTCCCTGTTTTGGTGGGATGGAGTTTTGGCCTGTCTGGTGACATCAACATGCATTAAATTAGTTTGATAGACCAATAAGAAAGAGTTCCAAACCTCTCTCCTAGTTTTCAGTTTTCCCCTCCCTACTCAGACCACTCCCAGACACTCTTAGCAAAATTATTGCTTGAGAAATTGCTCTTCGCTAATAAGCTATTTTTGTTTATTTTTGACTACTGTGATTGCTTTCAATTAAATTGAAGTACTTAAATGTTACCCAGAAATGATTTGATATTGAGCTAAGATAAATGGCAGCATTGAACATTTAACACCTGACCCCAGAGTGATGTGTTTTTGTCATTTGTAGTCTATGACATTTCAGATTTAGATATGATCATCATTTTATGATCATCATTTTTTTCTCCCAAAGTAGCTTGGATGTAGTGAACTGCTTTTTCAATGTAGCTTTACTTAATTAAACTACAAAACATTAAGAACACCTTCCTAAAATCCTTCTTTAACCTATCTCATCCCCTTCATCTACACTGATTTGAGGTGGATTTAACAAGTAACAAGCTTTCACCCAGATTCACCTGGTCCGTCTGTCATGTTTATGTTTTGTACAGTCAGTTGTACAGTCAGTTGTAACTATGATTAACTATGATTAACTATGATTTCAGAGTAGCTTCCCCAAAACTGTTACCCTATAGTGTGCGACCTTACTGAGCTCTATTTCTGTCTCTGTCTGTCTGACAGTAACTCAAACGACTGAAACAAGTTTCTCTGAGAGCACAGAAGGGTTGACTGCGGGGACAGTTACTACAAGGCTGGATGTGACCCGAAGCCCTGCTAGACACACACACCAGAGCCTAGAACCTGACCAGAAGCAAGAACTGCCTCCCTTATACCCCTGTCAGGATGACGAGACGGAGTACAGTGAAGTGAGATCACTTTGATAGTCTGTGGTCTCTAATGGCCCTGTCTCAAACCATTTTAGATTTACAATATCTTTCATTTTTCTGTCCCCGGTGAGCCAGAGAGTGTACCAGAGGGATTCTCATGGTGTTATGCAGCTGGTTCAGAGCGACGACGATGAAGACAGCGAGGACTATGAAGACACTGACATTGACACCAGCATTCACCCCTGCAACCTATCACCCAGTAACACAAAATGCACAAAGACCCAAACACACACTCACACACGCATGCACACTCGCTGAAACCCTGTCTGTAACTCTAGGTGGACTGGCCCGCTGTCTTATCTACCCAACCAATCAACTCAACTGCTCCTGGAAATTCCATGGTCTCCTTAATGACAGCCAATCCTCTGCCTCTGTCTCGTAAGCCCCTCCCACAATATCCAAGATACACAGAAAATGAAAGGCTTAGCAACAATTAATTTATGTGATAGTAGAACTTGTCAATTTATTGGTTATTACTGTGCAATTACCATTTTACAGTATAATAAAAATGTAATCTAATTTTAGTACATGACACCTACCTTTAATTAAGGTGTCTGTTATAAGTGCTGGGGTGTGTGTGTGTGTGTGTGAATATCAGTGTGTGTAGGAACAATGAGAGTATCTCCAGTGTGGACTGTGTCTCTGAGGTCATGGGAGGCCAGGGATGGCCTGGCGGTGTGGTTCGAGGCGTGTCTGCTGGCTGCCAGGGGAGTGTGGGTGACGGCGTCACCTCTTTGAGTCTGACTTTCAAAGTGTCACGCCCTGCCATGTGCTGCATCTACACCAATAAAATGGACACCATAGATATTGAAGTACTGCGCCCGCCCCCCAACATCACTGCCTGGGTCAGAGAGGAGGGTCTGCTGGTGCAGTGGGATCTTCCATCCAACACCGCACCCAGATGCTTCCACTACCAGCTCCAGATCAATGACCTGGTAATACTATCAAATCAAATTGTATTTGTCACATGGGCCGAATGCGAAAGGTTTAGACCTTACAGTGAAAAGCTTACGTACTTACTTACAAACAATGGAGTTTTAAGAAAAGTGTTAAGTATACCAGAGAGTTGTCTTAACTTGTCTTGTGTTCAGTGGTGGTCCTGTTTTTATTAAGAGGCTATTTCTTTGTGTGTCTTGAAAGGTGAGGAGCTTCACAGAAGGACTGACATTCACTGAGACCAACCTGGACCACACACAACGGTACGACGTGAAGATGAGGGTGAGGAAGAATAGTAACTGCAGAGGATCTGAACATTGGAGCAGCTGGAGCAACACCATCCGTGAGTCCGCAGTCATCGATATTATCATGACATCTGGATTAGAGGTCGACCGATTATGATTTTTCAACGCCGATAACCGATTATTGGAGGACCCCAAAAAAAGCCTGGACCGATTAAATCGGACCTTTTTATATATATATTTGTAATAATGACATTTGAACTTAATATAATACATAAATAAAATCAATTTAGTCTCAAATAAATAATGAAATGTTCAATTTGGTTTAAATAATGCAAAAAACTGTTTTGGGGAAGAAAGTAAAAGTGCAATATGTGCTATGTAAAAAAGCTAACGTTTAAGTTCCTTGCTCAGAACATGAGAACATATAAAAGCTGGTGGTTCCTTTTAACATGAGTCTTAAATATTCCCAGGTAAGAAGTTTTAGGTTGTAGTTATTATAGTAATTATAGGACTATTTCTCTCTATACCATTTGTATTTCATATACCTTTGACTATTGGATGTTCTTATTGGCACTATAGTATTGCCAGACTAATCTCGGGAGTTGATAGGCTTGAAGTCATAAACAGCGCTGTGCTTCAAGCATTGCGAAGAGCTGCTGGCAAACACAGGAAGTGCTGTTTGAATGAATGCTTACGAGCCTGCTGCTGCCTACCACCGCTGAGTCAGACTGCTCTATCAAATATCAAATCATAGACTTAATTATAATATAATAACACACAAAAGTACGAGCCTTTGGTCATTAATATGGTCAAATCCGGAAACTATCATTTTGAAAAACAAAACTTTTATTCTTTCAGTGAAATACGGAACCGTTCCGTATTTTATTGAACGGGTGGCAACCCTAAGTCTAAATATTGCTGTTACATTGCACAACCTTCAATGTTAACTCATAATTATGTACAATTCTGGCAAATTAATTACGGTCTCTGTTCAGAAGAAATGGTCTTCACACAGTTCGCAATGAGCCAGGCGGCCAAAACTGTTACATGTACCCTGACTCTGCTTGCCCTGGAACGCAAGAGAAGTGACACAGTTTCCCTAGTTAATATTACCTGCTAACATGAATTTATTTGAACTAAATATGCAGGTTTAAAAAATATATACTTGTGTATTGATTTTAAACATCCTTTCTTATGGTTAGGTACATTGGTGCAAAGAGTGTGCTTTTTTTCACGAATGCTCTTTTAAATCATCACCCTTTTGGCGAAGTAGGCTGTGATTCGATGATAAACAGGCACCGTATTGATTAATATAACGCTGGACAAGCTCGTTAAACTAGTAATATCATCAACTAGTTAACTAGTGATTATGTTAAGATTGATTGTTTTTCTATAAGATAAGTTTAATGCTAGCCAGCAACTTACCGTGGCTCCTTGCTGCACTCGCGTAACAGGTGGTCACAGCCTGCCACGCAGTCTCCTCGTGGATTGCAATGTAATTTGCCATAATCGGCGTCCAAAAATGCTGATTACCGATTTATTATGAAAACTTGAAATCGGCCCTAATTAATTAATCGGTCGACCTCTAATCTTGAATGTATTTTTACATTTGATTTAGCAGTCTTTTCTGTCGGTTGATGTTTACACTGCTGTGTGTGTGTGTGTGTGTGCAGAGGTGGCCCCGTCTGAATCACACAATCAGCTGAACACTCCGGCGGTTGTTGGCATCACTCTGGGGATACCCATGATCCTCCTGGCTCTCCTGCTGCTGATCAGACTCCAGAGGTATTTATTCTGTTGGGTTCAGAGGGAGGGAGGAGACACTGAGAGAGCAAAGAGACACAGACACAAAGAGAGAGACAGAGAGAGAGCAAAGAGAGAGAGCAGAGAGCAAAGAGACAGAGAGAGAGCAAAGAGACAGAGAGAGAGCAAAGAGACAGAGAGAGAGCAAAGAGACAGAGGGAGAGCAAAGAGACAGAGGGAGAGCAAAGAGACAGAGGGAGAGCAAAGAGACAGAGGGAGAGCAAAGAGACAGAGGGAGAGCAAAGAGACAGAGGGAGAGCAAAGAGACAGAGGGAGAGCAAAGAGACAGAGGGAGAGCAAAGAGACAGAGGGAGAGCAAAGAGACAGAGGGAGAGCAAAGAGACAGAGGGAGAGCAAAGAGACAGAGGGAGAGCAAAGAGACAGAGGGAGAGCAAAGAGAGACAGAGGGAGAGCAAAGAGAGACAGAGGGAGAGCAAAGAGAGACAGAGGGAGAGCAAAGAGAGACAGAGGGAGAGCAAGAGAGACAGAGGGAGAGCAAGAGGGAGAGCAAAGAGAGACAGAGGGAGAGCAAAGAGAGACAGAGGGAGAGCAAAGAGAGACAGAGGGAGAGCAAAGAGAGACAGAGGGAGAGCAAAGAGAGACAGAGGGAGAGCAAAGAGAGACAGAGGGAGAGCAAAGAGAGACAGAGGGAGAGCAAAGAGAGACAGAGGGAGAGCAAAGAGAGACAGAGGGAGAGCAAAGAGAGACAGAGGGAGAGCAAAGAGAGACAGAGGGAGAGCAAAGAGAGACAGAGGGAGAGCAAAGAGAGACAGAGGGAGAGCAAAGAGAGACAGAGGGAGAGCAAAGAGAGACAGAGGGAGAGCAAAGAGAGACAGAGGGAGAGCAAAGAGAGACAGAGGGAGAGCAAAGAGAGACAGAGGGAGAGCAAAGAGAGACAGAGGGAGAGCAAAGAGAGACAGAGGGAGAGCAAAGAGAGACAGAGGGAGAGCAAAGAGAGACAGAGGGAGAGCAAAGAGAGACAGAGGGAGAGCAAAGAGAGACAGAGGGAGAGCAAAGAGAGACAGAGGGAGAGCAAGAGAGACAGAGGGAGAGCAAAGAGAGACAGAGGGAGAGCAAAGAGAGACAGAGGGAGAGCAAAGAGAGACAGAGGGAGAGCAAAGAGAGACAGAGGGAGAGCAAAGAGAGACAGAGGGAGAGCAAAGAGAGACAGAGGGAGAGCAAGAGAGACAGAGGGAGAGCAAAGAGAGACAGAGGGAGAGCAAAGAGAGACAGAGGGAGAGCAAAGAGAGACAGAGGGAGAGCAAAGAGAGACAGAGGGAGAGCAAAGAGAGACAGAGGGAGAGCAAAGAGAGACAGAGGGAAGGGAGAGCAAAGAGAGACAGAGGGGAGCAAAGAGAGACAGAGGGAGAGCAAAGAGAGACAGAGGGAGAGCAAGAGAGACAGAGGGAGAGCAAAGAGAGACAGAGGGAGAGCAAAGAGAGACAGAGGGAGAGCAAAGAGAGACAGAGGAGAGCAAGAGAGAGCGAGTAGCAAAGAGAGACAGAGGGGAGGCACAGAGGGCAAAGAGAGCAGAGGGAGAGCAAGAGAGACAGAGGGAGAGCAAAGAGACAGAGGAGAGCAAGAGAGACAGAGGAGAGCAAAGAGAGACAGAGGGAGAGCAAGAGAGACAGGAGGAGAGCAAAGAGAGACAGAGGTGAGAGCAAAGAGAGACAGAGGAGAGCAAAGAGAGACAGAGGGAGAGCAAAGAGAGACAGACGAGAGAGCAAGAGAGACAGAGGGAAGCACAGAGGACAGAGGAGAGCACAGAGGAGACAGACAGAGGGAGAGCACAGAGAGACAGACAGAGGGAGAGCACAGAGAGACAGACAGAGGGAGAGCACAGAGAGACAGAGCGAATGGGAGGGACCAGAGAGAAATGAAACTGTTACAAAAAATCGCCACCCAGAGAAAGATAGAGAGAAGACAACAACGTATTAATAGAATAAGGGCAGAGGTGTTAGATTTAAGCATCTGTCTACAGACCGCACACATTTTCACTGTGAAACAGAACTTCCTTCCAACAAGAGGTGAAAAACACTGTTTATTCTTAGAAAACAACAGAAGGGGGAAGAAAATTGCCTGTGTGATTGAACAGTAACTGGCAAGAACAATATGAAAACAGTATACGGTTTAAATGTAATGATGTAACGCTATGGTATTAGTTGATTCCCTGATTGACTGTGGTGTGTGTGTGTGTGTTCAGGGACCGTCTGTTTCCCCCCATCCCTGGCCCCCCACTGAAGATTAAACACCTCTTGGAGAGAGACGACCTACTTCAGGTGAAGAAACACACGCACAGAGCAGAAACATTCATGTTTACATTTGTAAACTAACATATCCTCTCTCTTTGTGGAGCTAACAAAACTTCTCCTCCTTCTGGTTTCCACCGTTTGTCCCTCAGGCCCTGCCGTCCAAATGTGTTGAGGAGATCACAGTGGTGGAGGAAGCTGAGGAAACACCTGTCAATAATGGCCTGTTTTTAAAGTAGCCTCGGAAATACCAGCGTGAAGCTTGCGGGATCAGACGGCTTTGCTAGGCTGTTTTAAAGCCCCGTCAACATTAGCCCCTAGGCCGATCTGTAAGAAGGATCCCCTTAGCCTATCAGAGGTCAAGATGCAGTCATTATCATTTGTTAATACCTATACAGTCCTTTCCGATCTACAAGTAGGACAAGGAGAGTGTGCAGGGCAAGTGTGACCTTCCTGGTCCCATCCCTTAAGTCTGTGAGTCAACACAGGAAGGAGTAATGGATGGATAGTTATTTTATTTCCAAAGCTGCGATCATATGGATGGATGAATGATGAGTAGTAGACAGGATATAACAGATATAATCCTGACTAGTCTCCCAGTCCCTGCCGCTGAAAAACATCCCCACAGCATGATGCCTCCACCATGCTAGGTTTAACAAAATGACAAGGTGAAAAAATCTATGAATCTGCCCTTGAGCAAGGCACTTAACCCTAATGGCTCCAGGGTTACTGATCGTAATGGAGAGGGGGGTCACAGCCAGCCATTATGAACGGTAACCCTGGAGCCATAAGGGTTAAGTGCTTTGCTCAAGGGCACATCCATAGATGTTTCACCTTGTCGGCTCGGGGATTCAAACTAGCAACCTCTGTTACTGGCCCAACGCTCAAACCGCTAGGCTACCTGCTTAAACCCCACCATCATTAACCCCTAAGCTTGTGGGCCGATCTGTAATGAGGATCCCCTTAACCTATCACAGGGCAAGCTGCAGTCGTTACCCTTTAGTTAACACCTATCCAATCCTTTCAGAGTGGGATATGACAAAAAAACACATTTCTAAATATCATGTGAAAGAGGACAAATATTAGTACCCACCAAATTACTACACACACACTTCAAAGCGTTCCTCCATCTGGAACCACAAACGTGCACTTTAGTAAACAACAAAAGCATCTCAAAGGCTCAATTAAATGCATGCATATGTATATACACAAACACACACACACAATCAAATTGTCCCATCTCTGTTGAAAACATAAAATTGTTAACTATATTACAAGCACTGTGTGTGTGTGTGTGTGTGTGTGTGTGTGTGGGACGACCTACCCCTCCACAGACTCGTCTCTCAGCTGTGTGTGTGTGTGTGTGGGACGACCTACCCCTCCACAGACTCGTCTCTCAGCTGTGTGTGTGTGTGTGTGTGGGACGACCTACCCCTCCACAGACTCGTCTCTCAGCTGTGTGTGTGTGTGTGGGACGACCTACCCCTCCACAGACTCGTCACTCAGCTGTGTGTGTGTGGGACGACCTACCCCTCCACAGACTCGTCTCTCAGCTGTGTGTGTGTGTGTGTGTGGGACGACCTACCCCGCCACAGACTCGTCTCTCAGCTGTGTGTGTGTGTGTGTGGGACGACCTACCCCTCCACAGACTCGTCTCTCAGCTGTGTGTGTGTGTGTGTGTGTGTGTGGGACGACCTACCCCTCCACAGACTCGTCTCTCAGCTGTGTGTGTGTGTGTGTGGGACGACCTACCCCTCCACAGACTCGTCTCTCAGCTGTGTGTGTGTGTGGGACGACCTACCCCTCCACAGACTCGTCTCTCAGCTGTGTGTGTGTGTGTGTGTGTGTGGGACGACCTACCCCTCCACAGACTCGTCTCTCAGCTGTGTGTGTGTGTGTGGGACGACCTACCCCTCCACAGACTCGTCTCTCAGCTGTGTGTGTGTGTGTGTGTGTGTGGGACGACCTACCCCTCCACAGACTCGTCTCTCAGCTGTGTGTGTGTGTGTGTGTGTGTGTGTGTGTGGGACGACCTACCCCTCCACAGACTCGTCTCTCAGCTGTGTGTGTGTGTGTGTGGGACGACCTACCCCTCCACAGACTCGTCTCTCACCTGTGTGTGTGTGTGTGTGTGTGTGTGGGACGACCTACCCCTGTTAATAAAGTGCAGTTACTTTCACAGATGCACAGCTCATAACACTGACAACCAAGGCCTTACACAGACTGCTATAACATGGGAGGTAATGGCGCGTGTGTGTAGGGAGGAGTAAGAGTTTATTTTCCATGTTTTTAAATGAATACTTTTGAAATCCTATTGATTCATGTTCTCAGAATAATACAGAGTGACTCACCTGAAGCCTCCATCCTTCAGATTCATTCTGAAACGGTGGACGTACGGTGTCCTGAACCAGAGAGAGGATGAGTTTACACTCGGTTTCAGTAGGGTCGTGTAAATCAAAAGGTGAGACAAACTGGGTGACATTAAAACACACTCAAATGTTGAAAACACTATCCACTCATTCTGAAAGTGCTTTTTTAGTTCTAATGAGGTATTACTACTCATCTCACTGCAATACTTCTTAGAGTATTGTAGTGAGATGAGTATAGACCAGGCCAAGAGTGTGCAAAGCTGCCATCAAGGCAAAGGGTGGCTACTTTGAAGAATCTCAGGTATAAAATATTTTGATTTGTTTAACATTTTTTTGGTTACTACATGATTCCATATGTGTTATTTCATAGTTTTGATGTCTTCACTATTATTCTACAATGTAGAAAATAGTACAAATAAAGAAAAACCCTTGAATGAATAGGTGTGTCCAAGCTTTTTAGATACTGTGGAGATAACGTGATTTGACTTGTCATTTTATCTGTGGCCAATGACCTTGAGCCTTCTTGGATGGGCACTTCTAATGTAATTCTATGGCAGCACCCAAGGGGCTAGAATTTTAGAGCTCTACCCACGAGTGACAGAACACTGAGCCAATCACGGCGCAACGCTACGTATTTTCTGCTGGCTTGCCTTGCCCAACCATCGCAGAAAGCACTTGAGCTAGGCTGAAACACCTGCATCTTGGAGCTGCCTCACTCAAGAAAACAAAAAAGAGACCATGTTTGTATGCAGCTTTATTAACAGCCCTGAATGACGGGTCGCCACTGAACATGGGAGACAATGACCAAAAATATGGCTTAGTTTTCAAATTATTTCAAATGATTGTTTGGAAGCTTCTTGCGTATTAAACCACTTGAGTTTTCCCCCTGTCATAACAGCATAATTATTCCCTGTATATAAAGACAGACTTCGCGGCGGGTCAGACAGCGGAGCGAGGTGCTCAGTGCGCTATAGGCTTGGGACATAGCAGCGGCTGACCAAAGAGAGACACACAAGTGGTTTTGGAAAGAGAAACAGATCCAACGCATTCAGATGCTATGCGAGAGATGGGCCTACCGCAGCTCAAGCATCTGTTTAGGGGTGGTGGGGGTTGGGGGATGTGTCAAATTTAGAGGCCTCAAGAGCCTAAAGTGGCTGTCTAGTAGTACACACACCTAGGACCACTACACACATCACAGCCAGGTGAGTATCTATTTATAAAAAAGGGAGAGGAGTTTCCTTTCAGGAATATTTAAGATCCATGTTCTTATTTGACTTCATTCTCTCTCAACCTTGGTATGAGAATATAGCCACGCTACTATGGTCTCCCTCCCCATCTACCACCAGACACAATATATATCCACTTCACTTCATCCCCACACACACACACCCTTCCCTCTCTCTGTTTCACTCTCTGTGTGCCTTAACTGCCTGCATCTCATGCGAAACGGACTGTCAGCCTGAACAGGATGTCAACACACCCAGGTCAGAGTGCAGTAGCACCGCCGGCCTGGCATCAGATGGTATGTGTAATAATATGTTCATAGACCGTCACATTATTAGGTGCTGGTGCAGAAATAACGGTATTCCTGACACCGGACTCCACTGGCCTGTCTAGGAGTGTCTAAATTGGGATGAGGCTAATCAAGCACCAACATACAGGTACCAGAGCTATAGGGAGAGAGCGACCGAAACAACTCTTGCTGCAAAGAGTTGAGTTATTTATTTCAGGATGTGGTACGGAGAGACTGTCTTGGCCATGCAATGTGTTTGGAAGTGGTTTCTGGCTCTATACCCTCATTCAACGAGCACATCAATGTTTCCTGTGGTAGTGTGGTTAAGAGGAGCTCTGGTGCCCACTGGGTGAAGTATTACATGTCTGTTTCTGCTGAAAGCATCGACCATCATGACTTTTAACATTAGTCCAAAAATGATTTAGGCAAATGTGTAGTTAAGACGGAAAGGTAAATGAAGATGAAGTGATGCCATTTAAAAAATATATGTTTATTGACTAGTCGTCAGACTCTCTTCATAAGATGTTGAGACCAACGACATTAGAGTTGTTATATTGGGGCTGAAACCTCAGCATGCTGGTGTATAATGTTTCAACCAACCCACTCCAGGATTCCACACAATTCGCCCGACATTACTCACACTCAGACAACCATGCAAAATACTTTGGCCAGTGACAGCGGAACAGTTACACCAGTGTTCCCCGTTAACCCCTTGTTCACACCAGTAAGACCAGTCATTTCAGAGACAGGTGAGACAGACAAGTACATCATTCAAAGTAGTGGAGGGTATTTTTTATTATCAGAGAGGAGCCTTTTCATTTAGTATTAAAATACTTCGGTAATTGTTACAGATTAAAATGTAATACACAGAAGTACATTCATTATGTTACTAGACAGAGTAAAAAATAAGAGCTGCTAAATGTAGGATCATTTCATATCAGGACCTGGTGGTAAAAACAGTGCATGCAAAGAGTGAATTATATATAGTATTAAAGCCATACTATTACAGACAGACGCATCTGTCACCAACACCACTAGCCGGATGAAACACAGAGGAAAAGAAAGAGGGAACTTGGAAGAGAGAGATCCAGACTGGGAAATAGAGGACATTTTGTTGTTTCATGCAGGAGCCAAGGGTAAGTAAAACTATCTTTTATGATTGGTCAGTGGGCCCTCAGTTGGTGCTTCCGTCACAAAAGTATTTGACCCGCCTCTGCAGTTCATCGATTAATTTCTTCTTAGCTTTCTCCCGGCTGGCTTGCCACTCTTCAGAAGGACAGAGAGAACAGCCAATCAGAAAATAGCCTGAGAGTGTGTGTGTCCCCTACAGGGGACCAGTATGAAAATATATGCATTTACTACTGTAAGTCCCTCTGGATAAGAGCATCTGCTAAATCACTGAAACGTAAATGTGTGAGTGTGCCAGAAGCCTACCTTTGTAGGAGCAGATGAGAGGGGCAGAGAAGGTGACTTTTGTCCCAAACTTGTCATTAGTGTACTCAAATCCAGGTTTCTCCAGACCTTTCTTCGCAAACCACTCATCTAGAACGTTCCTCACCGAGGCTGTGGAGTCTGTGGAGGGATTCACAATATCAACGTGTGTGTGTGTGTGTGTGTGTGTGTGTGTGTGTGTGTGTGTGTGTGTGTGTACTGACCCATCTCATCCTCCCCAAGTAGGCCCAGTAAGCGCTGGCTGAGTTGGGCTCTGGTAGCTTTCCTACTGTCCTGTCCTTCAGTCTCCATGCTGTACCTGCCAATCGCGATCACAATCATGCACCACCATCAGGCAGTTACTCCTACTCACTACAAACAAGTCCATTATATAATTGTGTGGTAGAGAGAGAGTTCACTCAAAATACACATTTTCAACATGTAAAAAAACTAAACACTGAGGGACTATTCAAATTGATTGATATTTAGAAATGAAAGTTCTATAGATTGTTATCAGTCTTTACCCCGAGAACCTAAGCTGGGCGGAGATTCTGTACTGAGTTTCTGAAAGGGCGGAGTTCACAGATGTAAGGGCTGTCCCCTCCAACAGAGTGCTGAGCCTTTGCTTCGCATCCTCAGTGCTGCTGGGTGGGGCCACAGGACCACAGTAGCCAATGAAAGGAGCAAGACGAGACAGCGCCCTCTGGTAGGCTGACTGACATGCTGCAGCCTCACTGGAACCTGTCAATCAAATCTGCCTTTAGCAATGTGATACAGTTCACTCAGTACATTCATTTACTAACATTATCCTGCACTACGCTCTCATACAGTGCATTCGGAAAGTATTCAGACCCCTTGATTTATTCCCCACGTTGTTACGTGATGTCCTAAAATGGATTGAATAGTTTTTTTCCCTCATCAATCTACCCACAATACCCCATAATGACAAAGCAAAAACAGGTTTACAGAAATATTTCAATATGTATAAAATGAAAATATGACATTTACATAAGATTTCAGAAACTTTAAAGCACCTTTTCCAGAGATTACAGCCTTGAGTCATCTTGGGTATGACGCTACAAGCTTGGCCCACCTGTATTTGGAGAGTTTCTCCCATTTTTCTCCGCAGATCCTCTCAAGCTCTGTCAGGTTGGATGGGGAGCGTCACTGCACAGCTATTTTCCCATTTCTCCAGAGATGTTCGATCGGGTTCAAGTCCGGGCTCTGGCTGGGCCACTTAAGGACATACAGAGACTTGTACAGAAACCACTCCTGTGTTGTCTTGGCTGTCTGCTTAGGGTCATTGTCCTATTGGAAGGGGAACCTTCGCCTCAGTCTGATGTCCTGAGCACTCTGGAGAAGGTTTTCAAGGATCTCTCGGTACTTTACTCCGTTTATCTTTCCCTCGATCCTAACTGGTTTCCCAGTCCCTGCCGCTGAAAAACATCCCCACAGCATGATGCTGCCACCTCCATGCTTCACCAAAGGGATGGTGCCAGGTTTCCTCCAGATATGACGCTTGGGCATTCAGGACAAAGTCTTCAATCTTGGTTTCATCAGACCAGAGAATCTTGTTTCTCATGGTCTGAGTGTCCTTTAGGTGCCTTTTGGTAAACTCCAAGCGGGCTGCCATGTGCCTTTTACTGAGGAGTGGCTTCCATCTGGCAACTCTACCATAAAGGTCTGATTGGTGGTGCTGCAGAAATGGTTGTCCTTCTGGAAGGTTCTCCCATCTCCACAGAGGAACTCTGGAACACTTTCAGAGTGACCATTGGGTTCTTGGTCACTTCACTGACCAAGGCCCTTCTCCCCCGATTGCTCAGTTTGGCTGGGCGGCCAGCTCAAGGAAGAGTCTTGGTGGTTCCAAACTTCTGCCATTTAAGAATGATGGAGGCCACTGTGTTCTTGGGGACCTTCAATGCTGCAGTAATTTTTTGGTACCCTTCCCCAGATCTGTGCCTCGACACAATCCAGTCTCGGGCTCTATGGATAATTCCTTCGACCTCATGACCTGGTTTTTGCTCTGACATGCAAAACTGTGGGACCTTATATAGACAGGTGTTCCAAATTATGTCCCATCAATTGAATTTACCACAGGTGGACTACAATCAAGTTGTAGAAACATCTCAAGGATGATCAATGGAAACAGGATGCAACTGAGCTCAATTTCGAGTCTCATAGTAAAGGGTCTGAATACTTATACGGTATTTCTGTTTTTTTATTTTTAATAAATTAGCAAACATTTCTAAAAGCCTGTTTTAGCTTTTCATTTCATTGTGGGGTATTGTGTGGAGATTGAGGATTTTATTTGATTGAATCCTTTTTAATAAGGCTGAAACGTAACAAAATGTTGGTAAAAGGGAAGGGGTCTGAATACTTTCCGAATGCACGGTATGTGACAAATAAATCCATTCCTACTAATCATGGTCTTTATATACCCTCTCCACGGTAAGTGAAGACACAGGTGATGTCTTTGAGATTGCAGCAGAACCTGCCCTTCTCTGGTTCTGCTACTTCCTCCACAGGCAACGGGAACGACCGCTGCAGGAAAAAAGCCTTCACCACCGCTGTGGACTTACTCTCGTCTACAGAGAGAAGGAGAGAGAGAGCGAGAGCGAGAGACGGGAGAGGAAGAGCGAGAGAGAGAGAGAGAGAAGGGGTGTGAAGACAGGAGAGGAGGAAGATAAGGAGGAGAGAGAGAGAGAAGGGGTGTGAAGACAGGAGAGGAGGAAGATAAGGAGGGATGGTGAGATAGGTATTATGTAGTGTAACCTTTTACTGAGGAGGGGTGTTTGAAACATTTTTTTTTTAAATAACGATCTGTGGCTCAGCTCTGGCTGATTAATTGATTGAATGACTGGTTGATTGCTCACCGGTGCCAGGCTGGAAGATATCCCCTGCTGTACCCAGGCTGTGGCAGGACCAGCGGATAGCCTCTTTCTTAGAGCTGAACAGGGTCTGGTTCCGGAAGGCGTGGCGGTCTAGTTGGACCTCTACCATCCACTTACACAACTGCTCCACAGACACATCCTCACACACCACACACGGGGGCTGCAGACTCCACAGTGCCAGACACCGCCGGATTTCTGAAACACACACACACATACGCGCTAAGTAAAAGGTACTGAGTAAAAGGTTACTGCTAATTGACTGATATTGAGGCTTAGAATGATTCAGAAAGAGGGTAGGTCCAGGGGTAGGAACCTAAATTATTTTCCAATCGTTTCATTTTGAACCACCATTTTTTTTGTTTCCCCACTTTTCCGACCAGATAAATACAGTTCTGAACTGGTTCGGACCCCAAAAAAGTACTGGCTAATATCGTTCCTTTCGGTTCCTTTTTAAATCTCTATTTAAAAAAAAAAAAGACATTTAGCTCGACATTAAATGACTTCACCAATCATGCAGTGCGGATAAAGCAGCTTGCTATGGGGCGGGCAAGCTATAGTACAGTGAGTTGTTTACGTGTGTGATGGAAAGACAAGTCTAGGGCCGTGAGATGCAATTGACATTTTCCGAGTGGGGAGAGAGCGGGTGAGGGTGGAGGAGGAAGCTTGCCTTGAAGCGCTGGTTTAACATGCATTATCTGAATTAGGCCCGCGGTATTACACCTACGGAGAAGTGGCTTCTATGGAGGAACTTTAAATGTCCTTTAACTTCAGAGTTGGCTTAACGTTGGACCGGAGAAAGCTAGCTGACATGCTTGTGTGTGCAGACCGTCACCAGAATTTTAAAAAAGGTATTTTTGTAGTTAATAAATACAATGTGAAATGTGATAACTATAGTATCCCCAAGAAGTTAATCCATTCTTCTCTAATTCAAAATCTCTCTCTCCATCTTCTGAATCATGCTTGTAACGTCAGTAGGCTACAGCTATTCTTCGAAGGGGGAAGGGCAGGTAGCCTACACACACACACAAAGATGTTCAGCTGGCAGGCAGACACTGGAAGACGTTTCTGAATGACAGAGGGAGTGCTTTGTTGCTTTCTTTGTGGGACTGAACATTTTTTGGTCTGGAATATAAAATAACGCTATTAAACGGTTGCTTTTAAAATAACGGTTCTGTTCCGGAACAGTATAGACCAGTTTCGTTCCCGGTTCTGATTCTTTTCCTTGAAAAATGACATTTTCCAGGTTCTTTGAGCAGAGTAACAAAGAGAGGACAGTCACCTTCCATCTCTCCCCCTGCAGATCTCTTAGACGGAGGCGGGCCGGAATCGTCAGGTGTTGTCTCCGTGGTAATTGACAACTTGTCACCCTGTAGAGTAGTGCCAACAGCAGCAGTTTCCCCAGTCATCTGACTTGCAGCTGTGGGGAGAGAGAGCATGAGATAGATAGAAGTCAGGAGAGAGAGAGAGAGAGAGACAGACATAGACATAGAGAAAGATACAGAGAGAAGATAATGTATTAATAATGGAATAAGTGCTGTGTTAGTTTTTAGAGCCAGCAGCAGCAGTTTCCCATCACCTGACCTGCAGCTATGGGGAGATAGAAAGAGGTCCAGACTAACCGGCTCCTGTTCTGATCTTGTTAGCCTCAATATTTTTGTACTCTGGCTTGGCTCCTCCTCCATGCTTGGCCAGCAACTCCTGGAGTTTACCCTTGTAGTTTGGACCCGTTCTGCCGATGTCTCCGCCCAAAACCCCACTCAGGACCCCATTCAGACGCCTCAGGGCCTCCTTAGCTGCGCAATGCTCTGCCTGCTGCTTTTTGGGGGCCGCCTCTTAGAGAGAGAGAGAGGTGAGGGGGTTACAGGTGATTGTGAGACATCGATCATTTCATGTCCTGGAAAAACTGCAATTACCCTTTATAACCAATGTTTACCTC
This sequence comes from Oncorhynchus kisutch, assembly GCF_002021735.2. Classification (NCBI taxonomy): domain Eukaryota; kingdom Metazoa; phylum Chordata; class Actinopteri; order Salmoniformes; family Salmonidae; genus Oncorhynchus; species Oncorhynchus kisutch. The sequence goes on along the minus strand of NC_034200.2, from coordinate 10,561,533 downwards.
TCATCAAATGTGCCATTGTGATGACATTTGTGTATAAAAAAAAAGTTACCTGTGCTGTGGAAGGTGAGCTCGCCTACGATTCTTAGAGTGCATCTGTGCTTTCCCTCCATTGTTGTTACACAGTCCTCCACTGGGGGGTCACACTTTGCCCGTCTGAAGAACTCCAACACACTCTGCTTCTCACCGCCTGCAAGGGCAGCACTGAGTTCAGGCTGAGTCACAACAACACCCACTAACCAATTAAGTAGGATGAAGTTGTCCCCCCCATATCTAAAGTGTGTAGTGTACCTGCTGTAGGCGGCGGACCCAGGGACAGGCCCTGGAGCAGACTGCAGTAGGCTGCATGTAGCGCCTCCTCTCGAGAGGAGGCCTCGTGTGGGTCGAGGTCCTTCTGCACACGTACCGCCACACACATAACGAACCCCCGGCCATCTGAAAAATGGAGGACAGATAAAAGGACCTCACCTTTTTCATACGTTCTCGTTTTCATTGACTTCAATTTCACACTTCTTTTAAAGTGTGTTCTTTTAACAGTGTTGACTGTTGTCTTATTTTTTGTTCTTGTTTCTTCTAGGTACAATGTTGTCTGTTAATATGAACTGGACAATAAAGCTGTGAGTTTTAATGCGATTCTGTGTACCTGAAGAGATGCTGCTCTCCTCTGGGAGGGTGGGCGTGGCTTGGCGAGGGTCTGACTCTGAGGCCCCTCCCCCCTGGGTCTCCATGGTAATTGTGGTATTTATGGGGGCTGTGGTAGCCATGGGGTCCATAGTAACCAAGGTTTCCATGAGTGACACTGGGACCACCTGACTCTCGGGGGGCTGCACGCTATGTATCATGGGAGCTGGTGGGAGGTGAGGGCAGCCCTCACCTTCGCTTGACCCCACTCCTTTCTCCTTCTTGCCCCCCCCCCCCCCCACTTGTCAGCCCTCCACGTTCCTCCACTCCCCCCCCCCTCTCAGTGACCTCCCCCGCTCCCCTTCCTCTGTCTGTGACATCATACGCAGGCTTGTCCAGTTGTGGGGTCTGAGCCTCCAGCAGCTCTTTCAGGGTGCTCACGTAGTTCCCTCCCATCACTTCCTTACTGCCGAGGACTCCGGACAGCCGCTGGAGGGCCACTTTAGCTGCCTGCTGACATGCCTGTTTCTTTTTGCTAGAACCCTCTGGCGTGAACCATAAAACATATTTTAAACATTATATAATACTTACAGTATATATCTATATACATGTGAAATACACACAATATATTTACATTCAATACACCATGAAACATAACATTGTAAAGTATCCATACGGCCTACTGAATGTGATGTTACCTGGGTGATAGAAGGTGATTGGTCCAGTGAATCGAAGAGTGCATTGGTAGGTCTTCTCCTCTGCATCAGATTGGACAGCCTCCTCTGGGGGTGGGACATCCCGCGTATGACAGTGCTCCAGGACCACATCCTTATAGGAGGAAGCTGAGGTACAAGAGAAGAGTTTCCATGACCACAAGCATTTTGATGGACATAAGTGAAAACAGTAAAGGTAGATGTACATTACTGTACTGTAGGGGTCTTTAACCTGATTCTGGTAGATCCAACAGGAGAGCTAGTTTCTTGTAGGCAGACTGAACAGCCTCTGTCATTCCAGAATGCCCCTCTCCAGAGGTGATGTCAGTTTTAAGGACCACAGTGACACTACCAAAGAACACGGGGCCTAAAGACAGAGTTACATGGTAGAGGTTAATCAATCAGACACTGATACCAATTTAGGACTATTGGTCATTTGAGAAACAAAACATGGTGATATTATGTTTTAACAGATACTATTGACACAATATTTTTTACTCATACCATACATTTGATTGGCTGAGGAATACAGCACCTGTGCATGAGAGGCTTTGTGGTTGGTCCGTCTGGCTACTGGATGCCTCTCCCTCCTCTGTGTCATTGGCTAGCTCACCCAGGCTAGCACTGTCCTTGGCTAGCTGGCTCAGGGCCAGTTTAGCCACTTCCTGGTGAGCTGTCTTCGACTTTGGGCACACCTGAACACCTTCAAATGTCTGACCTCTCACCTGCACACGACCCCTGTAACCTGGACAAACCCATTTTGAGAGAAGCCAGAGGGTCAGTCTTCACAGAGACACAGCTGCATGCATCTCCAACTTTTCACATAATAATAAAATCATTTATTTACAATCGACACATTTTTATAGAGCTGTTTCCTGATATTATAAAGCTATTACATATAATATCATAAAACAACCCACCATAAGACATCTTCTTTACACCACAGAATTGGATAAGGGACAGGAGTTTTTCCTGACCATGTAATGTAGCCCGGATAGTCTGGATGACCGTTATGGGCGACATTTTGGGCATGTTAAGGAAGAACTCCAGGCCCAAAGTTAGGGATAAGGTTCTGACCTACCGAGGGCTTCCTTTATCTCTGAGAAGACAGGCTCAGGCCACCCTTGCCTCCTGGCCTCCTCATACAGATGGTTCTTATATTTGAGGATGTCAGTACTGAACTCAGGATCTGAAAAACACACAGCTGCCATAGGTCAATATTTTTCCTCTGTTCATGGTAAAGTCTGTCTGTGTGAAATTATGTAAATGTGGTGAACACTTAAAGTTGTACACTAGATTCATTTGCCGTCTAAGGCACTGCATCTCAGTGCTAGAGGCGCCACTACAGACCCTGGTTCGATTCCAGGCTGTATCACAACCGGCGGCACACAATTGCCCAGCGTCGTCGGGTTAGGGTTTGGCCGGGGAAGGCCGTCATTGTAAATAAAAATGTGTTGTTAACTGCCTAGTTTAAATAAAGGTTAAATAAAAAAATTGAATCTTTTAAGTAACTTTAACCCTCAAGTCTCTCTCTCTGAGTAGGGCTGGATTCCTCAGTAACTCCATTATCTGTCTCTCTACTATCTCTCTCTCTCGGTCTCTCTCTCTCTACCTGGGGTGTATTCATTAGTTGTATTCTGTTGCAAAACGTTTAGTCTGTTACAAAACTTTTTGCAATGGAAACCGTTTACTCCAAATGAAAAATGAGCGTTTCTATTGGACAAATTAAGGTAGGTCCCTTCCCGTTTGGTTCCGTTTACTCTGTTTGCTTGTTTGTTTCTTAGTGTAAACGGTTTACGTTAAATCTTTTTGCAACAGACAAAATGTTTTGCAATGGAATTTGACTAATGAATACAGCCCTGCTCTCTCTCTGGAAAACAAATGCTCTGAGTGGGGTTGAATCCATCTCTCTCTCTATGTTCCTCTTCCTCACTCACCGTGTGTGCGTGTGTTCCTCTCCAGTGTGTCCACTCTGACGGTGAGTGTGTCCACTCTTTCCTGCACCTCTGTCAGTCTCTCCCACTGTGGCGCCAGGCTCTCCTGCAGGTCATTGTTCCCCTCCAGAAACACCCTCACACACTGCAACTCCTCCAGCTGGGGGTACACACACACACACACACACACAAACATTTGAGGTGCCTTACAGTGAGGATGTCTGAGTGTGTGTGTGTGTGTGTGTGTGTGTGTGTGTGTGTGTGTGTGTGTGTGAGGGGACTTACATTTCCCAGGTCCCCATGAGGACAAAGGCTATTTAAGCTTAGGGTTACAATTAGAGTTAGAATTAGGGTTAGGTTTAGAGTTATAAGTTAGGTTTAGGGTTATGGGTTAAAGTTAGGGGGGAAAAAGGATTTTGAATGGAAATACATTGTAGGTCCCCACAAGGATAGAAGAACATGACGTGTGTGTGTGTTTGTGTGTGTCTTACAGTAAGGGCTGTCTCTCTGTCCTCTTCATAGCGTTGGGACAGACACTCCAACTTTTCCTTCAGTATCTGTTGTTCCAGACTCAGAAAGTTCTGGAGTTTCAGCATGCTCTCTGGGTTCTTATCTGCCGCAAGTACAATCTTCTTCCCAACACAGCTCGTGATAAAACTGAAGTCTGTATTCTGGAGCTGGGACAAAGATACCGGTCAGGTTCCCAATGTAAAAGTGAGGTATGGACTTAATAGCACACGCACACACACACCTGTTCGATCTCCTCTGTCAGCTCACTGAATTTGGGGTAGTGTGTTTTCAGAGCCTGGCCCAGGTCTTTGATTCGCCCTAGGTAAGATTCTAACTCCCTCTTCTCCACCCGGAAGTCAGCCGAGTGCATCACCTGGTTCCTCACGTTGGTCACCTGCACACATACACACCGTCATACTTATACACAGGTAAATGTGCACATTTGTGAGTGTGAGAAAGTTTACCTGTGTGATAAGAGTTTTGGACTTCACAAACTTGGCAAAGTAGCTGCATTGGGTCATGAGATTGAGGAAGGCCGAGATGTCAAATTGGTCCACAGTGGTGTGGTCCATATTTCCACGGGGCATGTAGACCTAAACACACACACACACACACACACACACACACACAATGACATACCAACTACCAAGGCAGGATGTAACACACTTATGATACATACAGGAAGAGCATTACTCCAGATGTCGGTACTTTACCTTGGCTACCTCCCATTTCTTCGTAGGCCACAGGTACGGCTTGGAGTTATTCCAGTAGACCTGTCCTCCTTTAAATGAATGGTTGGCCCAGATCTCATCTCTCCATGGCTCGCACACTTCACACACTTGAGGAACCTTACACAGGAACAACCATAGAATTACTTTTGTGTTTTTAACATCAAGATAACCTTTCGAATTCGAGAACACATTTTTTATTGCAAACACAAAGAATAATATTGAACGCAAACATTAACCCAAAAGTATTGAGAGCAAAATAAATAGTATTGCAAGAAAATCATTTTGAAAGGTAAAAACAAATTGTAAATTAATTTTAAAAAATATATATAATCTGGGAAACATTTTTCAATGATTACGCAATTGCGATTAAACACCTCTGACTGCAATTTTTTTACTCTATTTGGTTACATTATCCGGCCCTTTGCTTCACTGCCTTTTTTTGGGTTTGCAAAGTTTCGGCATGTTCATTCCGGGTAGGCGGGGTTTGGGAGGGAGGAGGTATATGATGCTTCTCTACTGGTCAACTGGTTTTGGAGAGACAGTTCATCCTCATTTAAAGGAAAATGATGGCCTGTACAGCTCACTGAGGTATGTTAATGCTGGCAATGCTGAGAGGCAACAGTGTCTTCTGATAACTAGCCAGCTAGTGTATGAAAAAAGGTTGATTGATTATTTATTTAACTTTTCCATAAAAATAAAAATAATTTAAAGGCTCAGTGGCTATTAGCTAGCTAGTTAGCCCAATGGGCCTGACTAGTATAACTAGATAACGTCAGCTTTACAACAAGAAAGACATAGGGAAACACCCTTTGGTAAGTGTCTTTTGGGTCTTGTAATTTCACATTTAGAAGATGTATTGAAACAATTAGCTAGCATGGTTATATCATTTCGATCACAGCCAACAAGCAAGATATGGTGCACTGAAGTAACTCTGAAGTTACTCTAGTGGTAGGTGGCTTGTCAAGAACAAAGGCACTACAAGCCCTTCTCATGAACCACAGTGCTGTATGGCCCTGGGTTCCCCAGAGCAAGGGCAGCTTTTCACTACAGTGTGATTGTACTATAGACAATTTTGTTTTGCATTTGTTTCTTTTTTTGTGTGGCCTGGCTCACTGGCTGTGTGTGTGTGTGTGTCTATCTGTCTGCCCAATAAGCGATGTCTCAGTGCAGAATTAGACTTTTATCCAAGTTGCTCAAAAATTCTAATTTGAAAGTGTATATTTATTTTACTTACATTTGTTTTTACACCCCGAGTTGCTCCTGCTGCTCCGTATCATTCAAATCAAATCACATTTGACTTGTAACATGCGGTGAATACAACCTTACCTTGAAATGCTTACTTACAAGCCCTTAACTCTATTTCTCGAACTGCATTGTTGGTTAAGAAAATGTACTAAATAAACTAAAGTAAAACAATTGTATAAATAAGTAACACAAAACAACAATAACGAGACTATATACAGGGGGTACTGGTACCGAGTCAATGTGCGGGGGTACAGGTTAGTCGAGGTAATTTGTACATGTAGGTAGGGGTAAAGTAACTATGTATAGATAATAAACAGTGAGTAGCAGCAGTCTATGACTTGGGTGACTGGAGTCTGACAATTTTTTGGGCCTTCCCCAAATCTTTTCAGTCTCCTGAGGGGGTTCAATCCTACCACCGTCAGCAAACTAAATGATGGTGTTGGAGTCGTGCTTGGTCATGCAGTCGTGAGTGAACAGGGAGTTCAGAAAGGGGACTAAGCATTCACCCCTGAGGGGCCCAGTGTTCAGGATCAGCATGGTAGAGGTGTTGTCCACCCTTACCACCTGGGGGCGGTGTTTAATCCCAGGATTCTTTGCTTAGTGATGAGCTTTGTGGGCACTATGGTGTTGAACACTGAGCTGCATTCCATTTCTCTAAACGTCAAGTTTCGAAGTTAAGGGTTAAGTTTAGGTACTTGACCCTGAATGGTTAAGGTATGGGATAGGGTAAAAAAAGAAATAATAAATCAGTGTCCACCACTGGGATCAAACACGCAATCTTCTGATCCAGAGTCATGGAATTATACCCATCCACTATCCCCGTCCACAACATGTGCCCACTACTCAGTAAAGATGCGCTCCACTGTTGCCCCTAGTGCTTTCCAACTAATCCATTTTGTGTTCCAACCCTTAGGAAAGTATGAGAAGGGAGAGGTTCAGCTGGCTAAAGTCATTGCTGTGTGCAGGCAAACCCAGCAGCTCTTCCAGCAGACGGCCCCCTCCTGTCTTCAAGATGCTGCTGACCAAGCTGCCCTTCTAAGCTACAAGGTCAGGATGCTCTCCCATGGGGAGCAAGGGCTGTAGTGGCACCAACGTGGCTGAAAAATTACTTGGTGCCCTAAACCCCCTTCTTCAAATGGTATTTACTTGTTAACTCCCTTTCATGGATTTAAGGCAATGGATTGCTACAACCATGGTTGTGTGGAGTTCCGTCATATTCCTTACACCGCCAGTTCATTCCTTTAACCCCTTACACTCGTGGGGAATTGGCCTATATAGATAGGGCTAAATTTAAATGTTTATTACATGAGAAATAAGGTAAGCAAAGCATTACCATGGTAGCAATTCAAAGGGAACCGTTTGGAGATCATGGGGAAATGATTAGACTAAAGGTGAGGACATGACGCTTCACCTGACAAGACTGAATCCAAGACTTACGTGCATTTTACACTTACTGTACTTTTTTTTTGGTATCAAAATCTGAAAATACTCTAAATACATTCAGTGACATGACAAGAATATTGTTGGAAAATGTGGGGTTCTATTGCCAACATGACTCGCTAAAAAAATATTTTAAAAAGGCCTTACAGTGTTAGGCTTTCACTAGGCAATTCAGAGAAGCAGATGGTAATTTTGGTGCGCATGGAATGAAGTCATGAGTGCATTCAGATGTGTGGTCCACTGTAAATGTTCTTCACAACACAGCAAGCATAGGCTCATTGTGTTCAGGACAGCCCCAGGGTATGACGTCATGTCATCTTGTAACTGTACATCAAACATAGTGATGATAAACACTGACACTGTATCTGACATGAGGTTTATGATGTGGAAATGTGAAGTGTACATTTGGATTCACAGGTTGTTTGGCTTGCTCGTATGACATCAAAGTGGTATTTATTATAAATCCTCAACGTCACATCTTTCAAAATCCAGAGTCCTAGAGTCCCATAGAGTAACTTAAGGCATTTCCCCTCACTCAGACACACAAAATCATTTGCAAAAGTTGGCCAATTAGCGGGAGGAATGGGGCAACCTTTTTTGGGCTGTGCGTGCTGCTCAAGTTCCTAACGGCTGTCAGTCAAAACCCAATACAGCGTCATGAACGGGAGGCCCTTGAGCTCTGACGTCTTGTGTAGCATGTTACTGTACAGCCACTGCCTTCCAATTTACGTGCTTATCAACGTCCATATCTGCCATTTTCAACCCGTATACATACGGGTACGAGTGTAAAGGGCTTCGGCCAAGAGGGAGATTGTATGAATGCGTACTTCGGCTTAAGGGGAGAGGGTCGGCTTGTGTCCTGATTCTTCACCCTTTCTACAAAAGTGTGCACGAGTTCAATGTTCCTCATTCCTGGCCCTGAAGGGCAGCAGTGTTTAAATTGTCATCCCTACCTGTGCTATAACACCCAATTGAACTACAATCAGACCATACTTGAGTAAACGTAATGAATATATAGTTGGTTGTGACAACATTGACAAAACCGGAGCGTACAGTTACCGTGAACAATAATAAAAAATACAAAATGGAATTATGACTTGTGCGTTAGTTGTACTTTGAGAATCTGTGTTTAAGTTTCCACCCATGTTAACCTTTTTGCTTAATTCCTGTTATTTTTCCACAGGTAGTTGGGCTGATGATCTGCCTCCGTAGCTGGGAGAAGCCGAAGAGGAACATCACTTTGTTCCCAACAATACTACAAACACTTCTAACTGTACAAATGAGAATGAGTAAGGCAGACTTATCGCTGAACTGTGTTCAGTCCAGTTTACAGTAGCAATTTGTTACCAGCCACATGTTCAATAAGGTATCCTGCAAATACAATTACAATGCAGAGATGTTCTTGCTCTTTAGTGAAGTTCTGACAATCAAATGTTGGAAACTATTTATCAAGGAAAACGAGTTGAACACTTTGTGGAAATTGTACTTTTCTTGAACATTCTTCGAAGGACAATGTGTCTATCACAGGTCTAAATGTACAGTAAGGGGTATGTCCTTAATAAAATCATTTGTGATGGTTAATTGTGCAGACTGATTGCGGCGGCGTGGACATGACAAATCAATCAACTACTGGAATTAAACACTTATCTGCTTTATGCCTCTGATTTTCCAGTCGACATTAGTCAAGAAAAACTCTGTGGTAATGCCCATGTCTTGCAGCTTTAACAGTATTGAGTCAAGTAACAGCTTTGTCAACTGTCTCGCCAAGGACTAACTCAAAGATTATTGTAACGAGTGCGCTGAGTCGGAAAGCAAGTACAGGGAGTGTGTGTTTCAATAAATAAACAAAACAATAACCGCGAAACACAAAACGCGCCGATGTGAAAACAGAGTCGATAACACCCGAGGAGAGAACCAAGGGGAGTGACAGATATAGGGAAGCTAATCAAGGAGGTGATGGAGTCCAGGTGAGTGTCATGAGGCGCGGGTGGGAGAGACGACGGTGACAGGTGTGGGGGTTAATCAGCAGCCTGATGACCTAGAGGCCGGAGAGGGAGTATACGTGACAATTATGTTTATTACTATGGCTCTTCAAATTTGATAAGTACATAAAGAGCTATCGTCACTGGCCATATACGTGTAGATTGAGGTGTTTAGAAAAAGTTGGTTTTGACTTTGGTCTTGTTGCACTGCAGCTACCTACAAATGACCACAGTAATGTGTGAATCAACTTGCTAGCTAGCTTCTTAACCTGTTAGCTACCTAACATAGTTAGGGACTGAAGATAATTTAGATGTGTATTGTATCCCCTGAATTCTGGAATTAGCAATCAAGCTAAACAAACTGGATCACTGGGTAAGGCTGACCTTTTCCCTCAAGTTTTCATGTACTGAATAAAAATATAAAGTTCAGTGTGTTTCCATTGTATTTTCTACTCTACCCATAGTTCTTCACAAAAATTAAATAGCAAATGTGCCTAGTCTGGTTTTAGCACATGTGCTCTAGCCAACAGCTGGCAGATACAGGGCGAGTAGGCTATGAGTAGGATAGGCTCAGGGTTGCCAGGTCAAGTTCAAATTTCTAGCCCAATGACACCTCAACCCACTTACCAGGCCTGAAAACTAGCCCAAAAATGTTTCGGTTTTTTTTCGCAGCAGAAGAATAGTTGCCACATTTATCCAATAAACCCTTTTTCTATAATGTTAGAGCGAATTAAGAAGGAATAACTGTGGAATTTGTAACGATGTAAGCTAAGAAGCAAACTTCAGTTTTCCATCAAAATAATAATTATTGTGAGTTTAAGAATATGTCACAAGAGAAAGGCTAATTCGCCCTTATTAAATTTGCCAGATCATTTTCCATCAATGGATGTCGATTTAACTTGTTTTGACTGCTATGATTAAGCAATAAGGCCAGAGGAGGTGAGGTACATTGCCAATATTTCACGACTAAGGGCTGTTCTTAGGACACAGCCCTTAGCCGTAGTATAATGGCCATATACCACAAACACCTGAAGTGCCTTATTGCTATTATAAACTGGTTAAACATATTTAGAACAGTATAATTTTTTGTTGTTGTCATACCGTGGTACACGGTCTGATATACCACAGCTTTCAACCAATCAGCATTCACTTTATAATTGTAATTAAATCCCTTGTGCACATAACTTGATAAATCCGACAGGAAAGTTAGAGGGATGAAAGTTGGACAGAGGATCTCGAAATCTCTGAAAAAAGAAACACTTGAACGAACTTCAAAAAAGAATGCTAGGCTATTTTCTGGCAATTGTGCCATTGTGTTAGATGTTAAGATTACAAACCGTTATAAAATGGCCTCTTTGTGAGATTGACTCGTTATTTCAATAGGCATAGGCTACTGACTAAAATCTGGGTTTATAATTGCAATTCAACTTTGCCATGGTTTGCTGAGCTAGATGCAGGTAGCCTTCTAGACCCTGATATGCCAACATCCACAATGAAACTGATATTGAATGTGGAGAATGATACATTTGCGATAGAGCTGTCACCATGATAACAATTGATCATTTCTAATTGAATTAGCCTAACACGGCCATTAATAATTGCCTAATAACACAAGGCTACAACAACAGATTTAAGTTATAGGCCATTTATTAAAATCTATTTGTCAGCTCCAGGTAGACTACACAAGTGGCCCAAATTGATTTGCAATGACTTCAGTGATATCACGTTGAACATCTCATTCCAAAATCATGGGCATCAATATGGAGTTTGTGCCCCCATTGCTGCTATAACAGCCTCCACTCTTCTGGAAACACATTCCATTAGATGTTGGAACATTGCTGCGGGGACTTGCTTCCATTCAGTCACAAGAACATGTGTGAGGTCGGGCACTGATGTTGGGCGATTAGGCCTGGCTGGGATTCGGCGTTCCAATTGATCTCAAAGTTGTTCGATGGGGTTGAGGTTAGAGCTCTGAAGGCCAGTCAAGTTCTTCCACACAGTTCGACAAACCATTTCAGTATGGACCTCGCTTTGTGCACAGGGGCATTGTCATGCTGAAACAGGAAAGGACCTTCCCCAAACTGTTGCCACAGAATCGTCTAGAATGTCAATTTATGCTTTAGTGTTAAGATTTCCCTTCACTGGAACTAAGAGGCCCAGCCCGAACCATGAAAAACAGCCCCACAACATTATTCCTCCTCCACAAAACTTTCCAGTTGGCACTATGCAGTCAGACAGGTATTGTTCTCCTGGCTTACGCCAAACCCTGATTCATTTGTGGGACTGCCAGATGGTGAAGCATGATTCATCCCTCCAGAGAACACGTTTCCACTGCCCCTGAGTCCAATGGCAGCGAACTTTACACCACTCCAGCCAAAGCTTAGCTTGCGCATGGTGATCGTAGGCTTGTGTGCGGCTGCTCAGCCATGGAAACCCACTTCATGAAGCTCCCGACTAATAGTTATTGTGCTGATGTTGTTTCCAGAGGCAGTTTGGAACTCTGTAGTAAGTGTTGCAACTGAGGACTGACCATTTTTATGTGCTACACGCTCCCAGCACCGTTGTTGCTCCTAGATGTTTCCACTTCACAATAAGAGCACTTACAGTTGCCCGGGGCAGCTCTACCAGGGCAGAAATGTGACGAACTGACTTGTTGGAAAGGTGGCATCCTATGACAGTGCCACATTGGAAGTCACTGAGCTCTTCAGTAAGGCCATTATACTGCCAATGTTTGTCTATGGAGATTGCATGCCTGTGTGCTCGATTTTATACACCTGTCAGCAACGGGTGTGGCTGAAATAGCCAAATCCACTAATTTGAAGGGGTGTCCACATACTATAAATACTTTTATGTGTATAGTGTATCAAACGGCAAGCTACAGTAGCCTACAATTGCATAGAAATTAATAGACTACATGATGGCCAACAAATGCAAATGTATCATTCTCCAAATTTAATGTCTGGTTTATTGTGGACTTATTCCTCTAACAGAAGCATCTATAAATTCCATTTCAAGTGCTCTAGACCCAAGAACTAAGCATGCGTAAATTCCATTTCAATTGCTCGAGACCCAAGAACTAAGCATGTGTAAAACCCTTTGCTTGATAAAGTTTTTCGACTTTCAAATGCAGTTTACTTTAAACCACCTCTGAGCGAATTTATCTACAGCATACTAGTGAGCCTAAAGTCGTATTCCAGTCGTTGTCGGGGTTATATCAGTTATAGCGCATGAATAGGTTTTATGGAAAAGGGTTGTAAATAGGTGTCTCCATAATGACAATCTAAATAGCCTACCTACAACTGGTAAAAAGTTGTCACGTGTGCGTGCTGCCGTCTCAATGACTCAGCAGCAGCGCTCTCAACCAGTGCTCTAAATAACACACACACCCTTCCAGCCATCCCCACCACTCACTCAGTAACAACAGTCTGCTCACTGCCTGATCATCTGCAGGTTACAACAATTTACAGAAAGCCGCAGACATGGCAACCCCGGGCAGACTAGTCTACAGGGGGGGTTAGGGATCAGGGGTCATGGGTTGATCAGTGAGATTATTATGGATAAACACGAGAATTATGTGTTTTTGTCAAAAGGCAGTCAAGCATCGATCGTCAAGTCACCAGAATCGAACCCTCGATATATATTTGAAATACGCATCACGATCACCGAGCACTTTCACCACCCTGTGAAGATCATTACATTTTCATCTGTAGCCTAATAAACTGTAGATTCCCCGAGTCTTAGTGGAAGGACCACACGACATATGATCACGTGACTCCACGTTTACTTCAGTAGGATGGCTATTATTTCAACATTTACGCATAAAGGCGTTTCCACCGCCATTTCTCGCATAATTCATTTTACCAACAGAGATCCCTTCATGTCGAACAAACACGTTCTGTCGGCATTTATCAAATTGTACCGAAACTTCCTGTTTCTATCACAACTGTGCGATTTATTTTATACGGTATGACTTCACTCCATACAAACTGTGGATGGAAACGTGCTTACCGAAGAAGAAAAAAATCCATTAATTTACAAGTCACTTGTTCTTGCCTTTAAAAAAATATTTTCTTGCAAAATTATTTATTTTTCCTCTCAATACTTTTGGGTTAATGTTTTGCCCTCAATATAATTATTTTGGTTTGCAATTATAAGCATTTGGTTCTCGAATTCAAACGGTTTGTTTTATATTAAATTGGCAAAAGTAATTCCATAAAACAACAGTTGTAGCCTATGACATCCGTGCATGGGCAGAACATATTAGGGACGGAAACTCAGATATCATGCGAGTTACATTTTAACTCACATATTTTAATCACCTGCTTTGGCCTGGCCATCCATTTCTTCAGGTTACATTGTGTTGTACATAGATCGCCTTTGTTGGCGTTCACTTTGTTTCGGAGGTGATCGTGGTACGTTTCGGTTTCGTGTTCCAGGAATCCTCCTAGTCGCGTTTTAAGACAATTCAGACCCATGGTCGTTTTAATCCAGTTTTTATAGTCGTCATCCTGAAACCGTCTGAATGAGTCCATGGTGAAACAAATTCTGTATCGTTGTGCTGGATAATAATTCCTTCGGTACCGCCCGATTCGATCAGTCCCGTAACCGTTGAGCCTACATGACCTATGCGCTGGGTTCGACAGGCTGTCTGCAGCCGAACTGTCAGGCGCACAGGGTCCCGGTTCAACCAATGAGCAGCGTTCTCGCCACCGTCATAACGTGTACGTAGATCGATCCCTGTACATGTCTTTTGGGGAAAGTTCTCTCACCTCCAAGATACATATTTAACCCGTTTATACCATATACTTTGCTTCCATGTATTACCACAGCAAAACAAACCTTCCAATGTACGGCATTGCATTCAAACCAATAATGATAGAAACGCAGGACATTTTAGTGATTGTGCATTTATGTATGTTTTTTTCAGTACGTGTTCTTGCTCTTACAGTTCTGGGGCCTGTTGCACAAAACTAGGATAAGGGATTAAGCCAGGATATCTTGGTGATCCTGGCTCAATTGATCCGTAATCCGGTTGCACTAAAGATGGATAGGGGGCAGGAGGATATGTTATGGTATAAATTACCATGGAGATTTATTCTGTGGAGCTAGCCTGCTCCAGACCAGGCTAAATTCCAGGATCTATTTAATCTCATCCCTAATGTCAGTCAGCAGTCACCACAAATGGAAACCAATAGTTATTTCACTGCTCACTATACATTATCACATATAACTAGACCCACTGTTATTAAACGTTTGTGATCATTAATTTCAATGATTTTGGATAAAAAATTATTTTTAGATGATGTTGCTATCATTAGATAATTTACAGTTTCCCATAGACTATAAGGCTATATATAAAATGATAGAATATTAGGGCCACAGAGGGGAAAAAAACACAAGTCATAATATTGTAACCAGTTGTTTTAAAGGAGGACAGTTGTTAAAATGACAGATGTGGGGCATTTCGTGAAATTGTACTTCAGTATGGTTTCATAAACAAAGACATGCTGATGTGCCAGAATATTAAGTATCACATTGTCATAAGTATCAAAACTGTAAAAACAATATGTAGCTTTTCTGCAGAAAGAACCAGCCTCATAAATGTATGACTTTATCATTTTTCTTCAGTGTGGCCCTAGTACTCTGTCATATAAACAAATACACATTCCATATGAATATAAAAACACAATGTGTAACATTATGTTCCTTTATTGAATAAGGACAAAACAAAGCAGGTAAACCATCAGCTCCTTTCGAAACTGAAGTCACAGTGACTCTACAAGATGGAAAGCACAGAATCCAAGCATATAATACAAAATGATACATACACATTCAAAGGTCTGTATATAACACACCCTGCATGTCTGCACACTAAAATAAATGCAGGACAAATCCATACACATCAACTGAACAGACAAATGAATGGATGCAGTAGCCTCCCTGCAGCCTTGTATTACACACAGTATACCGCACAAACATCATAAGAGGCCAAATTCGTCAAAAAACGAACCCAAAAAAACCCAAATTCCTCTGCCACCGCAGGACATATTTAACCAAAATTGAAAGCACACATACTAACTAAAATAATTCAACACATATTGGTCCCTCAGCAGCCGACCACTGTCGTCATCAGGGAAGATTGCCGGATTGTCCCAGTCCATGGCTGGTGGCACTCTGGGGGCCCTCTCCTTCCTCAGGCAGGCCACATTGTGGAGGACAGCACAAGCCACAGTAATATCACATGCCCTAACAGGGCTGACCCTTAATTTGTGAAGGCAGTGAAAGCGTGCCTTCAGGAGGCCAAAGGTCATTTCAACTCTGGCCCTGGTCCTGGCATGGGCATGGTTGTAGGCCTGCTGTGCTTCCTGGGGGTCTGTGAAAGGTGTCAGGAGAAAAGGCTGGCAGCCATACCCCCTGTCTCCCAGCAACACACCAGAGAATTCACCTGTCAACACAAAATCTCATCATTACTACCTCATAAACACAGTGATATTCTTGACACAGCCATGATGGTTATAAATAGGGGTTGTGTGGCTTACCTTGTGATAGGCACTGATAGATTTCAGAGGCCCGAAAGATTCTGGAGTCATGGACTGAGCCAGGCCATTTTGCCACAACATTGCTGATCACACAGTCAGCATTGCAGACCATCTGAAATCATAAGATGAGGAATATTACACCAATCAATGCACATCACTGGCAATGCAGAGTGTTCGTCAATGGACAATATCAAAAAGTTATGTTCACCTGAACATTAATGCTGTGAAAGGATTTCCTATTCACAAAATCGGCCTCATGGGCACCTGAGGGGGCTTTTATCCTTATGTGTGTGCAGTCCACTGCACCAATGACATTGGGGAAACCTGTCACACAAAGTAATGAGTATCCTACTATGTGTTAACAGTTGTCCTGTAATTTGTAGATCCTCTTACCTGCAATCCTATAGAACTCCTCTTTGATGTCACAGAGTCTTCTGTGGCCAGGGAAGGAGATGAAGACATCTGCTAATGCTTTGATAGCCAGACACACACTCCTTATTGTGCGGCAAATTGTGGCCTTGTTCAGCTGTTCTGCATCCCCCACTGAGTACAGGAAGGCTCCACTAGCAAAAAAGCGCAAGGCCACACAAACCATTTGCTCCACACTCAGTGCATGGCTCCGTGCAGTGCGGTGCTTAATCCTGGGACCCAGTAGTCTGCATAGATACCTGATGCCATCTGCAGAAAACCTGTATCTTTCATATAGATGGTCATCAGGGAAGGCCAGTGGGTCCAACCGGTCCCTGAAGACCCTTTCTCGCCTGAAGGCTCTCCTCAGCACAAGTGCTTCTTCATCCACCACATCTCGCACGAATGGGCATGCCATTGTCAGAGCAGAAAGGAACACACAATTTTGGGCCTTCATATAGGCTAGTGGCCACACCTGGTGCTGGGGGGGGTGGGCAAAAGAGGGCGATGCCTTATAACGATGACTTGGTTGTACTGATTGCTGGGAAAATAAAAAAAACCTTAGAAAGATGCCACCGTCCTGTGTGCTCACAATAAGAGCTCATATGTCATGGCTCACTTGACTTTACGAGAATATAGCTAATTTTTATTTTGAGCTGTGTCATCTTCTTGGAGCTGGGGGAGGAAAGAAAAATAATGATTAATACATTTGTGTTACAGTTAGCATACAGTGTACATTGAAGGCATATCTCACCTCCCTCTCAAGTTTTTTTATTTCAAGGTCCAGTTTCCTAATTGTCCTCTTTTTTATTTCGAACTCCAGTGCAAGATTTTCCATCTTTTTCTTCTTGTACTGAATGTCTATGTCTGCCAGTTCTATTTGGCGCCGGAGGTGGTTGCCATACAACTTTCTGATAGCTTGTGAGCTCTGTGAACACAATACAATTAGTGCAGCTGGAATTTGGCAGGATGTGGTGTCCTTTTATTAATACGCACTATGTTGCCAGGCTGGTTTTCCCACTGTATAGCATCTGGGTCCTGTAAAAGAAATTAGATTTTTTGATTATGATGAGGACTCCTCACCATTGTAGAGTAAATAGTACTTTCACAGTCTTAACATGATACCTCATGCCTTCTGGAATCCAGAGAGATGGTCTCCTCCTCATCATCGTCTCCATCATGTGCTGTTGCTGCTGCACTGGGGCCTTCACCCTATCACATTTAATCAGATTCATATTGAAGCTAGTAGACAAGACATGCCAGGCCTACAGTATGCCTTTGATGGAGTACTCACTGGATCAGCATCGTCTGGTGCTTGTGCTGGTGGCTCTAACAGGAACACAGTGCTGCCAGACACTGCAAGGCAATAGGTAAACCAAAGTCAGACAGTCCAAATTGATTCAATATGAATGTGGTTGTATCCCATGTAGAGATGGAAGGACATACCTTGAATGAAGCGGGTGGCATCTTGGGAGGAACCTATGCTCGTCTCTTTCCCCCCAGGGATCCCCTCTAAGACGGGCCTGCCTTTATTTAGCTCCAAGGCCATGTCCTCTGCTGGGGTAAGGTCAGCCTTTGGTGACCCACCACCCGTGCCTTGTCTGTGGGTATTCTTTTTCACTGCTAAAACAGTACAGACAATGTGTGAGCAGGCACCTTCTGGGTACAATATATGCTTGTGCTTTGTTAAATATTAGTCAGGGACCATACCATTCTGCAGAATGTTCTTGTATTTGATTTTGACCTGCTGCCATGTCCGTTTTGGCCCGTTCATGTTTAATCTACACACACACACACACACACACACACACACACAGCAAAAAATTACTTGGTATTTTTGTCTTGTTTTCAGTAAAAATATCAAAAAATTTATCATAGCTTTATACAGTGTGATGGAGTTACTTTACACAATTTCACTCATATCTGCAGTGCATTTCAATAAAAAAAAATTACCGTTTCATAATTACAGTACAACTGCATTTTTGGAGATGTGAATTAAATATTTGAATTGTAATTGTGATGTTTCAGCGGAGCGGTGAGTGTGTAATTGTGCACTACTTACGCATTCAGGCGGTCTGCAATACTTTGCCACGCTTTTTCTCTTTGCTTTATCACTGTGGCGGTGTTGCCTTTCTTCTTAATTATATCTTTTACCTCCTCGTATGCCTCCATGAGGATTTGTGCTTCCGACGGGGAAAAGTACGCGGCTCTAGTTGCCATGGTAAATCAGTTAATCTGTGATCTGTGGCGGGGTCTATTTGAGTGAGCCGTGAGCGCGCACCTATCCAGGATTGGTTTCACCTGGTTTAATGAATCCGTGTCTGCTCATCCTGGCTTGGTCTTTGTGCAACCAATTAAGCCTGGACGCACATGTTTTGGCTTCATTGAGCTCAGATGAGTCATTTATCCCGGATGTCTTAATTCTACTTTTGTGCAACAGGCCCCTGGTCACTATTCAATCACAAAGTGTCTCAATGTGATCTACAGCATAGACATACCTACATCTCAATATAACGTATTTAACAAATAAAACAAAGTGTGGCTGGATTTACAGAGTAAACATAAAACTATTTGTACATGCACATTCAACAACACCAAGTTCATATCGATAAAAACATGCTCGCAAGCAAAATGTGAAACCTTTTCAAGACTTTGAATAGTTCCCTGGGTTCTACTGTCCCGTCCTCTGGTAGATCACTGATCAACCCATTACCCTTGACCCCTAACCCCTATTCTGGCATAAAGGCATGATTGGTCAGTACAGTCCATAGACTTAAATTAAATAAAGGTTCAATTTTAAAAAGTCTGTTCCCCAACTGGCTTCCCACAGGTGGTTTTATCCCCATTGTATTTTTTTGTTGTTGCATTTTTCATTGTTGGACATACATTTTTTATTTAAAAAATGTACATTGGGAAATCAGCTCCAAGCGATTTTAAACTAGGAAATATGTTCACACGTATTTCCACGCATAATAGCGAGACACGTGATCATAAACAAATGTAAGCAAGGTTTGAAATGATTAGGTTTTAGTCAAATACTATATCCGTGTGGACTTCTTGCGGTCAATTTGCTGTCTACAAATTATTTGTAACCATGTTCCGGCTCCCCGACCATCCACTCAATAAAAAAAATAGAAAAAAAATGGGCCGCGTCTGAATCTAGTTGATGATCCCTTACTTAGACATTGCATCATTGTATCTGTCCCATTATAGACCTATGAGAGCATGGGCAATGCCATTGAGGCCATCTCTTGTCTTCTTCTACGAGTTGGCAAACAAACAGTGCATACGGTCACCTGTAGTCTGGCCGGTATACCGTATTTTACTATATACCAGTATTGATGCACGGACCGGTATGGGTTTTTACTTTACCTTCTATAACGGTATTTTGAGGGTTTTGCTTGTTAAATGTGATACGCCTTGTGTGATGTTAATTTGTATAGTTTACTCCGATAATTGAAACATCTTTCTCCCCTCACTCTATGCCGCTTTCCACACAGACCTAGTCCCACCCCTTCACTCAAGGAGCGCATTTGTTGTATCTCGACCATGAGACACTTGGTAAATGCAGCACATGCAACAATGAGAATGACTACGATGCTGTTTCCACTTTCCTTCCTAATTTTAATTTTTTTTAAATTATTTTCCAATAACATTTTAAAAAGACAGCAAAACAAACATTGACATTCATTGTACTGTTGTACGTGCTTCTACACCTGCATTGCTTGCTGTTTGGGGTTTTAGGCTGGGTTTCTGTACAGCACTTTGAGATATCAGCTGATGTACGAAGGGCTATATAAATAAATTTGATTTGATTTGAATGGGCTGGCCAATTTAGAGGACAAAACAAAACTTAACTCACACATACACAGAATAAAACAACATCCTATTAGGTGGTACATGTATAAGAAGACAGCATATAGTCATTACAAGCAGTGTAGTTAAGCCAAAAATAAATTGAGTGGAGTACAGCACAGAGTAGAAGCAGATCTCAACCCAGTTATGAAGCGGGACTAGACTATTTATCCAGTATCGGCTGCCATATTCTGTAAAACAATGGACTTCTATTGGAGGTATTGTATCGTATCTTTCCCATATGTATTACATTCCCCAAATCCCGTAACCACATTTCAAAAGGTAGGTACAGTCTCCAATTTCCAAAATTGCAATACGAGCCTTTCGGCTAATAGAGTACAAAGAGAGACAGCCTTCCCTTCCTGGTTATTCCCATCAACTGTACCAAACAGAGCGATCAATGGGTCTGGGGCTAGAACTCTGTCAAAGGCTTTAGATAAGTAATAAAAAATGAGAGCCCAGTAAGCTTGTAACTTAGGACATGTCCAGAATAAGTGGGTCAACGTTCCCTCATCCTGTTTGCACCTCTCATACAGTGGTGAGGTGTCCGGGAATATTTTATGCAGTTTCACTATTGAGTAATGTAACCTCTGTATCACCTTAAACTGTACACGGTTTGTGAAACCCCATTCAAAAGGGTTGGTCTCTAGACTGTATGATGTGCTACAGGCCCACATAGAGGTATCCACAGACAGTATTAAAAGGGCTTGGGAACAAGAACTTGGTTCATAAATCTCAGATGAGGACTGAGTAGAAGCTCCCAGGAATATAAACCACAGTTCTTGTTCCCAAGCCCTTTTAATAGTGTCTGTGGATACCTCTATGTGGGCCTGTAGCACATCATACAGTCTAGAGACCGACCCTTTTGAATGGGGTTTTACAAGGATCAGGCTATGTAATGTAGGATTATTTGGTTTAATGCCATACTGTGGCATATGTGTCCTTAAGAAATTCCTGATTTGGAGGTATCTGAAAAACTGTGTTGTTGGCATGTTGAACTTTCCCTGTAATTGTTGAAATGAAGCTAACTAACCATCCATGTATACATGACCAATTGTTGTGAGCCCCTTCTCCCTCCACTGTGAAAACACCACATCATCCAATGCGGGGTGGAAAGCATGATTCAGGCAAATCGGGCTGTCAATGTATACAGTGGGTATGTTAAGAAAATACCTCATCTGTTTCCAGATGCTAAGAGTATGACAAAGTGGCTTTTAGAGTCATAAGTGGCTTTTTTCACATATGATGGACTATTAACAAGTGCAGGGAGTGAGGAACGTTGACAGGAGGCCTGCTCAATCAAAAGCCATATCATTCTGTCGCATCCCAGGTAAACTTTCCCTCCAGAAAGCACAATGTTCAGATTAGCAGCCCAATAATATAGTTTAAAGTGAGGAAGGCCAAAGCCCACCTCTATCTTGTACTTGCATAAATGCTTCTTTGAAACTGTCCCAATTCGATTTCAGTAGCTGATCAAGGTCTCGTCACTACAATGCCAAGGCTTGTGAACTTGTCCATCACTGTTCGAAATGGGGTAGATTGCAGAAATTGCATATCCACAGGCCGTGATAGCGACATCAATTCGCATTTTATCTTGTAGCCAGAGAAGGAGCAGAATGTATTTATCAAGTTAAGGGTGGAATAGAAGTTTTAGGCTTGGATAAAAACAAAATAACATCTGCATATAGGGAAATTTTGTGGGGAGTGTCTTATTTTAACAGAAGCTATATCGGCACATGCCCGAATGCGAGTAGCAAGGGATTCCATGGCTATAGCGAAGAGAGCAGGCGAAATAGGGCACCCCAGTCGGCAGCCCTTGAACAGGTGGAATGACTGATTGGTTACCACGGACATCATTGCGTGTGCATAAATAATTATCCAATTAATAAATTCCTTTCCAAACCCAACATCATATACTTCCACTCAATCTGATCAAATTCCTTCTCTGCATCAAGAGCTATTACCACTGCCTCAACCTTATGATACATTACATTGAAAAGGTGTCTCAAATTGTAGTGTATATGTCAACCCGGGATAAAAACCTGTCTGGTCAGGGTGTATGATGTCAGAAATATATTTTTTTCAATCGGTTTGCCAATATCTTTGTCAACACCTTATTTCCTATGGGGAGTAACGACACGGGGCGATAAGACGACATCTCCATGGAATCTCTATCATATTTTTTCAAGATCAGTGCTATTGTAGCCTCAGTGTTTGCGGGAGTATGGCATTTTCTTTGGATCGTTTAAACATTCGCAACATAGGTGGAGCTAGACTGGCGCAGTACTTCTTATAGAATTCTATGACATATCCATCGGGCCCAGGGGCCTTGCTGTTTGGAAATTGTGCTATCGCTGTGTTAATTTCCTCTAAAGTTATCCCAGCGTCAAGTGCAGCAAGCAATCCACACGCATTCTATAATTACACTATTAGTTTGTGTTTCTTACATCTGTAAACAGCTAGATTCTTTTCTTAGCAAGTTGTGGCTAAGTCGTGTTAGCCGCTAATGCTAATCGCTAGTCAGCTGGCTATGTACAGAGTCAGAGCAAATGTAGCTGGCAATACAGCCTGATACCAGTGATGGTGGAGGCCTAAATCAGCATGTTGTTTGTGCAACAGTATCTTCTAAATCAAAGAGGAATAGGCGAAGCATGAATATGTTCGTTACATGAAGAAAACATTTAATGTAGCCAAAGATTATAGGGTCCCATAGGAAACACTGACCAACACTTTGGTTCCTACCCTGTCACAATAACTCCTCCCTGGCATTTTCATGTCAAACACTGTATTCAAAGTGTCCACTCTTATATTCTAACTATAGAATTATGATAACTATATTTCCATCAGTTCACCCAAGTGTTCTGATCTAAATCGCAAGTCAAATCACAATTGCAACATTTGGTAAAAAAACATTTTTTTTTTAAAAGGCCTTACATTTTTGGCCAATATCGTGCAGCACTACATGGCAATATGGAAATGATCTCAAATGAGTGCAGGACATTTATGAAAACTATTTTGGGTTGAAGTTTAATATAACAGTATAAAACAATCAGAACAGAGAACCCATTGAAATCAATTAGAATGTATGTGTTGTCACCCTAGGGTCACACACTACTCAAAGCAAATTCAGAACATTTATTACTCAAACCATTAAATACCGTGACATGATATTTTTGCCATATAGCCCAGCCCTACTGTAGTGAATTGTTTGAACAGGTACAATGCCAATGTTGCCGATTTAATGCCACCTGCAGTTATGGAATGTTTGCTCACTAGTATAATTCATTGACTGATCCCTCCTGATGACCCAAATGGAATCATGTGATCCTTCCTTAACCCATAAGAAGTCCCACCCTGTTGATTACTTTAAAATGGTAAAAGTCCTCAATGGTGCTGCCCATGCTAAAACTGGCATTTGGGCACTAGAGTCATCCATCTCTTCTGGTTTAGTCCTCACCTCTGCTCTGCTCTCCTCCTGCTCTCTTCCCCTGCCCTCTGATAGTTAGTAGGTTACTCAGGTGTCTCCACTTCATTCCCTCCCCCTTCTCCCCTTCTCCTCATCTGTGTCTCCATTGATGTGATGGTCTGGAGTTCAGAGGAGAACTGGTCACTCAAGTCTCTGTTGGCCAGGAGGAAATCCCTCAGTCTCAGCAACTCCTCAGTGTCCTACAGAATACAGCAGGCAGTCAGACATTAGTCAGACAGAGTCAATCAGTCAGACAACTAATGGTTAGAATTGTAGTTAGAAGTACCTGTGTGTCTGTGTCAGTAAGCAGCTCCTGCAGCCTCGCTCTCAGCAAGTCCGCTTCCCATTGGCTGATAGACTCAGGCTCCACCCCCTCCGACAAGGAACCATCCACTCGGTCCACACCAGGAACTAACACCGACAAATCAACAGCCAGCATCTGGACACAAAAACACACACAGCATTTACACTCCATAGATCAGAGGTGATACAACACACAGATCTGAGAGCTGATATCACACACACACCTCTAGTATCTGTTGTCCGGCTGCTGCCACTTCTGGTAGGTGTGCGAATTGCTGTAGGAGCTGCTGTATGCTGACCTGGTAGCGCCTCATCCACTGGTCACACACTCGCATCTCACAGGAGTGCATCAACTCGTTCCTACACCTGATAACCTAAGACAAGACGCATACACATTCATAACACAAACACAGGTGACATGTGTGTTTATACTGTGTGCGCATTTGTGTTACCTCTCTGACACAGTGCTGGTCCACGTAGTTGAAGTGGGAGCAGAAGTTGAGGAGGTTGAGCAGTGCGGACGCATCACACAGCTCCGCCCCCTTAACCCCAGCTTGACCCCGCGGCATGTAGGCCTGAGGGAGACAAAGGAAGAAAGAAGGAGAGAAGAGGTCAATTATCTAATATAACATGGGTGAAAGCGGAGTACAATTTCAATAACAGAACCAATAATTCAGTAATATTTATTTTGCACACACACACTACCTTGGCCAGTTCCCAGTGGTCCTGGTTCCAGAGTGGGGGTCTGCAATTCCCCCAATTCACCATCCCCCTGGGGTTTGTGTGGTGCCTCAGGATCACGTTCCTCCACTCTGTACACACCACACACACAGAGTACAGCTGTGGGACACATACGAGAAAGAATCATTCAATCAAACGTCATCATGACAGGTCTCTACTGGTGTAGTCTCTCGTGACCACGAATCCAAATCTCGTTTTTGTTCACTCGACCAGTGAGGACGAGGCGAAGCGAGAGGGTTTTACGCCCATCTAAATCTGTCCACGATAAGCAGACTGATAAGACCGGCTGCCTTCCTGCCTTTTGGGTCGACGACTTCCATTGTTAGAGCAGTCACTTGACTATCTTGTCAATATAGTAGAAAATCTGACTCAACACAAGAGCCGGACAATAAGGGTGGGATTGTGTCTTCTTGGAAGTGCTAGAGCTGGTCGAAGCAGATTCCAGGAGTGGTGGAGTACAACGCCTAAACGTGTAGAAGATGGAAAGAAGGAGGAAAGTCCAAATCGGTGTTACTGATGTTTGAAGAACAGTACCTGCCTATTCATGGCAAGCTGGGATCCAGAACATACACAGTGAGAGTGTTTGTGAATAAACGCTTGCAGTGTCAAAATTGCAAAAGGTATGGTCATGTATCAAGTGTGTGTCAGCAGAAGCAACATATTGGTGATGATCTACAGTGTTGCAATTGTGGTGGGAATCACCTTGCCGAATTCCTGCCGTGCCCCGTTAGGATGAAGGAGTTTGAAGGAGCACGGATCCGGGCTGTACAGCAGGTCTCCTACATGGAGGCGCAGGAAATTGTTGAAGGGGTGAATGGTGCTGAGGATGCTATGGCAGTGGATGCCCGGCAGCCAGTTAAGAATGTTGTTCACGAGTTGAAGGATACAGACACATTGATAGTGAAGGGCGATTGTGGCGTTTATTGCACAAGTGATTAATTGTACTTCCCAAACGAAGAAAAAGTCCAAGAAGCTGGGCATAATTGAATCTGCAAGGTTTGGGGTATTCAGGAATTAACAACTGAAACATTGCATGGAATACTGACTGAAGATGATCCCCCCCCTCCCAGGCCCCTGAGCCTGTGTAGTGGTGTGAATTGGATTGGACTATGACTGGAGTGAGATCGTTAATTTTTTTGTATTTTGAATCACATTTTTTATTAGTCCTTTGCGAAATGGTTTTAAAAAAAATTCTTCCGTTCATTACCAGCATGCAATGCATGCTTCATGGTGCCAGCATGCATTGCACATTAAATTAGTGCGAACACCATTATAGCAGAAAAGAGTACGCGAGAGCCAGGGGCGTATTCATTACGCCGATTCTTTAACAAAATGTTTCTTACGGATGCAAACGGAACGAAACGGAAGGGACCTACCTGAATTTACTTTATCTTGGCCAGGTCGCAATTGTAAATGAGAACTTGTTCTCAACTTGCCTACCTGGTTAAATAAAGGTTAAATTTTTTTTTTTTTAAGTGTTTTCCGCTTTGCAACTGTTCGAACTAATAAATACACTCCTAACGTCCAGGCTACTACTGGAATAAATTGACACATGATCTAGCTAGCCCATAATAATTTTCTTCTTAAAATAATTCAGGTTATTTGGGGAGTGGTTCAACTCAACTGACATTATGCCAGCAGACAACTTTTGACTCTCACCTGATTCCCTTTGGGTCTGCACCCGCTCCGACATGGCTGCCGCAGACCCGGGTTCCTAGTGACTAGATTTCCGTGGAAGGATCTCATCTCAGTATCGGTGAAAGGGTGCAACCCCTCCCGCAGTTTGAGGAGACAGTACCCCGCTTTGAGCCAGTTCTTATACCCGCCATCGTTCAGACGAGCGCTCAACTCTTCGTGTACCATGTACAAATTAAAACAAACACCAACATAAAGCAGAGCTAGATCTTAAAACAAACTGAAGAGTATGCCGACTATATCTCGGGAACGCTACATAAGAAAAGGTCAACAAAGAAACAAAAGTGCGTATCATCCGCGATGTCAAGTTTCCGCCCTTGTCTCGACTCGAACCCCGCCCATTCTCTGTCAGTGCAGTATGGGGATTGTAGTAAACTAGCTAGACTTTTCCAACTGCCGTCGGTCTGTCCTGAAACAGCGAAACTGTCTGTATACCCTGAATATGATTTATTAAAGTGATAACGACAATACAGGTAAAATAATCGAAATGAAATCATTATAAAATATAAATATGTATGTATAACTATAGGCTTAGGCCATACATTATCAGTACTCTAACTGCCTTGCCTACATAAATCCAACCTGTAGTTTACCTACATAGCAGTGCTCACCTATACAAGACTTTAGGTCATAGAATAGTAAAAGCTATAAGAAACGTATGGAAGTACAGTTGTCAGGATGGCCGAGCGGTCTAAGGCGCCAGACTCAAGGTGAAAATCCTTCCTGGGTAAAAGGGGTATTCTGGTCTCCGAATGGAGGCGCGGGTTCGAATCCCGCTTCTGACAATGTTTTTCCTTAACAAAATCAGATTGAAAGAGTCTACTCAGTGGATTCCCTCAAGTGGTGGAAAGAAAACACATGAATCCTTTTACGTTTTACCATTTTCCTAGTTATAAATGCGCTCACCTGGGCTATTTTCGAGTGATCCAGACAGAGCAGCGAAATTTCAGGTAGGAGGAAAAGAGTGTTTTCGTGTTTTCGTCCATGAGGTGGCGGCATCATCATACCAAACGCCAGAGGCAGCCCTGCATGGTAGAGTTTTACTGCTGGCTGAAAGGAGAATTTTGACTGGTCACCCTCCTAGAGATTTATTTACAGGGTATCCACATAACCAAGGTGTGGTTGTGTGTGTGTGTGTGTGTTAGAAATATATACCAAGATGTGCATTATAAGAAACGTGTGGCCTAACCCTGCAACAGTAAAGCATGCATATTTTGAGGACAGAAAACAACCCACACACCTCATTTAAGGACCAGTGGTATTCTCTGATACAGTGAATCACTTACTTAGAATTATAGGACCCAACTTCAAACAGATTTATACAACAAAGAGCAATTATGAAAATGAAAATACATTTTGTGTTGTATCAAATAATGTCATCTTTACATGAACATTTAATTAGTCTTTTAGGATGCTCACCGAAAAACAAATATCCCTCTATCTTTGTAATTGGATCTCTACGGATTCGATTAAAGCTAAAGTAGATTAGACACCCTGGAGTGTGTGTATGTGTGTGTGCACGCGCTTTGCGTCCGTACTTCCCTGCGAGTGTAAGTGCATAAATGTGGCCTGCTTAGTGAATTGAGAGGGACACAACAATGGTGTGCGTGTGATCCCAGCAGGGGGTTGTTTTAAGCAGAGGGAGATCAAAGAGACATTAGTATTCTGAAATAAATCATACGCCCAGGTCTCACTGTGAGAGTCCCCAACCCCCCTACACACACACAAACACAGGCGATCACGCACACAAACAGGCAAGTCCGTGTACACATACACACACATACACAAGCACACACAAGGATACACACACACAAGCCTGCATGCTTTTACATACACACGCACACACATCCACATATTCTCTCGCTCCACTCGGCTCAACCCACTGTCTCTCTCTTCAAAAGTCTGCCCTCCCTTACCCCGATGGGGCTTCATAACAATCTGCTCACTGGCTCTGTTTCCTTTGTTACCCTCTCAATGTTTCTCACTTTTGCACAAAATACAGTTTCCACCCACTTTCTGCAAATATGCAGTGCAGAAAAATGCTTTGTCAGAGAAAATGGTTGTTCATTTCTCAGAGAGAAAGTCAGAAACGCCAACCACATGGTTTGACATGTTTATCCTCAGGGAAGCCGCACCGTTTTTCGCTCTCGTTCTCTCGCTGTCTCTGTTTTTCAGTCTGCTACCTCTGGATGGGATGGTTTAATTTATATGTCATTGTCCTTACCTCGTGGTTCTACTGAAACGTTAGTGTTTCACTTTCTAAGGACGTACTGAGCTTCATGTTGTTAGTTTTATTAAATAGTCATTCTAGGGATGGGTATATTATTCATCGAAGACTGTCACCTGGAGATCGAAAAGAAGGAGAGAAAAAGGGAAAGGGAGATGGAGAGAGACAGAGAGGGAAGAAAGACACTGCAATCAATTTCAAATCAAATCCCATTTGTCACATACAACAGATCAAATCCCATTTGCCCGAATACAACAGGTGCAGACCTTACCGTGAAATGCTTACTTACAAGCCCTTAACCAACAATGCAGTTCAAGAAATAGAGTTAAGAAAATACATAACAATAACGAGGCTATATACAGGGGGTACCGGTACTGAGCCAATGTGAGGGGGTACAGGTTAGTCGAGGTAAAGTTTTATAAAGTGACTATGCATGGATAATAAACAGGAAGTAGCAGCAGTGTCAAAACAAAGGGGAGAGGTGGCTCAATGTAAATAGTCCGGGTGGATTAATTGTTCAGTCATATGGCTTGGGGGTAGAAGCTGTTAAGGATCCTTTTGGTCTCAGACTTGGCGCTCCAGTACCGCTTACCGTGCGGTAGCAGAGAGAACAGTCTACGACTTGGGTGACTGTAGTCTTCCTCTGACACTGCCTAGTATATAAGTCTTGGATGTCATGAATCTTGGCCCCAGTGATGTACTGGGCCATATGCGCTACCCTCTGTAGCACCTTACGGCCAGATACCAAGCGAGCAAACTGGTCAGGATGCTCTCGATGGTGCAGCTGTAGAACTTTTTGAGAGTCTAGGGAGGTGTTGTCGTACCCTTTTCACAACTGTCTGGGTGTGTTTGGACCATGATATTTCGTTGGTAATGTGGACACCAAGGAACTTGAAACCCTCTACCTGCTCCACTTCAGTCCCGTCAATGTTAATGGGGGCCTGTTCGGCCCTTGTCTTCCTATAGTCCAGGATCAGGTCCTTTGTCTTGCTCACATTGAGGGAGAGAGTGTTGTCCTGGCACTACACTGCCTTGTCTCTGACCTCCTCCATATAGGCTGTCTCATTGTTGTCGGTGATCAGGCCTACCACTGTTGTGTCGTCAGCAAACTTAATGATGGTGTTGGAGTCGTGCTTGGAAATGCAGTCGTGGGTGAACAGGGAGTACAGAAGTGGACTAAGCATGCATCCCTGAGGGGCCCCAGTGTTGACGATCAGTGTGGCAGATGTGTTGTTACAACCTGGGGGCGGCCCATATGGAAGTCCAGATTCAAGTTGCAGAGGGAGGTGTTTAGTCCCAGGGTCCTTAGCTTAGTGATGAGCTTTGTGGGCACTATGGTATTGAATGCTGAGCTGTAGTCAATGAACAGCATTCTCACAACTGTATTCCTTTTGTCCAGGTGGGAAAGGGTAGTGTGGAGTGCAATTGAGATTGCGTCATCTGTGGATCTGTTGGGACGTTATGCGAATTGGAGTGGGTCTAGGGTTTCCAGCATGATGGTGTTGATGTGAGCCATTACCAGCCTTTCAAAGCACTTCAAGACTACTGACGTGAGTGCTAAGGGGCGGTAATCATTTAGGCAGGTTACCTTCGCTTTCTTGGGCACAGAGACTATGGTGGTCTGCTTGAAACATGTAGGTGTTACAGACTCGGTCAGGGAGAGGTTGAAAACGTCAGTGAAGACACTTGCCAGTTGGTCAGCGCATGCTTTGAGTATGTGTCCTGGTAATCCGTTTGGCCCCACATCTTTGTGAATGTTGACCTGTTTAAACGTCTTGCTCACATCGACCACAGAGGGTGTGATCACACAGTCTTCCTGAACAGCTGGTGCTCTCATGCATGCTTCAGTGTTGCTTGCCTCAAAGCGAGCATAAAAGGCATTTAGCTCGTCTGGGAGTCTTTGTAGTCCGTAACATTTTCAAGCCCTGCCACGTCCGACGAGCATCCGAGCCGGTGTAGTGGGATTAAATTCTTTGTTCTTTCATATGTAGAATTAGAATGAGTAAAATGTTGTTTTATGACTTGAGCATGTGTGTGGGACTGAGGAGACTTAGGGTCAGAATAGTTCTTAAGTGACGCTGGTGACACAGAGAGCAAACAGCATATGCCCCAGTGTCTACAGGAACAATAGCAAGCAGTTGTCAATACAGTTATCATCACTCCCACAAAGGATATCGTGACACATACATAGGCACACGTCTGAAGGCATCCAGTGTTTTAGAAAAACAATCAGATCCACGAAAGGTGAACACTCTGCTCCTGGCAGTAACTCAAACATGTGATTATGAGGTCGTGTGCATGTGTACGATTGTGTAATTGTCTGTGAGTGTCTGTGTTCCCACACGTGTATCTGCATATGTGTGTGTGTGTACTTTGATAGCCACCCACATGAATATGCAGATGTATTTCAGGGAGCGTATGTGCTCGGCATTAAGCCCACTCTCCACTGCTGACCCAATTTCACACCGCATATTTTGTGTGTGTGTGTGTGTGTGTGTGTGTGTGTATGCATCTATGACTGTTATTGCATTTCACCACCCTAAAGCAGTGAGTGATGGAGACTCAACCAGACAGGCATGCATGTGTGTGTGTGTGTGTGTGTGTGTATGTGTGTGTGTGTATGTTACCTCTCCTGTGTGTGAGTTCATATAAAACAAACAGGTCATTAATGTAGTTTTCTCCCCACCCAGAGTGTCACAGTAGGAAACATGTTACATTACTCACATGTGATGCCCGGAGGTTTAATACTGACCTGGGATTCAATCATCACACACTCTGTCTGCACCCTGAGAAGCATCACACACACACATATAAACAAACACGCGAGCACACACACACACGCACACACACTGAGAGAGAGGTTAGTCAGTGACCCGTGAGGTGAGAACACATTTTGAACTGAAGGTGAGACATTTGGCGAGAGTAATTTTTCATGGCCGACCAAAGAATCTGACATTTGGAACTGTGGTGTGTGTGTGTGAGAGATATATAGTGCATTCGGAAATTATTCAGACCCATTGACTTTTTCTACATTTTGTTACATTACAGCCTTATTCTAAAATGTATGAAATAGTATTTTTCCCTCATCCATCTACACACAATACCCCATAATGACAAAGCGAAAAAATGTTTTTAGACATTTTTGCTAATTTATAAAAAATAAAAAAACAGAAATACCGTATAAGTATTCAGACCCTTTACTATGAGACTCGAAATTGAGCTCAGATACATCCTGTTTCCATTGATCATCCTTGAGATGTTTCTACAACTTGATTGGAGTCCACCTGTGGTAAATTCAATTGATTGGACATAATTTGGAAAGGTACACACCTGTCTATATACGGTCCCACAGTTGACAGTGGCCTCCATCATGTCATACAGCTAAAGGTTAAATACTTCTTC
Organism: Oncorhynchus kisutch; assembly: GCF_002021735.2. Classification (NCBI taxonomy): domain Eukaryota; kingdom Metazoa; phylum Chordata; class Actinopteri; order Salmoniformes; family Salmonidae; genus Oncorhynchus; species Oncorhynchus kisutch. Next base: position 10,529,724 of record NC_034200.2, on the reverse strand, counting down.
TTTTTTACAGGATTGTGTCAAGAAACAGATCTGAGGAAGTGTAGCAAAAAATGCCTGCAGCATTTAAGATCCCCAAGAACACAGTGGCCTCCATCATTATTAAATGGAAGAAGTTTGGAACCACCAACACTTCCTAGATCTGGCCGCCTGGCCAAACTGAGCAATCGGGGGGTAAGGGTCTCTAGAGCTCCAGAGTTCCTCTGTGGAGGTGGGAGAACCTTCCAGAAGGACAACCATCTCTGCAGCACTCCACCAATCAGGCCTTTATGGTAGAGTGGCCAGAAGGAAGCCACTTTTCAGTAAAAGGCACATGACTGCCCCGCTTGGAGTTTGCAAAAAGGCACCTAAAGGAGAAACAAGATTCTCTGGTCTGATGAAACCAAGATTGAACTCTTTGTCCAGTATGCCAATCGCCATGTCTGGAGGAAACCTGGCACCATCTTTCCAGTGAAGCAATGGTGGTGGCAGCATCATGCTGTGGGGATGTTTTTCGGTGGGAGGGACTGGGAGACTAGTCAGGATTAAGGAAAAGATGACCAGAGCAAAGTACAGAGAGATCCTTGATGAAAAATCTGCTCCAGTGCGCTCAGGAACTCAGACTGGGGTGAAGATTCACCTTCCAACAGGACAACGACCCTAAGTACACAGTCAAGACAACACAGGAGTGGCATCGGGTCAAGTCTCTGAATGTCCTTGAGTGGCCCAGCCAGAGCCCGGATTTGACCCCGATCAAACATCTCTTGAGAGACCTGAAAATAGCTGTGCAGCGATGCTCCCCATTAAACCTGACAGAGCTTGAGAGGATCTGCAGACAGGAATGGGAGAAACTTCCCAAACACAGGTGTGCCAAGCTTGTAGTGTCATACCCAAGAAGACACAAGGTTGTAATCGCTGCCAAAGGCGCTTCAACAAAGTATCGAGTAAAGGGTCTGAATACTTACGTAAATATGATATTTCAGTTTTTTTGTTGTTGGATAAATTAGCTAACACTTCTAAAAACCTGTTTTTGTTTCGTCATTATGGGGTATTGTGTGTAGATTGATGAGGGGAAAAAACAATTGAATCCATTTTAGAATAAGGCTGTAACGTAACAAAATGTGGAAAAGGTCAAGGGGTCTGAATACTTTCCTAATGCACTGTATAAAGAGTTTTTCTGTCTGATATGATTTTCTTCCCCAGTGCTTTTCCATAGAATTTTCATAAATAATATTTTCAAGAAATAAATATAAATCGATCCATTTTTTTTGTGATTAAGCTTGCTTCTCCCAGTGATGATACAGGTGACATACTTACAGAGGGAGCAGCTCATTGGATAAACACTAGATGGCGATAACGAGAGGGAAAGGATTTGTTCATTGTTTTAACCATGGTTGGGGAGTAACGGATTACATGTAAATCCCTTGCATGTAAGGGATTACAAAAAACGGTCATTGTAATCCCTTACATTACCAGCAAAAACATTGCAATCAGATTACAGATACTTCTGAAAAACTAGATGATTACTTCGAGGATTACTTTTCAATTCAGAAAGGATGTTTGAGGAAAAAAGCTTTGACACTTCTCTGTGTTTGATGGATCGCAGGATAAGAGCAGGAATAGGCTTTTGTAGGCTACAGTCCAAACTATGTCTTCCAATGGTGCGACTGCTGTCGTCATCCTAAGATTATCCAACTTGAAAGAACGCTTGGAGGTAAGGATACGATACGGATATCACTTATTAATGATGTTTACAAAGTGCATTGATGTGAATCGCACTGCTGCTCTCTCATTTAGTTATTTGCACTTTACGGATTGTGGTTGTTGTGGATGGCTGTTCACAACTCTAAATGTGCATTTGAACCCAATAATGGTTGAACTCAAGAAGTTTAAGCTGCTTATAAATCATTGTTTTTGAAACCAGTGGACAGCCAGTGAAAAATGTGCTCTTGCAACAGCTGCATAGTGCGGATCCCAGTTTATAGAATAAAAGTGGGGCTTTAATTCATGCTGATTAAAAAAATTCCATAGACCTAATGAACACATGCTTAAACTCGCACACTTTTAGACTTAAAGTGACAATAAATATACAGTATGAGTCAAATGTTTGGACACACCTACTCATTCCAGGGTTGTTCTTTATTTGGACTATTTTCTACATTATAGAATAATAGTGAAGACATCCAAACTATGAAATAACACATATGGAATCATGTAGTAACCAAAAAAGTGTTAAACTTATATGTTTTATTTGAGATTCTTCAAAGTAGCCACCCTTTGCCTTGATGACAGCTTTGCACACTCTTGGCCTTCTCTCAACCAGCTTCATGCGGTAGTCACCTGGAATGCATTTCAATTAACAGGTGAGCCTTGTTAAAAGTTCATTTGTGGAATTTCTTTCCTTTTTAATGTGTTTGAGCCAATGAGTTGTGTTGTGACAAGGTAGGGGTGGTATACAGAAGATAGCCCTATTTGGTACAAGACCAAGTCCATATTATGGTAAGAACAGCTCAAATAAGCAAAGAGAAATGGCAGTCCGTCATTACTTTAAGACATGAAGGTCCGGAAAATGACAAGACATTTTTAAGTTTCTTCAAATGCAGTCGCAAAAACCATCAGGCGCTATGATGAAACTGGCTCTCATGAGGACCACCACAGGAAGACCCAGAGTTACCTCTGCTGCAGAGGATAAGTTCATTAGCATTACCAGCCTCAGAAATTGCAACCCAAATAAATGCTTTACAGAGTTCACATCTCAGCATCAACTGTTCAGAGGAGACTGCGTGAATCAGGGCTTCATGGTCAAATTGCTGCAAAGAAACCACTACTGAAGGACACCAAAAGGAGACAAGACTTTCTTGGGCCAAGAAACATGAGCAATGGACGTTAGACCAAATTTTTGGTTCCAACTGCTGTGTTTTTGTGAGACGCAGAGAAGGTGAATGGATTATATCCACATGTGTGGTTCCCACAGTGAAGCATGGAGGTGGAGGTGTGATGGTGTGGGGGTTCTTTGCTGGTGACACTGTCTGTGAATTATTTAGAATTCAAGGCACACTTAACCAGCATGACTACCACAGAATTCTGCAGCGATACGCCATCCCATCTGGATTGCGCTTAGTGGGGCTATCATTTGTTTTTCAACAGGACAATGACCCAAAACACACCTCCAGGCTGTGTAAGGGCCATTTGACCTAGAAGGAGAGTGATGGAGTGATACATCAGATGACCTGGTCTCCACAACCCAATTGAGATGGTTTGGGATGAGTTGAACCTCAGAGTGAAGGAAAAGCACCCAAGAAGTGCTCAGTATATGTGGGAACTCCTTCAAGATGGTTGGAAAATCATTCCTGATGAAGCTGGTTGAGCAAATGCAAAAAGCTGTCATTAAGAAAAAGCGTGGCTACTTTGAAGAATCCAAAATCTAAAATATATTTGTTTAACACTTTTTTGGTTACTACATGATTCCATATGGGTTATTACATAGTTTTGATGTCTTCACTACTATTCTACAATATAGAAAATAGTATAAAATAAAGAAAAACCCTGGAATGAGCAGGTGTTGTCCAAACTTCTGACTGGCACTGTATACCCATTGATTCTTGATTATTATAATTTATAAATGCCTCATGAGCTTAGTTCAACTGTCACACTCTATGAGATCCCAAAATATAAACTTGTTTTTCTCCAGTGTTTGTAAACATTGTAAATGTCAACAACTGTTGACATAGCCTCATAACATGGATAAAGCAATAGTGTTGATATCATGGATGGACAGTCCTTGCATCCATAGCTCTGTCTAGCAATCTGAGAGTGGTTACATTTCTCCAGGCCGATCCCTCAGCATTTTACCAAAACAGAGGCTGGGCGGCCATTTTGTTATTGTTTAATCTGTGGATTAAACAATCGACTGATAGCAAAGGCAGCATACGGCATTCATTTTTCACATGTAAATAACACTTTTCGGTAGTGCTCAAAACATGCCTTTCCATGAGCGCAGCATTTATTTTTCAAATCAACGAGCCCAATCAGTCCTCCATGACAACAAAATCATAAACAGCAGAGTAGGGCTGGCTAATAAGTCCTTAGTATTGGGGTCATGCTCAGGTAAAACAATTTGGCTAATCTATACTTCCATATTTCCAAGTCCTATTTTTGAAGATCAATGGGTTTAATATTTATTGGAATGACTGGAATTCTGATAGACTTTGGTTAGGTCGGGGTGTGATTTGGGTGGGCATTCTAGTTTTTCTATTTCTTTGTTGGCCGGGTAGGGTTCCCAATCAGAGGCAGCTGTCTATCGTTGTCTCTGATTGGGGATCATACTTAGGCAGCCCGTTTTCCCACCTTTGATTGTGGGATCTTGTTTTTCCATAGTTGCTGTCTAGCCCTGCAGAACTTTACGTTTGGTTTTAATTTTTGTTGTTTTGTCCGAGTTCAGTATTAAGAATCATGAACACTTTCCACGCTGTGCTTTGGTCTCATTCATCTAACGACGGATGTAACAGCAATAGGTTAGAAGAAGCCTACATAACCAACCCATAAAGTAAAATGTAACATCCATATATGGCCAACTATGTAAACCTTAACATTGATTTATTCTGCAATAGATGTTGTTCAATTGGCAACATACATTTTTGTCTTCTTCTAATGCCTCTTTAGGGGAAAGTAATCTAAATGTAACGGAATGTAATCAGATTACGTTACTGAGTTTGGGTAATCCAAAAGTTACCGTTACTGATAAAAAATAATTGGACAGGGAACTGAAACAGATTACATTTATAAAGTAACCTACCAAACCCTGGTTTTAACCATTGGTTTTAACATATTGTTCTCTCTCTGGTGTCCGTACATGTATTTCATGTGGATTCTCCAGCTCTGTCTTTCTCTAAATCCCTCTGTTTCTAACCCCCCCCCCCCAGGGCCCTCTCTCTCTCTGTAGCTCTGCCAGTTGATTGGCGTAGGAGCCTCAGGTGACCCTCTACATGCCCAGACCCTTGCCCAGGCCAGAATACACACACACACACACGGTCCCATGGATGTTACAGGGCGCTAGTTCAGGGGATTAGAGAAGCAGAGACAATGCCAATCTGCTAGCCAGCATGTTTACAAGGAGCCTCAGTGAGTGGGCCTCTCTTCCTCTCGCTGTTCTCTCTATTCTCCTTTGATCTCAGTGACGAGTGTTTCTCTGCTCCTCTGCTACATCAGACCTGCATCCATCTCAGCCCGTCTGTGTGTACAGATAATAATGTAATAACAATGTTCGGAATGGAGTGAATGGAATGGTGTCAAACATGGATGTGGTTGATACCATTCCATTTACTCAATTCCAGCCATTATTATGATCCGTCCTCCCCTCAGCAGCCTCCACTGGTGTGCACTCAGAGACCTTACAGAGACCCACATGTCACATTAGATCCAGCAGAACACCTCTGTCCCGGCCCCCTCTCTCAAGAGCACCTCTCTACCCTTCTCTCTCTCTCTCTGTCTCTCTCTCTCTCTCTCTTTCTCTCTCTCTGTCTCTCTCTCTCTCTGTCTCTGTCTGTCTGTCTCTCTCTCTCTCTCTCTCTCTCTCTGTCTCTCTCTCTCTCTCTCTCTCTCTCTCTCTCTCTCTGTCTCTGTCTCTCTCTCTCTCTCTCTCTCTGTTTCTCTCTCTCTCTCTCTGTCTCTGTCTCTCTCTCTCTCTCTGTTTCTCTCTCTCTGTCTCTCTCTCTCTCTGTCTCTCTCTCTCTCTGTCTCTCTGTCTCTCTCTCTGTTTCTCTCTCTCTGTCTCTCTCTCTCTCTGTCTCTCTCTCTCTCTGTTTCTCTCTCTCTGTCTCTCTCTCTCTCTGTCTCTCTCTCTCTCTCTGTCTCTCTCTCTCTCTGTCTCTCTCTCTCTCTGTCTCTCTCTCTCTCTCTGTCTCTCTCTCTCTCTCTCTCTCTCTCTCTCTCTCTCTCTCTCTCTCTGTCTCTGTCTCTCTCTCTCTCTCTGTTTCTCTCTCTCTGTCTCTCTCTCTCTGTTTCTCTCTCTCTGTCTCTCTCTCTCTCTCTGTCTCTCTGTCTCTCTCTCTCTCTCTGTCTCTCTCTCTCTCTATCTTTGTCCGCCTTCCTTTCTCTCTGACAGTACAGAGTGGTGGAGATGAACACTGACATTCAGTACAGTAAAAGGGTTTCAGTGCAGGACAGTATGTGTGCGTATGTGTCTGCATGTGTGTGCCTGTGTCTGTGCATGCTTCTGTACACTGAGTATACCAAACGTTAGGAACACCTTCCTAATATTGAGTTGCACCCCCCCACCCCCCCACCCCGCCGTTGCCCTCAGAACAGCCTCAATTCGTTGGAGCATGGACTCTACAAGGTGTTGAAAGCGTTCCACAGGGATGTTGACCCCAATGCTTCCCACAGTTGTGTCAAGTTGGCTGGATGTCCATTGGGTGGTGGACCATTCTTGATACACACAGGAAACTGTTGAGAATTGAAACACACAGCAGAGTTGCAGTTCTTGACACAAACCGGTGCAACTGGCACCTACTACCAAACCTTGTTCAAAGGCACTTCAATCTTTTGTCTTGCCCATTCACCCTCTGAATGGCACACATACACAATCCATGTCTTAAAAATCCTTCTTTAACCTGCCCCCCCCCCCCCCTTCATCTACACTGATTGAAGTGGATTTAACAAGTGACATCAATAAGGGATCATAGGTTTCACCTGGATTCACCTGGTCAGTCTATGTCATGGAAAGAGCAGGTGTTCTTAATGTTTTGTACACTCACTCAGTGTATGTCATCATGGCTTTGTCCTATTGTCTGGGCCCATGATTCCGAACAACATTTTGATGTTGTACTCTCATTCTTTATAATTATGATAATTGGATAATCATTTAATAATCTGTTAATCAGTCCTAAATGGCTATTTGGGTTAAATTTGATAAACCGCTTTAGTGGCCACTCATCTATCCAGATTAAACCTGGATTATTAAAAACCTCAGGACAATAACAGAACTAAATGGACCGGATTAGGAACAGGGATTACAGAGAGAAAGTCCAGTTTTCGTGTGTGTGTGTGTGTGTGTGTGTGTGTGTGTGTGTGTGTGTGTGTGTGTGTGTGTGTGTGTGTGTGTGTGTGTGTGTGTGTGTGTGTTGAGTCGAAGCACAGGACCAGCAGGGTTAAACTGACCCTCTCTAATACCTCTCACTTTTCTTCTCTTTGGCTGGCCCAGTGTTCCTTTATCTCTGTATTCCTCATTGGAGTGTTCTCTCTGTTCTGGTTCTTTCCACAGAGCTCTTCTGCTAAACTAAACCCTCTCTTCAATTCACTTCAAGGGCCTCTGCTTTAGAAAACCTCCCTCTCTCTCCTTCCCCCCCCCCTCCCTCCACCCTCCCTCTCTCTATTCTTTAGCCCAGGGTGGGTAGTGAGTTTAATGAATTCTCTTTTCTCTCTCAAGCGAGGCACTGAAAGCTGATTTCTGATTACAAGAGGTGAGAGAGGGGGTTATTTTTGGGGTTGATGTTTCAACATCAAACTGGGTGGTTAGGACTGGGGTCACTGTTGTGATGAGCCCACAGGAATAGGATGAAGTTGGCGTAGACACTGACCCTAGGTCAGTTTTGCGTTTTCACTCTCTAATAAGGTTGGGATTTGGGGAGGGGGGGGAGGGGGGGATCTGATCCTGGAGCTGTGCACTGAAGCAGACCCACAGGTACACAGCTGTTAGACACCCCATCACAGCAGATAGACCGGTGATGGATCAGCTCTGAGCCCTTGTGAAAACCTGTTTCTCCTTAGTTCTGATTGGATATGGAAATGCATTATCTGGTTTATGAGGGGGAATTGTTTAATCAAATAATAGTGTTAGTGGGTAAAGAAAAACACATTCCATAATGCGTTGTCTCCCATCAGGGCGTGATTATCTGCTTCCTGATTACAGCGGGCACTACTCTGGGACACCTATTAAATAATTACACAGATGTTGAGGTGACGAGGGGACAATGTTCCCGAGGTGTGTAAGACGAAGACACACCCACAAACTCTGACCCCTGTGTTTTCCCCCCTATGTGGTATGGTAAAGAGCTGCTAATCTCTCCAGTTGACCTCAGGAGTGTGTGTGTGCATGTGTGTGTGTGTGTGTGTGTGTGTGTGTGTGTGTGTGTGTGTGTGTGTGTGTGTGTGTGTGTGTGTGTGTGTGTGTGTGTGTGTGTGTGTGTGTGTGTGTGTGTGTGTGTGTGTGTGTGTGTGTGTGGAAAAGCCAGAGGAGTTCTCTCAGGCCCTCGGTGTCCTTATAGGGGCACAGTCTGTCAACACATTACACAGCAGTGAGTGGGTGTGTGTGTGTGTGTTTACGTGGAGAAGTTTTTTTGACCCGACAGAGATCCGTTTCGGCTCGAAACGTTGTCAATAAAGCAGTGAATTGGGAGAATATTGGCATTGACTGAATGTATGCGTCAGTGTCTGTGTGTAACGGCCGTCTGTGGTGGAAGAAGAAGACGACCAAGGTGCAGCGTGGTATGTGTCCATATCTTTTAATAAAGAACTTGAACACAGAACAAAAACAATAAACCGACAACCGAAAACAGTTCTGGCTGATGCAGACACCCAACAGAAAACAGAAAACAATCACCCACGAAACACAATAGAAAACAGGCTCCCTAAATATGGTTCTCAATCAGGGACAACGATTGACAGCTGCCTCTGATTGAGAACCATAACAGGCCAAACACAGAAATAGCAAATCTTAGAAAAACTACCATAGACAACCCACCCAACTAACGCCCTGACCATACTAAAACAAAAGACATAACAAAAGAACTAAGGTCAGAACGTGGCTGTATGTTTTGTGTTGTGTGTGTGTGTGTTTATTTATTTTCTCCACCTTATTTATTATGTTGAAGTCACATGGACTAATTAGTCCCTAGAAGAAGCCCAGGGCCATTTTTGAAATCCCAATGTTTAAAAAACAAGTCCAAATCCACCCCTCTGTCTGAATTTGGAAGTGGACCTGGCTGCTGTCTGAACCACACACACGTTATTTATCTTTTACATGTGTTGGGCAGGTGAGAAAAATACCCACACTGCATACAGGAACCACTTCCACAAGTCTGTAGTGTGTGTGTGTGTGTGTGTGTGTGTGTGTGTGTGTGTGTGTGTGTGTGTGTGTGTGTGTGTGTGTGTGTGTGTGTGTGTGTGTGTGTGTGTGTGTGTGTGTGTGTGTGTGTGCTTATGCAATCCTTTGTGTGTTAGAAAGCTGTGTTACCCAGAGTAGTTTAATATTTCAACTTGCCCTCTAAAGTTAGGATACCCCAGGCTACCTCCTGTCAGACAGAACAAACACACAAGTACGCGCACACACACACACGCACGGACAGACACACACACACACACACGTGTGCATACGCGTACACACACATACGCACAAAGCCTTAAGGACCCGCGACCTGTCAGAAATCACAATCTAGATGTCAAGGGCAGAGTGTGTTAGTGAGTGTGACAGAGAGAGAGAGGGGAGAGAGACAGAGATAGATGAAGGGAGAGACAGAGAGAGAGAGAGAGAGAGAGAGAGAGATGGAGAGAGACAGAGATAGATGGAGGGAGAGAGAGAGAGGGACGGAGAGAGAGAGAGAGAGAGAGAGGGACGGAGATAGATGAAGGGAGAGACAGAGAGAGAGAGAGAGAGAGAGAGAGAGAGAGAGTGAGAGAGAGAGAGAGAGAGAGATGGAGAGAACATGAAGGGACAGAGGGAGGATGGCTTTTTACTTTAATGGGCATATCAAATGTTGTCCTAGTGATGTGTTTGGACAACACACAACATTAAAGTATCCCTAACCCTGATCTCAGCTGACACTCCAATAGGTCTGTCCCAACTGACCTATGCTGTCTGTGCCACATTTCCGTTCCAGAGTTGAATTCACATGTGAACCAGTGTGTGTGTGTGTGTGCATGTGTTTGTGGTGTGAGCGCGTACATGTATTTTATAGAGAGAGCCTACCAAAACACCTCACAGATTTATACAGTACTTTTCCTTAAAGCCTTTGGTTTCTCGTACGTAGACAAGTTTGGGAGAGGTAAGAGTAACTGAGGCTAGGAAAAGAGAGGAGGGGAGGAGAAGTGGAGGAGAGATGAACAGACTGGAAAGGAGGAGTGGATAGAGGGTCTTCCTGTGCCATATGGCTGGGGTTGGGTTCAGACAGATAAAATGTTGCCTAGCATTCACAATGCTTAACAACACACAAATGAATCTTTAACACACACACACACACACACACACATACACACCCACACAATGGTTAACATGTGAATGAAACTCTGACACATCCATCTACACAGTGACTTAAATGTTAGGGGTCTGGGTGATGGGTTGGACTGTTCCTGCCTGTGTGTGTGTGCGTGTGTGTGTGTGTGTGTCCGTGAGAGGTTGAGGAGTGTGTGCACGAGGGTGTGCATCACCAGTCACTCCCCACTTCCCTTCCACCTGACTGCCTGTTTTTGTGTGTGTGAGTGTTTGTGCCTGTGTGTGTCTATGTGAGTGTGTGAGTGTAGGCCTGTCTTTGTGTGTGAATGGGGGCTTTGTCCCGCAATCTGTGACTCTCTACCCCGACAGATTTCTAATGATTTTCCAATGGTGATTTAGGTGTGCGTGTGTGTGTGCGTGTGTGTGTGTGTGTGTGTGTGTGTGTGTGTGTGTGTGTGTGTGTGTGTGTGTGTGTGTATGCGTGCATTCAGCCATCTCTTCTTTCTCCTGCTCATCCATTCTTCATGCTGGCAGTTTTGTGTTCTCTTCCTGAGAATGTCTCCATCTGACCTTTACCCAAGCTTTATGTACCTCTGTAGTTGAGTGAGTGTAGCGCGTGTCGTCGGAAGGAGGATGAGACCAAGGCTCAGCGTTCCTTGAGTTCCACATAATCTTTATTACCGAAGTGAAACTTTAGACAAAACAATAAACAATAAAGAAAACAGAGTCCGAACAGCTTCCTTGTGCAAACTAACCGCACACAAAACGAAGAACAAGATCCCACACAGAAGGAGGGGAAAAAAAGCTGCCTAAGTATGATTCCCAATCAGAGACAACGATAGACAGCTGTCCCTGATTGAGAACCGTAACTGGCCAAACACAAAGAAATAGAAAACATAGAAACATGAACATAGAATGCCCACCCAAATCACACCCTGACCAAACCAAAAATAGAGACATAAAAAGCTCTCTACGGTCAGGGCGTGACAGGGAGAAAATGGTATAAGTGTGTTTGTGAATGTTTGCGATTAAGTATGTGTGTGTGTCGGTGTGTGTGCGTCACAGGGACTCCCACCTCTTGTGACCCAGGTCCCCTGATCTCTGTGTCTCTCCATAAATATTTCCATTGTCATTCCAGACAGGAATTTACACACTTCACATCATTGACCTACATACAGACACGCCTATATTTCAGCTAGCTGTATAATACTGCCATAATATACTGTTATATTACCAACAGTACTGTCACCTGTATAATACTGCCATAATATACTGCTATATTACCAACAGTACTGTCACCTGTATAATACTGCCATAATATACTGTTATATTACCAACAGTACTGTCACCTGTATAATACTGCCATAATATACTGCTATATTACCAACAGTACTGTCACCTGTATAATAATGCCATAATATACTGTTATATTACCAACAGTACTGTCACCTGTGTAATACTGCCATAATATACTGCTATATTACCAACAGTACTGTCACCTGTATAATACTGCCATAATATACTGCTATATTACCAACAGCACTGTCACCTGTATAAAAATGCCATAATATACTGCTATATTACCAACAGTACTGTCACCTGTATAATACTGCCATAATATACTGCTATATTACCAACAGTACTGTCACCTGTATAATACTGCCATAATATACTGCTATATTACCAACAGCACTGTCACCTGTATAAAAATGCCATAATATACTGCTATATTACCAACAGCACTGTCATCTGTATAATACTGCCATAATATACTGCTATATTACCAACAGTACTGTCACCTGTATAATACTGCCATAATATACTGCTATATTACCAACAGCACTGTCACCTGTATAAAAATACCATAATATACTGCTATATTACCAACAGCACTGTCATCTGTATAATACTGCCATAATATACTGCTATATTACCAACAGCACTGTCACCTGTATAATACTGCCATAAATACTGCTATATTACCAACAGTACTGTCACCTGTATAATACTGCCATAAATACTGCTACATTACCAACAGTACTGTCACCTGTATAATACTGCCATAATATACTGCTATATTACCAACAGCACTGTCACCTGTATAAAAATACCATAATATACTGCTATATTACCAACAGCACTGTCATCTGTATAATACTGCCATAATATACTGCTATATTACCAACAGCACTGTCACCTGTATAATACTGCCATAAATACTGCTATATTACCAACAGTACTGTCACCTGTATAATACTGCCATAAATACTGCTATATTACCAACAGTACTGTCACCTGTATAATACTGCCATAATATACTGCTATATTACCAACAGTACTGTCACCTGTATAATACTGCCATAATATACTGCTATATTACCAACAGTACTGTCACCTGTATAATACTGCCATAAATACTGCTATATTACCAACAATACTGTCACCTGTATAATACTGCCATAATATACTGCTATATTACCAACAGTACTGTCACCTGTATAATACTGCCATAATATACTGCTATATTACCAACAGTACTGTCACCTGTATAATACTGCCATAATATACTGTTATATTACCAACAGCACTGTCACCTGTATAAAAATACCATAATATACTGTTATATTACCAACAGCACTGTCACCTGTATAATACTGCCATAAATACTGCTATATTACCAACAGTACTGTCACCTGTATAATACTGCCATAAATACTGCTATATAACCAACAGTACGGTCACCTGTATAATACTGCCATAATATACTGCTATATTACCAACAGCACTGTCACATGTATAATACTGCCATAATATACTGTTATATACCAATCTGTCCCACTTCTGGTCAGAACCTCCGGTCCCAACTTCCGGACTTGTCTCCATGCTGATGTGCTGTTTGTTGTTACTTTGATGCTACTTGGCTACCTGCCAACTGTACGTTTTTTACTTTTTACAACTGTTTAATCAAAATAGTAATTTGACACATTTAAGTTTTTTTTTACCCTGGATGCTTTACCTGGACATGGTTCTACAGGACCTCCACTGGCCGAAGCTAAGTAGTAACTATGCCATCTAACTGCAGCCGCTGTACTCATAATATACAGGAAAACTATCACCTTATGGTGAGGATAGCCGTGCTGCAAGCCCAACTTCAGATGCAATCCTTAGAGGCAAGGGTAATCTAAGTGTAGGAAATGACGAAACAGCATCTGTGTCATCAGTAAGTACAGATAGTAGTATAAATCCCCTCGCACAGTCCCCGCAGCCGGACCATTTTCTCAAGGTTTCTGGAAGGAAATACTGTAGGCATGCTCAACCGGTGTCCGCTCATTCAGCCGGTTCTCCCCATTGAGCAATGAGAAGGTCAACCCTTCTCTGGTCTCTCCTCCACCCGTTACGGGGTCTGAGCCGCCGAAGCCTCCCACAATTAGCTATGACAAATTGAAAACATTAGTCATTGTTGACTCCGTTACCTGCAATATTAGACTTAAAAATAATCATTCAGCGATCATACAGTGTTTACCAGGGGGCAGGGCTACCGACGCAAAGGCTAATCTGAAGATGGTGCTGGCTAGGCTAAAGCTGGCGAGTGTAGAGAGTATAGAGGTATTGTAATCCATTTCGGCACCAACGATGTTAGGATGAAACAGTCAGAGGTCACCAAGCGCAACATAGCTTCAGGGTGTAAATCAGTTAGAAAGATGTGTCGGCATCGAGTAATTGTCTCTGGCCCCCTCCCAGTTAGGGGAGGTGATGAGCTCTACAGCAGAGTCTCACAACTCAATCGCTGGTTGAAAACTATTTTCTGCCCCTCTCAAAAGATACAATTTTGAGATAATTGACCCTCTTTCTGGGGCTCATCCACAAACAGGACCAAGCCTGGCCTGCTGAGGAGTGACGGACTCCATCCTAGCTGGAGGGGTGCTCTCATCTTATCTATCAACATAGACAGGGCTCTAACTCCTCTAGCTTCACAATGAGATAGGGTGCAGGCCAGGCAGCAGGCTGGCCTATGCTAGTGGAGTCTGCCACTAGCATAGTCAGTGTAGTCAGCTCAGCTATCCCCATTGAGACCGTGTCTGTGCCTCGACCTAGGTTGGGCAAAACTAAACATGGCGGTGTTCACTTTGGCAATCTCACTGGAATAAACACCTCCTCCATTCCTGTCAGTATTGAAAGAGATTGTGATATCTCACATCTCAAAATAGGGTTACTTCATTTTAGATCCCTCACATCCAAAGGCAGTTATGGTCACTGAACTAATCACTGATCATAATCTTGACGTGATTGGCCTGACTGAAACATGGCTCGATCACTTTTTATAGATATTTGTAACGTAGATGCTGGGAGTCGAGAAGCAGGTGCAGGTGGTAAGTTTAATATAACAAATAACATGGAACAATACAACGTAGGAGTAGCGTCAAGACATGAACAACAGAAACAATACTGCCTAGGGAAGGTACCTAATGGAGTGCCAGATAAAGGGGAGGTAATGGAGTCCAGGTGTGCTTAATGATGATGCGCATGTACGCGTAATGATGAAAGCCAGGTGCGTGTAATGATGTTTCCCAGGACCAGTGGTTAATAAACCAGTGACGTCAAATGCCGGAGGGGAGGAGCGGGAGTAGACGTGACACTACTGTTTACAGGCCTCCTGGTTTGTATACAGCATTCCTCATTTCTCTTCCCTGAATTCCTATCGGACGTTGTTATCATGGCAGATAATATTCACATTTTTGGTGACTTTAATATTCACATGGAAAAGTCCACAGACCCACTCCAAAAGGCTTTTGGAGCCATCATCGACTCAGTGGGTTTTGTCCAACATGTCTCCGGACCTACTCACTGCCACAGTCATACCCTGGACATAGTTTTGTCCCATGGAATAAATATCTAAACGTTTTTCCTCATAATCCTGGACTATCGGACCAACATCTTATTATGTTTTCAATTGCAGCAAAGAATCTGCTTAAACCCCAACCAAGAATCCCAAAATATTACTATATGCCTTTCCAGACTCCCTCTACCTACCCAAGGACTTCGAAGTACAAAAATTGGTTAACCACCTAACTGAGGAATTAAATGTAATCTTGTGTAATATGCTAGATGCAGTCGCACCCCTAAAAACAAAACACATTTGTCACAAGAAACTAGCTCCCTGATATACAGAAAGGACCTAGGATCAATGGAGATACTCAAGTTTTTTAATCCTGTATCTCTTGACGCATTCATGAAAATAGAAATGGCCTCTAAACCTTCAAGCTGCATACAGGACCCTATTCCAACTAAACTACTGACAGAGCTGCTTCCTGTGCTTGGCCCTGCTATGTTGAACATAATAAATGGCTCACTATCCACCAGATGTGTACCAAACTCACTAAAAGTGGCAGTAATAAAGCCTCTCTTGAAAAAGCCAAACCTTGACCCAGAAAACGTTTAAAAAAAACAAATCTCGCATTCCTCTCAACATTATTTGGAAAAGCTGTTGCACGGCAACTCACTGCCTTCCTGAAGACAAATAAAGTATATGAAATGCTACAGTCTAGTTTTAGACCCCATCATAGCACTGAGACTGCACTCGTGAAGGTGGTATATTACCTTTTAATGGCGTCAGACCAAGGCCCTGCATCTGTCCTCGTGCTCCTAGACCTTAGTGCTGCTTTTGACACCATTGATCATCACATTCTTTTGGAGAAATTGGAAACCCTAATTGATCTGCAGGGACAAGTTCTTGCCTGGTTTAGATCTTGTCTGTTAGAAAGATATCAGTTCGTCTCTGTGGATGGTTTGTCCACTGACAAATCAATTGTAAGTTTCAGTGTTCTTCAAGGTTCCGTTTTAGGACCACTGTTGTTTTCACTATATATTTTACCTCCATTCGGAAACATAATGTTAACTTTCACTGCTATGTGAAAGATACACAGCTGTAAAAAAAATTGTTGTTGTTTTGTGTTGTTGAATTTTTACCCCTTTTTCTCCCCAATTTCGTGGTATCCAATTGTTAGTAGCTACAATCTTGTCTCATCGCTATAACTCCCGTACGGGCTCGGGAGAGACGAAGGATGAAAGTCATGCGTCCTCCGATACACAACCCAACCAAGCCGCACTGCTTCTTAACACAGCGCGCATCCAACCCAGAAGCCAGCCGCACCAATGTGTTGGAGGAAACACTGTGCACCTGGCAACCTTGGTTAGCGCGCACTGTGCCCAGCCCCCCACGGGAGTTGCTGGTGCGCGATGAGACAAGGATATCCCTACCGGCCAAGCTCTCCCTAACCTGGACGACACTAGGCGAATTGTGCGTTGCCCCACGGACCTCCCGGTCGCGGCCGGTTACGACAGAGCCTGGGCTCAAACCCAGAGTCTCTGGTGGCAAAGCTGGCGCTGCAGTACAGCGCCCTTAACCACTGCGCCACCCGGAAGGCCCTCAGCTATATATTTTGATGAAACATGGTGAAGCCCCAAAATTGCCCATCCTGAAAGCCTGTGTTTCAGAAATAAGGAAGTGGATGGCGGAACATTTTTTACTTTTAAACTCGGACAAAACTGAGATCTTC
Source organism: Oncorhynchus kisutch (assembly GCF_002021735.2). Taxonomy (NCBI): domain Eukaryota; kingdom Metazoa; phylum Chordata; class Actinopteri; order Salmoniformes; family Salmonidae; genus Oncorhynchus; species Oncorhynchus kisutch. The sequence goes on along the minus strand of NC_034200.2, from coordinate 10,512,984 downwards.
TGTTGGATCTGACAATTAATCTTGATGGTTGTACAGTCGTCTCAAATAAAACTGTGAAGGAGCTCTGCGTTACTCTGGACCCTGATCTCTCTTTTGATGAACATATCAAGAATATTTCAAGGACAGTTTTTTCCATCTTCATAACATTGCAAAAATCCTAAACATTTTGTCCAAAAATTATGCAGAAAAGCTCATCCATGCTTTTATCACTTCTAGATTAGACTACTGCAATGTTCTACTCTCCAGCTACCCGAATACACTAAATAAACTTCAGTTAGTGCTAAACACGGCTGCTAGAATCTTGACTAGAACCAACACATTTGATCATATTACTCCAGTGCTAGCCTCCCTATACTGGCTTCCTGTTAAGGCTAAGGCTGGTTTCAAGGTTAACCTACAAAGCATTACATGGGCTTGCTCCTACCTATCTCTCCGATTTGGTCCTGCCGTACATACCTACAGTGGGGAGAAAAAGTATTTGATACACTGCCAATGTTGCAGGTTTTCCTATTTACAAAGCTTGTAGAGGTCTGTAATTTTTATTATAGGTACACTTCAACTGTGAGAGACAGAATCTAAACAAAAATCCAGAAAATCACATTTTCTGATTTTTAAGTAATTAATTTGCATTTTATTGCATGACATAAGTATTTGATCACCTACCAACCATTAAGAACTACGGCTCTCACAGACCTGTTAGTTTTTCTTTAAGAAGCCCTCCTGTTCTCCACTCATTACCTGTATTAACTGCACCTGTTTGAACTCGTTACCTGTATAAAAGACACCTGTCCACACACTCAATCAAACAGACTCCAACCTCTCCACAATGGCCAAGACCAGAGAGCTGTGTAAGGACATCAGGGTTAAATTGTAGACCTGTACAAGGCTGGGATAGGCTACAGGACAATAGGCAAGCAGCTTGGTGAGAAGGCACCAACTGTTGCCGCAATTATTAGAAAATGGAAGAAGTTCAAGATGACGGTCAATCACCCTCGGTCTGGGGCTCCATGCAAGATCTCACCTGGTGGGGCATCAATGATCATGAGGAAGGTGAGGGATCCGCCCAGAACTACACGGCAGGACCTGGTCAATGACCTGAAGAGAGCTGGGACCACAGTCTCAAAGAAAACCATTAGTAACACACTACGCCGTCATGGATTAAAATCATGCAGCGCACGCAAGGTCCACCTGCTCAAGCCAGCACATGTCCAGGCCCATCTGAAGTTTGCCAATGACCATCTGGATGATCCAGAGGAGGAATGGGAGAAGGTTATGTGGTCTGATGAGACAAAAATAGAGGTTTTTGGTCTAAACTCCACTCACCGTGTTTGGAGGAAGAAGAAGGATGAGTACAACCCCAAGAACACCATCCCAACCGTGAAGCATGGAGGTGAAAACATAATTCTTTGGGGATGCTTTTCTGCAAAGGAGACAGGACGACTGCACCGTATTGAGGGGAGGATGGATGGGGCCACGTATCGCGAGACCTTGGCCAACAACCTCCTTCCCTCAGTAAGAGCATTGAAGATGGGTCGTGGCTGGGTCTTCCAGCATGACAACGACCCAAAACACACAGCCAGGGCAACTAAGTAGTGGCTCCGTAAGAAGCATCTCAAGGTCCTGGAGTGGCCTAGCCAGTCTCCAGACCTGAACCCAATAGAAAATCTTTGGAGGGAGCTGAAAGTCCGTATTGCCCAGCGATAGCCCCAAAACCTGAAGGATCTGGAGAATGTCTGTATGGAAGAGTGAGCCAAAATCCCTGCTGCAGTGTGTGCAAACCTGGTCAAGAACTACAGGAAACGTATGATCTCTGTAATTGCAAACAAAGGTTTCTGTACCAAATATTAAGTTCTGCTTTTCTGATGTATCAATTACTTATGTCATGTAATAAAATGCAAATTAATTACTTAAAAATCATACAATGTGATTTTCTGGATTTTTGTTTTAGATTCCGTCTCTCACAGTTGAAGTGTACCTATGATAAAAATTACAGACCTCTAAATGCTTTGTAAGTGGGAAGACCTGCAAAATCGGCAGTGTATCAAATACTTGTTCTCCCCACTGTACATACACACTATGATCACAAGACGCAGGCCTCCTTATTGTCCCTAGAATTTCTAAGCAAATAGCTGGAGGCAGGGCTTTCTCCTATAGAGCTAAATTTTTATCCATATGAGAGACGCAGACTCGGTCTCGACCTTTAAGTCTTTACTGAAGACTCATCTCTTCAGTAGGTCCTACAGTAGGTCCTCTAATTCTCTCTCCCCTCCCAGAGGACCTGAGCCCTAGGACCATGCCTCAAGACTACCTGGCCTTATGACTCCTTGCTGTCCCCAGTCCACCTGGTCGTGCTGCTGCTCCAGTTTCAACTGTTCTGCCTGCGGCTATGGAACCCTGACCTGTTCACCGGACGTGCTACCTTGTCCCGGACCTGCCGTTTTCTACCTGCTGTCTCGAACTCTGAATGTTCGGCTATGAAAAGCCAACTGACATTTACTCCTGAGATGCTGACCTGTTGCACCCTCTGACCCTGCTCGTCATCTATAAACATTTCAACATCTTGGTCATGTACTGTTATAATCTCCACCCGGCACAGCCAGAAGAGGACTGGCCACCCCTCAGAGTCTGATTCCTCTCTAGGTTTCTTCCTAGGTTCCTGCCTTTCTAGGGAGTTTTTCCTAGCCACCGTGCTTCTACATCTGCATTGCTTGCAATTTGGGGTTTTAGGCTGGGTTTCTGTATAGCTCTTTGTGACATCTGCTTATATAAAAAGGGCTTTATAAGTAAATGTGATTGATTGATTAGTACTGTTGCCTGTATAATACTACCATATTATACTGCTATATTACCAACAGTACCGCTACTTGTAAAATACTGCTACTGTATATTACTGCCGTATTTATCCTACTGTACAATAGCCCCAAATGTATATTACTGCAATATTACCACCACATTATTGTATGTAAATAGCATGTAAATAGCAGCACCTCTCAACACAGAAATACACAAATGCACCCACACACTCGCACGCATGCACATAAACACACAAACACGCACAAACACACAGACACAGGTGGAGGCAGAATGATAGTCAGAGGGGGATCTCTCCTTTAGTCCTCATTAAGATAGGATGATGAGGGAGAACATGATTCACTCTGCCTCGAAACAATAACGTTAATGTTTTATAACCATATATTTATAGAGCCGTCAGGTGTATCTGTGGGAGTGTTTAGAGAAGAGAGCGAGAGAAAGTAAATTATCTCTCTCTCTCTGAGTGTGTGTGTGTGTGTGTGTGTGTGTGTGTGTGTGTGTGTGTGTGTGTGTGTGTGTGTGTGTGTGTGTGTGTGTGTGTGTGTGTGTGTGTGTGTGTGTGTGTGTGTGTGTGTGTTTTAATGTTTCATGACCATACGTTTAAGGGAGGTTTTGGGTGGTTGTTTCTGCCTGATTGACTCTTATGGGCTTTCTGTGTTTTGGCACGTGAGGGGAACTCAAGAGTATGATGTGTGAGTTCTACATGTTGTTCATCTGTGTGTGTGTGTGTGTGTGTGTGTGTGTGTGTGTGTGTGTGTGTGTGTGTGTGTGTGTGTGTGTGTGTGTGTGTGTGTGTGTGTGTGTGTGTGTGTGTGTGTGTGTGTGTGTGTGTGGGGGCCCATAAAAGATTTAAGGACATGCCTGCTCTGTTGTGGCGATAACTAAAGCTTTCCGTGTTTGCGCATAATTACTCCAAGGACTGAGAACGGATCTGGAGTGTGTGTGATTGTGTGAACACTGTGTCGTCTTTAGTTTGGAAATATATGGAACAAGATTACTCAAGATTGACTTCGAAATTGGATGGACGTCGATGTCCTGAGGACGTCAGGATATACCTTCAAAACTGGCCACTAGGGGCACACCAGTGAGCACACTTACCATCAAGTGGGCTTGGGTTTCGCTAGGGTGTTGTGGACATGGGTGGCTGATTGACATAATCCCAGGAATCTGGATATGAAGGTCAAGTGTTCAATCCCAGCGGTAGACACTTTGATTTGTATTGTTTTGTATCCCTTAACTATTCGGGAATGAATGCTTGAACTTTAAGTGGCACCTCTTTTCACCTCAGTTAGCACCTGATTTACTGAACAAAAGGCACATCTAAATAGGTGGTCCAGGTAAATCATAACATAGCACCAGTGGGTGTGGGTGGAGCTTTACTGTTACCTTCTCTATTGTTCTTCAGGCAAGGGGGGAGGCCAATGATCACAGATTCCCATCAGACCAACTCCTTAAATCCCTACCCTACTCCTTGAATGCCCTAGTCTGCAATTGTGACTAAAAAGCAATATTTTCTTCAAAACGTTTTTTTTTTTTACACTTCAGTGTGTGTACTTTACAATGGAGGACATCTTTAATGTCTTAACCCTATCCAAAAACCCTTTGGAGCAACTTCAAAGTTTGAGAGACAGAGAGAGAGAGAGAGAGAGAGGGAGAGAGAGAGAGAGAGAGAGAGAGAGAGAGAGAGAGAGAGAGAGAGAGAGAGAGAAAGAGAGAGAGAGAGAGACCTCTTGGGTGTCGAAGATGCGGTTGGATTGGATTGGTGATATGCTAGGTGTACTTGGAAAAGGAGCCATTGGGCAGGTCATCATTCCTCACAAACGCTGACAACATGAAAAAGATAAAAGAACAAATCATTTTTACCATGTAACTTAACCTAAAAGTTGCGGTTGCAATCGGGTTAGGGTTGTGGTTTGTGTCTGGGTTGTGTTAAGGTTTACCTGTAGTTGTGTTAGGGTTAGTCTCGTGAGGCCAAATCTCAAATATTATAAGTTTGGAGAACTTCAGTATTTTGTGTTTGAAAGGATGTGCTGGCTGTTAATGCTCGCATTTGATTGGCTCTGAGTAGAAATTTCCTTTCTCCCTCAGGAGAGGGATTTCTTATTCTAGCAGCATACCACCCTGCATCCCACTGCTGGCTTGCTTCTGAAGCTAAGCAGGGTTGTTCCCTGTATAGGAGACTGGAAGTGGTGTTGGGGGGTCAGCAGGAGGCACCCTTTCCTCTGATCTAAATAATATCCCAGGGCAGTGATTGGGGACATTGCCCTGTGTAGGGGGATGTCTTTCAGATGGGATGTTAAATGGGTGTCCTGACTCTCTGTGGTCACTAAAGATCCCAGATACACTTATTGTAAGAGTAGGGGTGTTAACCCTGGTATCCTGGCTAAATTCCCAATCTGGCCCCCATACCATCATGGTCACCTAAACATCCCCAGTTTACAATTGGCTCATTCATCTCCCCTGTAACTATTCCCCAGGTTGTTGCTGTAAATTAAAATGTGTTCTCATTCAACTTACCTGGTAAAATACATTTCCTTGTTTGTTTCTCTTTGTGTGTGTATCCTTATGCAATTGTGCCTTCATTGCACGTGTGTACACCTGTGTTTCTGTGTTCGTCTGTCCTTTCTCTGAAAGCAGTTGGAGATTTCAAACTTAATTCTAAAATATATCATAT